>NC_041391.1:172636169-172694312 GCF_002162155.2 Triticum dicoccoides
CGTGGAGGGGTGGTTGAACAGTAGCCGGTGGAGTAGCGCGCGGTGGAGGCTGGATGAACAGGAGCCCGTGGAGGCTGGAGGAGGTCGACGGTAGCTCGTGGAGGCTGGAGGAGGTCAACGGTGGAGATGAACAGTATCCTGTGGAGTCCCATTTAGCGGTACGCCACAGCCCTCCCGATGAACAGGACCCCCGTTTCGACCATAGCGCTCCAACACAAGTCCGTTTCGTCCATTTTGCGGTATGCCACACCCCTCCCGATCAACAGCACCCCCATTTCGACCGTAGCGCTCCAACACAAGTCCGTTTCGTCTGTTTTGCGGTACGCCACACCCCTCCCGATCAATAGGACCCCCGTTTCGACCGTAGGAGGTCCGTTTCCTCCATTTTATGGTACGCCACACCCCTCCCGATGAACAGGATCCTGTTTCGAACGTGGCCGGTCGAACACAAGGCCGTTTCCTCCGTTCTACGGTACGCCAGGCCTCGTTTCCATCGCCTGTTCCATCCAAGCCCTCCCGATGAACACGACCACGCATTCCGTTCTGACCCAGCCGGTTGGCTCCCACGTGTTCCGTTGGCTCCCCACACGAACACGACACATTCTGTTGCATCCCCATGAACACGACGCATTCAGTTGCCTCCCCATGAACACGAAGACGACGCTGTTTCTCCGTTCTGACCCAGCCATGTACAGGAGCCCTGGTCGTATGTATGCGCGAGTAGGCGTTCGAGACCCCGCTCGTATGTACACATACGTGGCCGTATTTTGTTTCCTGCACCCTGGCCACTGTACGTACGTGTACATGCTACGTGCGCGCCTCTACTACGACACGTGCGCGCCTCTACGTCGACCAGTATGTACGTACACGTTCGTGACCAGAATGACAACGCTACGGACGCTTTGACCAGGTGGGTCCCGACTGTCAGGCACTTCCTTGCCTGTGAAGATGTAGCTGGTGGGTCCCAGCAAGTAAGGGATAATCGTTTTTTTTTTCCTGGACGCACTTCCTTGTGTGCGAAGGTGTAGCTAGTGGGTCCCAGCAGTCAGGGGGGCGAATCATTTTGTTTTTTTGCCTGGACGCACTTCCTTGCGTGCGAAGGTGTAGCTGGTGGGTCCCAGTAGTCAGAGGGGAAACGTTTTTTTCACGAAATACGGTGGCCCGTCCGGTGGGTCCCCACTGTCAGGTGGAGGAATAATTATTTTGCGCATAATAAGGAGGCACTTCCTTGCGGCCGCCGTGGACCCAGCTGTCAGCCTCTCCATGTATAGTCCTTGTCCGATGGAAGCCGTTCCTTGACCACGTTGACCACGCCGCACCGAGAGCACCAGGGCGGTGGACGACGGCGAGGCCTAGGAAAGGGGACGATGCGGAGCCGGGGAAGACGCGGCAATGGATGGCCACGCGTAGAGGAGTACGAGGTTCACTGGTTCGCTGCGGTGTGAGGCTGCCGTCGCCGCAGAATAACAGGGGGTGTGGGTGAGTAGAGGGATGGCCTGGCCAGCAGTGGGAGTAGTAGGGGGCGGTGAGGCCTCTGCCGCATCGCAGCCGGCCACGAGAGGCAGGAGCACGAGGCATGACCGGCGCTGGTTTGGGCGGCTGGAGCAAGAAGACTAGAGGTTGAAGAAGCACTACGGCCGTTGGATGGACATCGTATGGTCACTGGAGCTCGAATCGTGCATATTGACTAAGTTGACAAAGCCCTCCATCCCCGTCAACTTAGTAGGCCCACAAGTCAGCCTGCCACTATACTGGATCCCAACTAACAGGGGGAGTATTCATTTTTTGTGCGTAATAAGGAGGCACTTCCTTGCGTGCGAAGATATAGCTGGTGGGTCTGAGCTGTCAGCGGCGGTAACATTTTTTTCGTGAAATACAGAGGCCCTTTCGGTGGGTCCCTGATGTCAGGTGGAGGAATCATTATTTTGCGCGTAATAAGGAGGCATTTCCTTGCGTGCGGCCGTGGACCCAGCTGTCAGCCTCTCCACGTACAATCCACTTTAGATGCATGTCGGTCGATGACCACGTTGACCAGGCCGCGCCGAGAGAACAAGGGCGATGGACGACGGCGAGGCCTAGGAAGGGAACGACACGGAGGCAGGGAAGACTCGGCAGTTGTTTCCCACGCGGAGGGGAGTATGACTGTATGACGGTTTACTAGTTTGTCTACCGTCACTGGAGAATAACAGCAGGTGTGGGTGAGTAGAGGGATGGCTAGGCCAGCGATGGGAGTACGGTGGGGCGGTGAGGCCTGCGCGACAGCACAGCCGGCCATGGGGAGGAGGGAGCAGGCAGTCCCGCCGGCGCTTGTTTGAGCGGCTGGAGTAGGAAGAGCGGAGATTGAAGAAGCACGACGGCCATTGGATGGACATCCAACGGTCATTCCTTGTGCGTCAACCTTTTTTTAGGAAAGCCTCAAATCTGTGAAAAATAGCATACATCCCATCGACCATTATTTCTAATAATTTACAGCCCATTTGCTAATTCTTAAGGTTTTTTTGGAGCCCATATTCTTTTTGTTAGCATTACAGCCCATATAGTGGCCACGGTTAAAAAATTATACGAAATATTGCATATTTCGGTGCGGTCTGAACTATTTTTAATCCGGAAATTTCGACTCACATTCAAACTGATTTTAAAAATAAATGTATATCAATATAAAATCCAACAAATTCTCCACGCATAAAAATTAATGTAATTTAAAATCTCGAAATGAAAAAAAAAGATATTTGAAACTAATTGCCAGTTTGATGTGTTTTAAAAATGTACAACCCATTTCTCATTACTGATGGGCCACTTTCTCGGCCAGCCGAATGAAAGCTCTCCTCTTCTTGAAAGATTTGCAGCCCAACAGGCCTGACAAAGCGACTTACTTGGCAAATCACAAAAAAACTGGGCTATGGCCGTGGACCCAGCTGTCAGCCTCTCCATGTACAGTACTCTTCCGATGGAATGTCGTTAACCAGATTGACCACACTGCGCCGAGAGCACCAAGGCGGTGGACGACGGCGAGGCCTAGGAAGGGGACGACGCGGAGCCGGGGAAGACACGACAGTGGATGCCCACGCAGAGAGGAGTGCGAGGGTTCATTGGTTCGGCTGCGGTGTGAGGCTGCCGTCGCCGTAGGGCCTGGCTAGCGGTGGGAGTAGTAGGGGGCGATGAGGCCTCAACGACAGCATAGCCGGCCACTGGAGGCAGGAGCAGGCGGTCTCCTCAGCGCTGGTTTTGCCGGCTGGTGGAAGAAGAGCAGCGATTGAAGAAGCAGCAGGACCGTTCGATTCAAATCCAACGGTTACTGCCATTAGAATCGTTTGTTGACTAAGTTGACAAGACCTGCGTACGCGTCAACTAAGTAGGCCCACACGTCAGCCTCCCAACCGGTGCGCCCCAGATGTCAATGGGAGGAATCATTTTTTTCGCGTAATAAGGAGGCAGTTGATTGCGTGCGGCCAAGCCAGCGGAGGGAGTAGGGTGGCCCGGGGAAGCCTGTGCGGTATCACAACGGGCCACAAGAGGAGGGAGCAGGCAGTCCCGCCGGCACTAGTTTAGGCGGCTGGAGCAGGAATATCAGAGATTGAAGAAGCACGTCGGCCGTTGGATGGACATCCAACAATCGCTGCTGCTAGAATCGTGTGTTCACTGACAAAGCCATGCGTAAACAAGTCAGCCTCAAAATCTGTGTCGTGTACAGCCCATTTGCTATTAGTTTTATAATTTTTAAACATTTTCTAATTCATATGGAATTTATTGCAGCCCGTTTTCCATTTTTAGAATTGCTGGCCATTTTTTGGTCAGTACCAGGGTCGAAACATTAACTAAATATGTGGGAAATTTTGAAAATTCGCAAATTTTTGCTGGGGAATGAAATATTCTTAATCCAAAAATTAATAGCCATACTAAAACAAATTTAAAAATAAATTTGTACTATGTCATGTTAAATCCAATGAAATTCGTATAAGATATCAGTGAAGAACAAAAACAAAAAAATAAACTAATATCCCATTTGCTATAATTTTTTTGGAATTTTCAACCCCTTTTGATATTACTTTTAACAGACATTGACCATACTCTTTGGCCAGGCCGGAATGCATCCCTCCTCGTCTTGAAAGATTTGCAGCCCAGTAATTCAGAGAAAACAAATAGGCCTAGCTTGGGTATTCTTCAAAAAGAAATACTGGGCTACCTATTTTCCCAAAGAACTGGCGCATGAGCATTTAGCTTTATTTATTTATTTACTTATTTATGCTTAGGGGACCATGAGCATGTACATAGGCCAGATTCATGTGAGAGCCTCCCTTCCAGTTAATTATGGGCTTCTCTATTGGGCCTTCATCAGTGGGCTGCATGTTATCAACAAGTGGAATATGTGTTCTGTACAAAAAATAGTATGAGCTACGTACGGTATAGGGCACTAAAGGATCGAACCATGCAACGACTTCCAAAACATTGTGTTTGTCGTTCTAACAACACATTTATTCAACCAATAGACGAAATATACTACTGATTGTACATTGAAAATAGCAGCAGCAGCAACCAGGGCTGGGGGTGCAACAGAAGCAGTAAGCAGGCCAGAAGAGTGAAGACGCATCTCTCTCTTCCAAACCAAACAACAGCCATCATTACAAAAGGGCTACCAAAAAAGAACAAGTGTATGCATCAAACTAAATAAAGATCCTACTACACCAAGTGTACGCATCTAACTAACTGGCTCAGTTAGACGTTACTATTTATTAAGCTGTGGAGATTGGATGATGGCTTGAACCAGATGGGTGCCTGACGGGGGAAACTCCAGCCAGCAGGTCGAAGTCTGATACTTGCGACCCTCTCTCCTACTTTGGGCTGCAGAGCGTGGCGGCACATATCAGGGTATGGTGCATGCAGAGACGCATGGTATGCTGTGCACACACAGTTTTTCCTGATGAACGAAACCGCGCTACCATCATGTTCCTTGCCGCCGGTTATCTCCTGGTTAATCGGATAATTCAGTCCGACAAACAGAGAGCATGTACCAAGGCTAGTTACCAGCCTCCAGTCAAAAATTCCTGAAGGCCCAGAGAAGCTGGGATCCAGCTCAAAGACCTTGCAGTGACTGTGATTGTATTCCGCGAAACAACACGTCTGGTACGTGCGAACGATCATCAATCTTTCGCCGTTGTATAATCGAGCTAGGAACCACCTGCAACTGCCATGCCACTTTTCTTTGAAAGGTTCTGGGATTAGGAAGGGTAGGGACACCAAGCGGCCTACAACATCATATCAAGTTGGAGTCAAATAAAAAAGGGCTCTTGATTTAGTCAATCTTAAGAACAACATGTTATGAGCATGAATATTTTTTTCAGTAAATGTTGACAGTAATATAAGTAAGCCATCATGATATCATAGGAAAGTGACATACTGTTGTAACAGCCGTCTGTAGTGTAAGTGCATCTAGTGCCACCCCTAGTTGGTTTTGGAGTATTGACGACAAAGTTGGTTGAGGGACTAATGCGTTTGTGAGAATTGCAGGATAACGCAGGTAGTGTCCCTCATTGATTCGGTTTACCTACCGGAGATGACCCCTAAAAATGTATGAAGACATTGAAGACAATGGTGATATGAGAAGATATTCATATTGAAGACTATGACAAGAGAAGACATTGCGTGTAGACTTTGAAGCGCGAAGACTGTGTGGTTTCGTTGTTTCCTTTTCTTCTTTGTTGAGTCACAGGAACCACTGTACTGTTAAGTGGGGTCCAAGTGAACTAAGTCAGAGTGACTGAAGTGATGCTCAACCAAAATCCTATGTCTTCGAGCGAAGACAATGAGAGCAAATCTTATCCAGAGCTGGATGAGTCAGCTTTGCTTGTAGCCCGAGTAAAGTTGCCGCGTGTGTTTGAAATCTGACCGTTGGAACACGTGTCAGTTCCTTAGTGACCCAGGGTCATTTTGGACAAATCAGGTCGGGTTGCCTAGTGGCTATAAATAGCCCACCCCCTACACCATAAATTGGTGGCTGCTCAGAGTTTGTGCACGGCTTTTGTCGTTTGAGAGCAACCCACCTCGAAGCATGTGAGAGAGAGAAATCCTTGCGAGGATAAAGCCCAAACACCCAGAGCCAAAGAGTGTTAGGCATCACTGAAGTCTTTCTGTGTAAGTGCATCTAGTGCCCCTTAGTGATTTTGGTGTATTGAAGACTTATAGGTTAAGGGACTGATGCGTTTGTGAGTGTACACAGGTCTATAAGTCTATGAGGAGTTTGATATTTAGAGAGAAAGTCGACCCCTAAAAATGAAGTTCTTCGGCTGAAGACTTTGATATTCTGAAGACTTTCTGAAGACTTTGGAAGTGAAGAAATTGGTGTGACCTTGAAGACTTGATATTCATTTGAGGAACATGAAGCGCAAAGACTTTCATTTTCATAGTTTCATTTTGTCTTTCTTGAGTCATAGGAAACACCGTACTGTTAAAGGCGGTCGAGGAAATACTAAGGAAAATTTTCCATGTGATGCTCAACTCAAAATCCTACACCTACCAATCCCTTCGAGTAAAGCCATTGGAAATCTCATACAGTTCAGTCAATTTCTTCAGTGACAGAGACGCAGTTCTTCTGATCACTGAGGACTTTGCTCTGACTGAGGAGTTAGGAATTCGCCAATGCGAATTGCCTACACAGTGAGGAACATGATAGCCCTGAGGAATTTGAGAGTCAAATTTCCGACCGTTGCTGTGCTGCGCGCCGGCTGTCCAAAATATCTTATCCACCTAACGGTCATATCAGTGAAGGGCATTTATGTCTTATCATGTCGGGCTGCTCCCTAGGCTATAAATAGCTGCCCCCTACAACCACTAGTTGGTTGGCTGCTCCGAGAGAACTTGACACTTGTCATTTGAGAGCAACCCATCCTCCGAGGACTTTGAGCGAAAATCATCAAGTGAGGAAAATCCCAAAACCAAACCCCCACAAACCCAAAGTGATTGAGCATCACTAAAGAAATTGATCCTGCGTGGATCCGACGCTTGTTACCTTTGAAGACTGTGCTTCTTCTAGACGGTTAGGCGTCAAGGTCTAGAGCATCCAAGAGGAATTGTGGATTGCCGAGTGACCAAGTCTGTGAAGGTTTGGAAGTCACCTGAAGACTTACCACGAGTGATTGGACGAGACCTGCGTGGTCTTAGTTCAAGGAGAATACGGTGAGGACTGGGTGTCCTGAGTTGCGGCTCAGAGACTGGGTGTCCGGGACTGCGTGTCCTCGAGTTTAAATACTCAGCCGCTCCAACCAGACGTACAACTGAGACAGCAGTTGGAACTGGTTTACCAAATCATTGTCTTCACCAACTAACTGGTTCTATTTCCTCAACCCTTCCATTTCCTCATTACTGTGTTGTATGTTGTTCATATCTGTGTTTGAAGACTTTGACTAAAGACTTTCTCAAATTCCTCAGTTCAATTTCTTCAGTCTGTTTGTCTTCATCTTGTTATCCTATGTTTACGCTTTCTGTACTCTGTGCTTGTCTTCATTTCATCATGATGACCATGGTCGCATCCTGTTATGATTACTTCTGAGTACTTAGTCCGCTGCTAGTAGTTCTTCATTAAGGAATTTCCTCACCGGCAAATTCCTCAGTGAAGTATTCATAAAAATCGCCTATTCACCCCCCCTCTAGTCGATATAACGCACTTTCATTCTGTCTGTGTGACCTGAGGACTTATTACACCTGAGGACTGTGAATCCTCCAGCCGGTTAGGCGTCGCGTTCTGAGCATCCAAGAGTCATTGTGGATTGCCGGTGAACAAAGTCTGTGAAGGTTTGGAAGTCTCCCTTGAAGACTTACCAGAGTGATTGGGCGAGGACTGGGTGTCCTTAGCTCAAGGGGAATAAGGTGAAGACACGGTCTTCTGAGTTAAATCTCAGCCTCCCTAACCAGACGTACAGTTGTCACAGCAACTGGAACTGGTCCAACAAATCATGTGTCTTCAACAAGCAACTGGTTCTATCCCTTCCAACCTTACTTAAGTTTGTCTTCATGAAGTCATTGCCTATCTGTTTATCTGTTTGACTTCATTGCTTGACTACTATTGTTGATTGGCTTCATACCATCTTCCATCTTGATCCTTACTACCTAACTGCTATTGGTCCTGTACTTTCACATCATGACATGTTTGACTATGGCTTGTTTAGGGTAGTTTATCTTCCGCTGCATATCAATTAGGTTGTTTCTGTTGTTTGTCTTCGAAACTTCCAAGTTTTGAAGACTTTCATAAAAATCGCCTATTCACCCCCCCTCTAGTCGATACTAGCACTTTGAATTGGTATCAGAGCAAGGTACTCCCTTGTTCTGTGTGATTCGGTTTAACCACCTGGAGTTTCAGCTATGTCGACTGCAGGATTGAGGAACATATCATGTCCCACCTTTGACGGTCAGGAGTATCCCCGATGGAAGGCCATGATGAAGAAGCTACTCATGTCCAAGGATAGCGAACTGTGGACCGTCACTGAGATTGGACTCATTGATCTATGCAAGATGGCAGAGGCTGATGACATTCACAAGTATACGCTACTGAACCTCACAGCGAAGGATGTCATCTGCTGTCATTTGTCCAGAAATCAGTTCAGGAATGTTATGCACCTCAATCACGCGAAGCTAATTTGGGACCGGCTCTCTTATGTTTACGAAGGTCATCGCACTCGTCATGATCCGCGGTTTGAGGACTACAAGGAATCTCTCAAGGAAATGACCTTTGCACCTGAATCATCATCATCCTCATCGTGCCACATGGCAAGGGGTGATAAGGTAACTGAATTTTATCTCTCTGAATCTAGTGATGATGAATCAGGTGATGAATTTGGGCCTAGTTATGACATGCTTGCTTCCCTTGCCACTAAACAACAAAGAATCTTGGAAAAGGTTCAAGACATGCTTAGTAAGAGCGATGATATGTTGGGTGAGGAAATGGATCAGTCAAAAGCTTTGGCTGATAGTCTTCAGAGACTTCATGCTAAGTTTGACGCCCTTCAAGATCAACATAATGCTCGCTTATCTGATCATGAGAAGCTTTCTTCTGAATGTCTTCAAAGAAAGTTAGACCTTGAAAAGATAAGAGTGGATTATGAAGATCTTCAGAAGGAGCGAGATTCACTTCGCGCTCAACAGATCAGTTCCGCTCAGGAAGGATTTGAACCACCATGTCTAAAATGCATTGTGCGTGATAACGCTACATCTGTTGCTGAATGTTCCACTGTTGCTACTGTTTCATTGTCTTCACTTACTGATGTGGTCACTAACCCCTCTGCGGAGGATACCACTGCTGTTGCTGATGAAAATGCTATGTTGAAGACATTACTTGAAACAGGGATGTACAAAAGTTTGAAGGGACTTCAGACTCTCTGCAATGTCCTCAAAAAGCAGATTCTGAACCGAAACCCTAGGAAAGAGGGTGTTGGGTTTGAAAGGAAAATGAATGTTGATGGCTCGTACTGGAAGCCTGAGCAGTACCCCAAAACCACATGGGTTGCTGCAAAGGAACCTTCAGTAGATCCATCTACCTTATCTGGCTTTACCTGTGCTGATCCTATTATCATTGATGAATCCTTTGATGCAAACTATAAGCTGTTCAAAAATCAGAATGGTGAAGTGTTTGCCAGGTACATTGGTACTAACTGCAGGAATGGACCACCTATGAAGAAGATCTGGGTACCTAAGCAGTACATTGAGAGTCTTCCTGTGAATGTCGTCATGACACCACCAAGGAAGAAGACAAACCCTAGACCTATAGCTTCATATGGCCCAAAGGCTTCATACAGATACAGGACTCACATGAGTCACCCTAACATCAATGTTTTGCAGGGAAATCATGCTCAGACTTATGAATATGAGCGTGTATCTTCGAACCGCTATGTTCATAGGACTAAGAACTTTTCTGCTTATTCATATGAGTATCATTCATCTCCTGCAAGGCTATTTGCTAGGACTTCAAAGCCAAAATTCTCAGATGCTGCACTTAGACTCATTGCTTCTAAGCCCCCACTGAAAATGTGGGTGGCAAAGAAGAACAAACTCTCTTTTGCAGAAAATGGTCTCCAGCCAACAATCAATGGCGTCCGATACTATTGCTGGGGACCTAATACTCATTGAGGACGCACGCTAAAATGTCATGCTATATACTTCATCTGAATCTCTTATCAGCCATACTATGTCCTAACCTTGATATAAGCTGTGACTGTCCCTATATGTATCAAATGCATATGCTTCACAACACTTGTGTGAAGCCTATCCTCCTAACTGCACTGTAGGGTACATCACCAAAAGCTTCAGAGTGGATTATGGACAGTGGGTGCACGAATCATATGACTGGTGATCGAAGTTTTCTCATGGACTCAACCTTACGTCCATCCGACAAGAGTCACATCACATTTACTGACACTGGTAAAAGCAAAGTATTGGGTCTAGGTAGAGTTGCAATCTCAAAGGATCAACACATGGATAAAGTGATGCTTGTTGAATCCCTTGGTTTCAACTTAATGTCTGTCTCAATGCTTTGTGACTTGAACATGATTGTGATATTTGGCAAATATCGTTGCCTTGTACTAATGGAATCTGACAAATCTCTAGTCTTTGAAGGGTACCGAAAGGATGATCTGTACATGGTAGATTTCTCAGCAGGTCCATAGCTTGCCGTTTGTCTTCTCACAAAAGCTTCAGAATGCTGGCTCTGGCATCAAAGGCTGGGACATGCTGGCATGAGGAACTTACACTCACTCGTCAAGAAGAAGCATGTCATAGGCATTGAGGATGTCAAGTTCAAGAAGGATCATCTGTGTGGTCCCTGTGAAGCTGGAAAAATGACAAGGGCAAAGCACCCCTCGAAGACAATCATGACAACATCTCAACCCTTCGAGCTGTTGCACATGGACTTATTCGGACCTACTCACTACTCCACCCTCACAACAACTGCCTGTCTCTACGGTTTTGTCATTGTTGATGACTACTCAAGATACACATGGGTTCATATAATTCTGTACAAGACTGAAGTGCAAGATGTCTTCAGGCGCTTCGCAAATCGAGCAATGAACAATTATGGTGTGAAGATCAAGCACATCAGAAGTGACAATGGCACTGAATTCAAGAACACTGGACTTGATCTATACCTGGATACAATGGGAATCACTCAGGAGTTCTCTGCTCCATACACACCTCAGCAAAATGGCATTGTTGAGCGCAAAAACAGAACCCTCATTGAGATGGCTCGAACTATGCTAGATGAGTACAAGACACCAAGAAATTTCTGGCCTGAAGCTATTGATACAACATGTCACATCATCAACCGTGTATACATCCATAAGCTTCTGAACAAAACATCATATGAGCTACTTACTGGCAAGAAGCCAAACGTCAGTTACTTCAGAGTATTTGGAGCAAGATGCTGGATAAAGGATCCCCATCACAAGTCAAAATTTGCACCTAAGGCTCACGAAGGCTTCATGCTTGGCTATGGAAAGGATTCACACTCCTACAGAGTCTTCAACCTTTATCTCTACAAGATCGTTGAAACTGTGGATGTGAAATTTGATGAAACCAATGGTTCACAGAGAGAGATCCTGCCAAGTACACTGGATGAAGCTCCTTCAAACGAGGCAATCAAGTTGATGGGAACTGGTGAAATCATGCCCTCTGAAGAACAACCTAAAGAGGAACTCATCATCTCTGCACCAAATCAATCTGAAGACAATGCTCACTCCGAAGACAATCCTCCCAATGATGACAATGGTAGCTAGAGCAAAATCTTCGTCCTGTTCATCCTCGTGGTGCAAATGAAGTTCAAATAGAGAAGATAATTGACAACATCAATGCACCTGGTCCGCTCACTCGATCAAGAGCAACACAGTTAGCAAACTTCTGTGGGCACTTTTCATTTGTGTCAATATCAGAACCCAAGAAAGTTGTTGAAGCTTTTATGGAACCTGAATGGATTCAAGCCATGCAAGAAGAACTTCAACAGTTCAAACTGAATAATGTCTGGGAACTTGTCAAGCGACCTGATCCACGCAAGCATAACATTATTGGAACAAAATGGATATATCGAAACAAGCAAGATGAGCATGGTCAAGTCGTCAGAAACAAAGCACGTCTTGTGGCTCAAGGATACACTCAAGTTGAAGGAATTGACTTCGATGAAACATTTGCTCCTGTTGCTAGGCTTGAAGCTATTCGTATAGTGCTAGCCTATGCTAAACATCACAATATCTTGCTATATCAAATGGATGTAAAGAGTGCATTTCTGAATGGCAAGATTGAAGAAGAAGTGTATGTAGCACAACCACCTGGCTTTGAAGATCCAAAACATCCTGATATGGTGTACAAGCTAAACAAGGCACTATATGGCCTCAAACAAGCCCCTCGTGCCTTGTATGATACAATCAAAGACTTCCTGAAGAGCAAAGGCTTCAAACCTGGATCCCTCGATCCGACTCTCTTCACGAAGACATATGATGGTGAACTGTTTGTGTGCCAAATATATGTGGATGACATTATCTTCGGCTGCACCAACCAGAAGTAAAGTGATGAGTTTGGGTACATGATGCAAGAGCAATATCAAATGTCCATGATGGGTGAGCTGAAGTTCTTCCTTGGTCTTCAAATTCGTCAGCAGAGGAATGGCATCTTCATATCTCAAGATAAATACCTCAAGGATTGCCTGAAGAAGTTTGGTATGGAAGACTGCAAAGGCTACACGACGCCAATGCCAGCCAAACACCATCTTGGTCCCGACGACAATGGTAAAGAGTTCGATCAAAAGGTATATCGCTCCATGATTGGTTCTTTGCTTTATTTATGTGCATCTAGGCCAGATAGTATGCTTAGTGTTTGCATGTGTGCACGATATCAAGCGGCACCAAAGGAATCGCATCACTTAGCTGTGAAGCGAATTCTTTGATATATGGCTTACACCCCAACACTCGGATTATGGTATCCCAAGGGCTCGAGATTCGATTTGGTTGGATTCTCAGATGCTGATTATGCTGGTGACAAGGTGGATCGCAAGTCTACATCTGGCACATGTCATTTTATTGGTCGATCACTTGTCTGTTGGTCTTCGAAGAAGCAGAACTGTGTATCACTCTCAACTGCTGAATCTGAATACATTGCTGCTGGATCCTGTTGTGCTCAGCTTCTATGGATGAAGCAAACTCTCAAGGATTATGGCATCAACCTGAACCAAGTACCTCTGTTCTGCGACAACGAGAGTGCCATCAAAAATAGCCAACAATCCAGTCCAACACTCCAAGACAAAGCACATTGAAATTCGTCATCACTTTCTCAGAGATCATGTTATGAAGAAAGATATCGATATCATTCACGTACACACTGAAGAGCAACTGGCAAATATCTTCACAAAGCCCTTGGATGAGAAAAGGTTTTGCAAGTTACGGTGTGAGCTAAATATCTTAGAATCCTCTAATGTCTTGTGATCAGGCACACATCTAACACTTATGCATGTTGATGACTTAGATGTGCAACACACAAAGTAAGGTATATCTTCAATCAATGAAGATTTACACTCTGAGTGTGAATACATTAACATGGAATTTGACTTCGGAGTGCCACGATAATTGTGCGCCGTGTCTGGGTCTAATACTTCCTATACGGTGGGTAACACCACCACCAACTTTTCTTGTTTGAAGTGTTTCACGCAAGGCGTTATATTGCAATGACTTCACATTTGGTTTGTCTTCAGTTTCAATTTGTCTTCATGACTTTCTGCACTATGATGATTTGATTGCTTTCAGATATATATATATATATATATATATATATATATATATATATATATATATATATATATATATATATATATATATATATATATATATATATATACTTGTGTTCTGTCCTCTACAGCATTCACTTATAGCTATGTCTTCAAGATTGGATCTTTTGAACTAAGTGAATGTGATCGGACCCTAACCTCTCTATGCTTCCTACCTCAAAATCTATCTGTCCAAATCATATGCATTCTATTGAAACTGTCGAATGTCTTCTCTGCGTCCTAGTCAGCAGAAGGCAAAGAGACAAACATTAAATCTGTTTTAAATGGCTTATCTTTACTGTTGAAATCCGGAGAAGCCGGAACAACTCTCTGACATGCCTGGCGGGCGTGGGAACGTGGGACAACCCTAAGTGTGTTGCATGCTTGCCACGTGCCCCTCAGATGTGAACCGCCAGGGGCACCAGCGTAATTGCGCTGTGTCTCTCACCTACTTATAAATACCTGTCCCCCTGCGGTAAAGAAATACTTCTTCCACCTCTCCACCTTCGTCAAAACCCTAGTGCCACCACTAGCTCGCAACGATGCTGGCGACGAAGCGCTTAGCTGCCGCGACTTCTCCGACGCCGTCCTCACGCTGGCCGCGGACATCGTCCTCTCCGCCGTCGCCGTAGGTGTCCTCCGTCGCCAAGTTAGGGCACGATGGGCTGAACTGCTCGGTCTCCTATTCTTCCATCTAGCAGTTCTTCGTGCGGTAATTATAACTCTATTTTTACCACCTTTTTGATCTTCAAGATTCATCCCGTTTACCGAAAGTAATTTCTGTCTATTCAAAGCTAGATCTATTTCGTCTGCATCTCATACTGCTTAGTCGATTCACTTAGATTTCTTGTCTAGTTTGATTCCTCACTTGTACTTATTCACGGATTGGTACAAATCTGGAACCAACTCACCTATATAAGTGAATGTCTTCGCATCATGAGGTCAATGTCTTCAAACTGATTTATCTTCAAAATCTTCTGAGAATGCATATGACCTCTTTCCCTTCCCTCGCATCTCTAATGCTGTCACAGGTACATGTCCGTGGGAGAATCCCTTGGTTCTCATAGTCTGCATTCGTTTGCAGAATTCTTACAGCATCATATAAATTCTCCTGAAGCCAGTTCCTGCTTGACCAGCAAGCGTAAATCTCTGAAGCCTTTGAACGTATTGAAGCCTTTCAGCTTGAAGTTCATGGCAACGGAAAAATCACCAAGGAAGGGTGGCAGACAGCGCAGAGAAGGTACATCTAAAGATCTGCCTGATGATTTAGCAGAACTGTACAAGACAGATCCTGAAGAGAACTATCATCAGAGAAAGACGTGAATCCAATGGATTCGTCGCTATTGGGCTGAGGAGTGGTTCAAGTACAAGTTTGTCACAAAGGAATATGCAGAGAAGAATGCCATCAAGGGACCTTGGGGCGATATCCTCTATCGAGGCCTTCAACCCAAGAGCCGAGCTGAAGCCATTGAACAAGGCTTCTACCCTTGTATGGTCCGTGGGCCACAGCCAGCGAACGCAGATCCCACCTCACTACTATGGTGTCGTGACTATTCTCTCTTCAAGAGCAACTATCAGTTTGCTGTGGCTTCGGCCAAGAAGAACAAGAAGGCTTTGGGTTTGGACTTCAACCCAGGTCCCTCTGCTCCCCGTGCTGATGGCTCCCGTGAAGCTAATCCCAATGTCATTGGCCCCTACGCCAACCTTGACGGGCTCATCACCTACATCATGGTCCAAGGCGCCAGAGTAGGTCACTCTGACAATGGTGCTGACTCTGATGAAGCCCCAGCTCCTCTTCCAAAGCCGCAGAAGCAAAAGAAGTCCAAGGCTTCAACCTCAGCTGCACCTCCCAAGACTTTGCGTGCGAAGCCACTGGCCACTGCACCTCCTGAAGCCAGTGTGCAATCTGAAGATCTGTCCCGTGTCTCCAAGAGAACGGAGAAGAATAAGCAGCTTGTTAGACCATCTGATCAACGAGCCTTGACTCCTGCCGTAGTTCTGCGTGACGAACCCATTGATCTATCAAGTGATGAAGAACTTGCTGATGATGCTCTTGAGCAGCTGATAAAGAGCAAGGAAGAAGCAGAAATCTTTAGCAACCTGCCTCTCTTTGATGTGGCGATCATCCACAATTTCATTGATGAGTGGTTTGACACCCCCAACATCAGCTTTGAAGATTTACAGCTCCCCATTGGCCTCAGTGTCACCTTCAATGGCGGCATTGCTTCTGAGCTAGCTCTTGCTCAGCGCATTGTTGAGCTCAAGAACAAGATTGACTTTGAGAAGGCTCAATTCAAGAAGCATTTGGCCAAGCTCAGTGTTCAAGACGTTCGCAACTTCAAGGTCATGCTGAATGAGCTTAAAGAAGCTTTTCTCAAGAAACGCCAAGAAGCTCAGGGCTCTCGAGAACGCATGAAGCTTTTGGCTGACAAGTGTGTGCTTGCCTACAATGAGGCTGAGAAGCGCAAGTCACTTGGCTGCCCTGGCATTGACCCCAGGATGGCTGCAAAAAGGAAGAACAAGCGCCTTGCTGATCAGCCTGAACCATCAAGCCAAGAAGCCCCTCGCATTATCTTCCCAAGCAGCATGACTGGCTCGAAGCCAAAGGTCACCACCACAGCTTCAGAACAAAAGAAGACAAGGGCTGCAGAGGCTGACGCCAGAAAGAGAAAGAACACTGAAGCCTCTGATGCCGCTCCCTCCAAGAAGAAGCGCAAGACCAAGAAGACTAGGGCTGCTTCCACAGAGCCCTTAGTCGTTGAACCCATCTCTGTGGTTCGCCCTGTGTCTGTTCATCAAGAACGAAGAATGGTTGTCCATGAGCCTGCTACCACAGAGGCTCATGAAGCTGAAGATATTCCAGCAGCTGAACACACCGCTGCTGAAGACATTGGTCAAGATGACCATGTAAATGATGATGAAGTTCTTCCTCAGCTTGAACATCAAGTGGTATCATCGCCTGTTCGTACGAACAGCGAACTCATCAGCATTGGTCGTCCATTGACGCCAATTGCTAAGGATGCTTCGTGGGATGATCACCCACAACAACAACAAGCTACTCCCCCAGTGCAAGAAGGGGATGAAGACTTTCAGGCTCACCCAACTCCATCTCCCAACTTGAAGCCAGCACTTCGCAGGCTTCGCAGAGGACAAAGGCCTGAAGTCCCTCTGTCGAGCGTTCCCGAAGGAGAAGTGCAACGTTCACCTATTGCACGGCAAGTATTTTCTGAACCAGCTCCAACAGTGAACGTCTCCATGTCTGAAGCACATGCTGCTGAAGACATTTTGGCTGCATCAGCCGAAGAAAATGAAGAAGAAGTACGTGTCCCTACACCCCTAGCTATTGAAGAAGAAGAAGCAGTTCCAGATGTGAACGTGCATGTGCCCGACCCTCCTGTTCGTCAAGAGGAGGTTGACAATGTTGATGCTGCCACCACCAACGCCAATGAAGCGAGTGAGGTAGTCATGGCTGATGCTAATGTGGAGCTTGCACCAACTAGTGTGCCTGAAACCAATGAGGCCACTGTGCCTGAAGCAAATGTGGCCGCTGAATCCGAAATCAATGAGGATGTTGCCCCTGAAGTCAATACGGACGCTACACCTAACGCAAATGAGACTGCTGCACCTGACGCCAATGAGGATGCTGCACCCGAAGCCAATACGACAACTGCTCCCGAAGCACCTGTTATGCAGCCTGACTCCTCTGATGTTGCCCATGCTCCTGTTCCGCCACCAAGGCCTCACACTATTGAGCAAGCATATGATCACGGTCAGCTTGTCACTGTCTGATGGCCCATTCTGGTGCCTCCGCCTTCGGCCTCAGGACCCCAATTTGACTATCATGTTGAGCATCGGCCTCAGGTCCAGAAGCAAGCCCAGGTTGCCAAGGTTTCCAGGTAACGCCAACTCCCCCGGGTCCTTCAATGCTAATGTCACATCCCTAGCTTCTGGCATTGCTCTAGGCTAGCTTCATGTGTGCATCATGTCTATATTTTTGAAACTTGAATTGAGGAATATTGGAAGCCTCAAAACCCTAAATAAAAGAGGGGCAAAAACCCTAGAAATCTCATTCATTGCTCCAAAAGGCTCTTCTTAAATGTTTGATAATTTTTGGTAAGGGTTCTGGTCCCAACCAAAATATTGAACATTTTTAAGGATTTATTTTTGGGACTTTGAATTTAAATCATTAGCTATTTGAATTTGAATTATATTCATATAATTAGAATATAATTTCAAATACCCTTGAAATATTTTATGAGCTTTTGGAAAAGTCCATCTAGCCAAATAAAATTATTCAGAGGAGTTTTTGGCATTGTTTGAATTTGTTTAAAATTCAAAACAGTGGCAAAACGAAATTAAATAAAACAAAACAGAAGAAAAAAATAAAAGAGAGAGAGAGAAGGACTTACCTGGCCTCACCCGTGCAGCCCACCAGAACCGGCCCAGCCGGCCCAGCCCGCCACCGCTACTCCCCCCCCCTGTCGTCTTCCTCTTGCCAGTGGGAGCAGCTGCGTGCTCGCACGCGCGCGGCCGAGGAGGCCACCTCCTCCCTGCCTGGCTGCCTCCTCCTTCCCTGGTCCCTCCCGCGACGCCACGCAGCCCCGACCCCCTCTCACTTCTCCCTCGCTCTCTGGACCTCCCTCCCCCTCGCTCCTCTGTTTCCCCTCCCGCGACCGAACGGAGCCGCCGCCACCGACGAGAGCCACCGTGGCTACCGGCCACCCCACGGCTCACCGACGCCCCAGGAAGCTCCGCCGGTCCTCCCTCTACCTCCTCAATGAGCCACGAGGCCCCGGACGTGCCACAACACCGCCCTCGATGCCTTCTTCAACCTCGGGACCGCCGGCCATCTTCGTCAAATTCGCCGGCTCCGGACCGTCCCCGACCTCGCCGAGCGTCCCCTCGTCATCGCCGTGAGTCACTGACCCTCTCCCCTAACTCAGCATGCTCCCCTCCGTGCCGTAGCGCCGTTCCCCACGAGCACCGAAGCCACCGTCCGCCATTGCTGCTGCACGCATAGCCTCCGTGCTCCCCTGGCCTCACTGAGCTGCTCTTTGTGCTCCCCATGTCTAGCAGGTGCTGCCCAGCCTCTCCATTTGCTCACTGATGCACCGTAGCGACGCGCCCGAGCACCACCGAACACCATCGCCGCCAAAGCTCGTCGCCGGCATGAGTTCCGGTGACCCCACGACCTCCCACTCGGTCCTCTGGATGCGCGGGAGCAAGGGCCATCCCCTGGTGCCCTCAGCGCGCCAAACTGACGCCTCTAGCGCAAGTCCGGCGTGCCCCGCCGTGTTCTGTGGTCGCCGTCGGCTGGTCTCCGGCGTGCTGACGTGGCGTCATCGTTAGGGGCTAATGACCCTGCTAACTAACCCTATGACACTGACAGCGGGCCCCATAGCGGGTCAAAGCCCGAGTCAACGCGGGATTAGCCCCTGTGTCACTGACGTGTGGACCCCACACGTCAGGTTTGACCCGAGCCGGCCCCTGTTGACTTGCTGACATCATGCCAACGTCATGCTGACGCAGTAATGTTTTCTGGATTTAATTTAATTCTGAAATTCCAGAAAATGAATATAAACTTCTAAAATTCATAGAAAATTAACCGTAACTCCAAATTAAATAATTTATATATGAAAAATTATCAGAAAAATTCAAGGAATCCATCTGTACCATTTTCATGCATGTTAGAACAACTTATAGCTGCTGTTTAGCACAAATCAAATAAAGGGCATTTAAATAATCACATATGGAGTTTGAATTTGAATCTTGTATTCAAACCAACTTCATTTAATCTGTTGCTAGTTGCATTGGCTCAAAACACATTCATTTTGCCATGTCATGATCATGCATCATATTGTGCATTGCATTGATTGTGTTCCCTTCTGTGTTGCGGTATTTGTCCCCTCTCGATAGACGTGATACCGATGATGTGATCGTTGACACTGATGAAGACTCAATGTTATCTTCAAAAGTGCCAGGCAAGCAAAACCCCCTTGTTCATTCCAATACCATCCTACTCTCTCGCTCCTGCTCTCTTTTACTGCATTAGGACAACAACGATTCATCTGTTACTTGCTGCGGTAGCTGAACCCCTTTGTCCTTTGCATGACCTGTCATTGCCACAGTAAATAGATGAAACCCACTAGCATGAGTAGGAGTTGTTTGAGCCCTGATGTGCCTACTCATTCATGTTTGTTTGTCATGCCTGCTATTGCTTAGAGTTGAGTCAGGTCTGATTCATCGGGGATGAATCAGAGGCGTGTGAACCTGTCCTACTGTGTGTGAGCTAAGTGTGTGAACACGATTTGGTAAAGGTAGCGGTGAGAGGCCATGTAGGAGTACATGGTGGGTTGTCTCATTGCAGCCATCCTCAGGAACTGAGTTCTGTGTTTGTGATCCATGATTCAGCTACTACCACGCATTGGGCCCGAAACCAATGGACCCTCTCGGCTTCTTGATCACCCTTGTCCTCTGTCCAGGAGTTGCAAGTAGTTTCTGGTGTTTGTAGTATGCTGGAGGCCGTGGGCAGCGCTGACCGTAGGGGTGGGCTGTGATGCGGTAGGCACGTGGCACGGTGTACCGGGCGCCCGTTTGGTGTCTCGGGAACCCTATTCACATCGTTTGGGGCTGTGAGCGAAACTCCGGCCGGATCTCCTCATGGATGGAACCCGAATAGGCGATAAACCTGGACTAGAGACTTAGGTGATTAGGTAGGTCGTGGCCGACACCCACGTTGGGCTTCCGCTTGAAGGTTGCCGAGTACATGTCGTGTAAACGGTGGTAAGTGGTGAGAGCGTGTGTGAAGAAGTACACCCCTGCAGGGTTAACCTAATCTATTCGAATAGCCGTGTCCGCGGAAAAGGACTTCTGGGTTGCTTATATCAGTTCATAGACAAGTGAAAGTGGATACTCTAAAATACGCAAGATAAGCGTGAGTGCTATGGATGGCGTTCTCGTAGGGAGACGGGAGCGGATCCATAGTGGTGTATTGATATGGTGAATATGTGGACTCGTGTGCGCCACCTCAAAAAAAGTTACTCGCAGTCGTAGTTCAGGATAGCCACCGAGTCAAAGCTGGCTTGCTGCAGTTAAACCCCACCATCCCTTTGTTGATAATGATGCATATGTAGATAGTTCTGATGTAAGTCTTGCTGGGTACATTTGTACTCACGTTTGCCTATTTTATGTTTTTGCAGAGAGACTTCAGTCTCACTAGTATTTCCGCGTGGTCTTCGACGTTTAGCTTGTTACCTCAGCTACGATCTTGTGCCCTCGGCAGGATCTGATAGATAGTCAGGCTTCTCGGCCTTTTCATTTATAGATGTCTGTACCCAGACATGATAGCTTCCGCTTGTGCTTTGACTTGTATGCTCTGATTGTTGGGTCGTGAGACCCATGTTTGTAATATCTCGCTCCTCGGAGCCTATTGATTAAAATACTTGGGTTGTAGAGTCATGTTGTGATGCCATGTTGTATTTGCACATATCGAGCATATTGTGTGTATGTTATTGAAATGCTTGGTATGTGTGGGATCTGACCATCTAGTTGTTTATCTTTAGTAGCCTCTCTTACGGGGAAATGTCTCCTAGTGTTTCCACCGAGCCATGGTAGCTTGCTACTGCTCCGGAACACTTAGGCTGGCCGGCATGTGTCCTTCTTCGTTCCTGTGTCTGTCCCTTCGGGGAAATGTCACGCGGTGAATACCGGAGTCCTGTTAGCCCGCTACAGCCCGGTTCACCGGAGTCCTGCTAGCCCAGTGCTACAGCCTGGATTCACTCGCTGATGACCGACACGTTCGATGCTGGGTCATGGATGCCTGTCCCTGTAAGTCTATGCCGCTTTGGGTTTACGACTAGCCATGTCAGCCCGGGCTCCTTATCATATGGATGCTAGCGACACTGTCATATACGTGTGCCAAAAGGCGCAAACGGTCCCGGGCAAAGGTAAGGCGACACCCGTGGGAATACCGTGCATGAGGCCGCAAAGTGATATGAGGTGTTACATGCTAGATCGATGTGGCATTGAGTCGGGGTCCTGACAGCGTTCGTATCAGAGCTTGACTGCCTGTAGGATTACCAAGCCAAACTGGTCGAAGTTGAGTCTAGAAATTCTTTAGTTATATAAGGGAATTGATTGTGGGATGGAACGTAAGGCTCTTTTTACTCCTTATACCTCATGCCCTTCTGATCTGAGTCATCTTATCTTTCCTGCGGGGATTAAGAACTAGGCTATCTCTTCTTTCTATTAGGATCACGTGTTACTAATCAGTAGACTTATAAGATTGTTGGATTTAAGTCTCAGTTCAGTTCCTACTACTTCCGTATGTTAATTGTTGATCTCGGAACCTTGATATTGTGCTTCTGAGTGGTTATGCCACCATTTTTGTGATTGTCTCAAATCTTTTTGAGCAATTATAGCCGTTATGCTGTCCGAGTCATCCCAGGTTTCTAAATAGTCCGATGCATTTGCAAATCCCTTCCTTCTGTTTCTGATGTTCCCATGGGCCAGATTAACCACACTAATCGGTGTGTTGAGGTAATTATTGCCTCGACATATATGTTGGAATTATTATTATGACCCTAAGTGCTTAGGGGATCATCTAGTGGTCTAGCCATGATTTGTGTCCTAGTGTGAAGATTCTGGCCTTTATTCTCGGAAGCATCCCGTGATGCTACTTAGTAGTAGGTATTCTACTCCTGGGTTCTGAACCCGAGATTCACTCTACCTACTTCATGTTGATAGTAATTGCTAGTGCCTTTAGGATATTAGTAACCTTTGCGATAGTCCTTGAAGTCCGTGGTATCTTCTTCTTCCAAATACCATGAACTACTTATGGCATATGTTTATTGGATCAAAAAAAATCACAATTAGAGTACTCTTGAGGAGTTCTCCATTCATAAATCGTGACTCTGCCAGTTCTACCTTTCTGCATGGGTTATCCGGAAGAAATATGTTGAACTTGGTTCGACATACTAATCTATGCATCCACAACTCAGAAAGTTATATGTTCCTTTGAGTTGTTCTCTTTAGTTGCATTCTGACCCTCGTCTATCAATTGATAGTCAAGAGTATGCGTGCGTTCGTTCATCGATGCCTATGACTCTTGTGGTCTGTCAAGCCATTCTATTCCGGAATGACTAGGAGAAACAAACTCCAGTACCTCTTCCATATCTAGGATTGGGTCAAAGTAGTTGTATTCCGCTGATCAAATGCCAATCCAGCTTTTGGTTCTGCTCTACCTTGGAGTATTACATATTTTATATCGAGATTGTTATAGGAATTGCACACCATCCCATGAACTCTTGGTACAGTGATACTTCTTGCCATCACTGTTCATTCCTCGGCCCTCGTGTTGATGCAACCGGAATACCGACAAATGAATTGTGATGTGTGAAATCAATACTGCTAGCAACTCTGTTGCTTGGTAGTTAAAGGATAATAATTTCATTCTTAGTATGTTGGTTTTCGAATCATCCTTCTAAGACTGATCGTGCTACCTAGTCCTTATTTCGGTGCACCCTTCGATTGATGAGTTAGGATCTTGTCAAGTCCTCACTCATTTGATCATATCGTCTTGCCCTCAAAAGCAAGATTGTTCTCGAGCTTAGTAACATACCGGTGGTTCGTGACTTTCCAAATATCTTCTTGGAGGTGTTACCGGGTTGTCACCTGACCGCTATGTTGAGGTCGTGATCAAGTTGGTTTCTTGTGAACCACCTTCTCTCCAAGAATCGGTGTTAGATATACCTGAGCTAGTTGGTTAAGCTAGACAACAACTTGGAGAGTTGGAAGATAAAAGCTTGTCTGACTTAGTTCGTTCCAAAGGGATATTCTTGTGTAGTGTGTGTTGAAGAAAGATGATATCTTCATCGATTGGTCCTTGTGATCAGTTGCTGGACCTATTGTCTTATCAATCCTTTGATTTGAGTGTGGGCTATCGTCAAATCAAATCAGTACCAACGATGCTCGTAATGTTGTCTTATTCGTGGTTGATCCCTCGAGCATACACCATTATATCTTTTGGGTCTGACCAATGCTATCACTTGTTCACTTAACTATGGAATTCCTTTTAAAAGGAAACCCAGATGAATTGTTGTTGTGCCCATTGACAACATCCTTGTCTTCTCCATAATTTTGCTGAACATTAAGCTAGTGTTGGAAACTTTTGAAAGCATTTGTTCATGCTAGCTCATGAATCATATGTTTGGATGAAGGTAGTGACTTCCTTTAATTCATGTGCATCTGATGCAAGTTGCCGCCGTGGATTCGAGAAAGTCAATGTTGCTTTCTTTGGAATCATTCCAAATCAGTCATGCACACGTGCGAAGAATGCTGTGGTTTGAAGACTTGCAACCTTCAATCTATATGTATCCCTAGCACACCAAACCACTGATTGATTTGTTCAAGGAGAAGGAGTTCCTTCATAAGAGCTAATCCGGACTTATGAAAGAACTTCGATACCCTCGTTGATGGTTCCCCCTCCTGAACTCGGTAGTGTTTTATTATAAGACTACCACGTGGTCATGCTTGTCTGGGACAACGTGTTCACATGTTTGTAGCAGAACCAGCTCATGTTTTGGAGCTTGCTATCGTAGTTCATCTCCCGAGAATCCCGCAACGTCATCTCGTCGATTTGTGTTGCAAACTTTCATTTTTCTTCCTAAGACTCGATGAGCCTGGAATATCCTAACACCAACCAGAGCTGAATCTCAGGCAGATATGATGGTTGGAACATTTCCCTAAGAACTATAATATTGGTCTCTCGATAACCGATAAGGTGGATGTCGTGGCCAACACACCCATCCGGTAGACCTATTATTATAGTATCTTGTTTGAGGAAGTTGGCCCCCCCCATAGGGATTTTGTAGGATTTACTCCCTAGTTGCCCCTATGGATTTTTGTGTTCCCGAAGTCCGACCTTTTACTTGATGTTTTAGATATCAAACCATATCTATGAATGGGTTATACTAGCACATCAAGGAGAACATTAGAAGCGGAGTGCTAAATGTCTCTCGGTCGATCATCCAGATTTTATTTGCTTGGCCTCGCTAAGGTGAAATCTGAGAAAGTGTTATCCTCCTTCGCATCTGCATCGTCCATCGCTATTCATCATGGTAGTATGTTGTGTTGTCAGCACCCTCGACGCGGTTGTTGATAAAACCTTGATGATTGTGGAAATGCTCAAGTTCTTGAGAGCACGCACAAGCGCTACGTCTTATCATCGGCACTAGCTGGGATTGCCCCAGATTTCCTCGGTTATGCTATAACCACTCCAACAGTGAATTCACTCTCTATTGTTGGGTTCTTCCCCAGTTACCAGAATCATTCCCAGCATTTGCATTTTGTTCCCAGCTTGCACCGCCAATGTGCCATTCTACCATGGGTCTCTTCCATTTCCGGTGATAAGAAAAATTCATCCATTACGTTGTCTTCAACAAGGTAATCCACATCATCCAAGTTTGAGTATGCCATTCTACCGAACCCCTCTAAATGATCGATTATGATTTGCCTTAAGCTGGTATAAAGAGTTTCAATGATCTCTGAATCAAAGGTAATTCTTTTGCCACTTAAGGGGAGATATCTACGAGTCACGGTTCCGAAGGTGTCTCGTTGTGGTATCATGGCAACTCAACTCCTCGCTATGTTGACAACCGATTACCACCTTCTTAAGTGTGGAATTGTTGTCCACCTAGTGAACCTTCGTCATCCGTTTCTTTCCACCCCTCTTGATGTGTATCTCGTGTCTCAACCCGAGAGATGGTCCTATGTCTCATTCCGTGAGTTGTTCGATCTTCAAGAAGATCGACCCTTCTAGAGTCTCCTTCTTCCCTCCATGTCATGTTGGCAGGATTTCTCAGAACAAGACATCAAGACAATGATGGTGAATGAATCAATGTTCAACTGAAGTGCACCCTGGATCGTGAAGATTGTACTAGTTTGCGTTTCCCCTTCATCCTACCCTACGCTTGAATCTCGAGACGAGATTCTTGTTTAGTGGGGGTGAGTTGTCACATCCCTAGCTTCTGGCATTGCTCTAGGCTAGCTTCATGTGTGCATCATGTCTATATTTTTGAAACTTGAATTGAGGAATATTGGAAGCCTCAAAACCCTAAATAAAAGAGGGGCAAAAACCCTAGAAATCTCATTCATTGCTCCAAAAGGCTCTTCTTAAATGTTTGATAATTTTTGGTAAGAGTTCTGGTCCCAACCAAAATATTGAACATTTTTAAGGATTTATTTTTGGGACTTTGAATTTAAATCATTAGCTATTTGAATTTGAATTATATTCATATAATTAGAATATAATTTCAAATACCCCTGAAATATTTTATGAGCTTTTGGAAAAGTCCATCTAGCCAAATAAAATTATTCAGAGGAGTTTTTGGCATTGTTTGAATTTGTTTAAAATTCAAAACAGTGGCAAAACGAAATTAAATAAAACAAAACAGAAGAAAAAAATAAAAGAGAGAGAGAGAAGGACTTACCTGGCCTCACCCGTGCAGCCCACCAGAACTGGCCCGCCACTGCTACTCCCCCCCCTGTCGTCTTCCTCTTGCCAGTGGGAGCAGCTGCGTGCTCGCACGCGCGCGGCCGAGGAGGCCACCTCCTCCCTGCCTGGCTGCCTCCTCCTTCCCTGGTCCCTCCCGCGACGCCACGCAGCCCCGACCCCCTCTCACTTCTCCCTCGCTCTCTGGACCTCCCTCCCCCTCGCTCCTCTGTTTCCCCTCCCGCGACCGAACGGAGCCGCCGCCACCGACGAGAGCCACCGTGGCTACCGGCCACCCCACGGCTCACCGACGCCCCAGGAAGCTCCGCCGGTCCTCCCTCTACCTCCTCAACGAGCCACGAGGCCCCGGACGTGCCACAACACCGCCCGCGATGCCTTCTTCAACCTCGGGACCGCCGGCCATCTTCGTCAAATTCGCCAGCTCCGGACCGTCCCCGACCTCGCCGAGCGTCCCCTCGTCATCGCCGTGAGTCACTGACCCTCTCCCCTAACTCAGCATGCTCCCCTCCGTGCCGTAGCGCCGTTCCCCACGAGCACCGAAGCCACCGTCCGCCATTGCTGCTGCACGCATAGCCTCCGTGCTCCCCTGGCCTCACTGAGCTGCTCTTAGTGCTCCCCATGTCTAGCAGGTGCTGCCCAGCCTCTCCATTTGCTCACTGATGCACCGTAGCGACGTGCCCGAGCACCACCGAACACCATCGCCGCCAAAGCTCGTCGCCGGCATGAGTTCCGGTGACCCCACGACCTCCCACTCGGTCCTCTGGATGCGCGGGAGCAAGGGCCATCCCCTGGTGCCCTCAGCGCGCCAAACTGACGCCTCTAGCGCAAGTCCGGCGTGCCCCGCCGTGTTCTGTGGTCGCCGTCGGCTGGTCTCCGGCGTGCTGACGTGGCGTCGTCGTTAGGGGCTAATGACCCTGCTAACTAACCCTGTGACACTGACAGCGGGCCCCGTAGCGGGTCAAAGCCCGAGTCAACGCGGGATTAGCCCCTGTGTCACTGACGTGTGGACCCCACACGTAAGGTTTGACCCGAGCCGGCCCCTGTTGACTTGCTGACGTCATGCCAACGTCATGCTGACGCAGTAATGTTTTCTGGATTTAATTTAATTCTGAAATTCCAGAAAATGAATATAAACTTCTAAAATTCATAGAAAATTAACCGTAACTCCAAATTAAATAATTTATATATGAAAAATTATCAGAAAAATTCAAGGAATCCATCTGTACCATTTTCATGCATGTTAGAACAACTTATAGCTGCTGTTTAGCACAAATCAAATAAAGGGCATTTAAATAATCACATATGGAGTTTGAATTTGAATCTTGTATTCAAACCAACTTCATTTAATCTGTTGCTAGTTGCATTGGCTCAAAACACATTCATTTTTCCATGTCATGATCATGCATCATATTGTGCATTGCATTGATTGTGTTCCCTTCTGTGTTGCCGGTATTTGTCCCCTCTCGATAGACGTGATACCGATGATGTGATCGTTGACACTGATGAAGACTCAATGTTATCTTCAAAAGTGCCAGGCAAGCAAAACCCCCTTGTTCATTCCGATACCATCCTACTATCTCGCTCCTGCTCTCTTTTACTGCATTAGGACAACAACGATTCATCTGTTACTTGCTGCGGTAGCTGAACCCCTTTGTCCTTTGCATGACCTGTCATTGCCACAGTAAATAGATGAAACCCACTAGCATGAGTAGGAGTTGTTTGAGCCCTGATGTGCCTACTCATTCATGTTTGTTTGTCATGCCTGCTATTGCTTAGAGTAGAGTCAGGTCTGATTCATCGGGGATGAATCAGAGGCGTGTGAACCTGTCCTACTATGTGTGAGCTAAGTGTGTGAACACGATTTGGTAAAGGTAGCGGTGAGAGGCCATGTAGGAGTACATGGTGGGTTGTCTCATTGCAGCCGTCCTCAGGAACTGAGTTCTGTGTTTGTGATCCATGATTCAGCTACTACCACGCATTGGGCCCGAAACCAATGGACCCTCTCGGCTTCTTGATCACCCTTGTCCTCTGTCCAGGAGTTGCAAGTAGTTTCTGGTGTTTGTAGTATGCTGGAGGCCGTGGGCAGCGCTGACCGTAGGGGTGGGCTGTGATGCGGTAGGCATGTGGCACGGTGTACCGGGCGCCCGTTTGGTGTCTCGGGAAACCTATTCACATCGTTTGGGGCTGTGAGCGAAACTCCGGCCGGATCTCCTCATGGATGGAACCCGAATAGGCGATAAACCTGGACTAGAGACTTAGGTGATTAGGTAGGTCGTGGCCGACACCCACGTTGGGCTTCCGCTTGAAGGTTGCCGACTACATGTCGTGTAAACGGCGATAAGTGGTGAGAGCGTGTGTGAAGAAGTACACCCCTGCAGGGTTAACCTAATCTATTCGAATAGCCGTGTCCGCGGAAAAGGACTTCTGGGTTGCTTATATCAGTTCATAGACAAGTGAAAGTGGATACTCTAAAATACGCAAGATAAGCGTGAGTGCTATGGATGGCGTTCTCGTAGGGAGACGGGAGCGGATCCATAGTGGTGTATTGATATGGTGAATATGTGGACTCGTGTGCGCCACCTCAAAAAAGTTACTCGCAGTCGTAGTTCAGGATAGCCACCGAGTCAAAGCTGGCTTGCTGCAGTTAAACCCCACCATCCCTTTGTTGATAATGATGCATATGTAGATAGTTCTGATGTAAGTCTTGCTGGGTACATTTGTACTCACGTTTGCCTATTTTATGTTTTTGCAGAGAGACTTCAGTCTCACTAGTATTTCCGCGTGGTCTTCGACGTTTAGCTTGTTACCTCAGCTACGATCTTGTGCCCTCGGCAGGATCTGGTAGATAGTCAGGCTTCTCAGCCTTTTTCATTTATAGATGTCTGTACTCAGACATGATAGCTTCCGCTTGTGCTTTGACTTGTATGCTCTGATTGTTGGGTCATGAGACCCATGATTGTAATATCGCGCTCCTCGGAGCCTATTGAATAAATTACTTGAGTCATAGAGTCATGTTGTGATGCCATGTTGTATTTGCACATATCGAGCTTATTGTGTGTATGTTATTGAAATGCTTGGTATGTGTGGGATCTGACCATCTAGTTGTTTATATTTAGTAGCCTCTCTTACGGGGAAATGTCTCCTAGTGTTTCCACCGAGCCATGGTAGCTTGCTACTGCTCCGGAACACTTAGGCTGGCCGGCATGTGTCCTTCTTCGTTCCTGTGTCTGTCCCTTCGGGGAAATGTCACGCGGTGAATACCGGAGTCCTGTTAGCCCGCTACAGCCCGGTTCACCGGAGTCCTGCTAGCCCAGTGCTACAGCCTGGATTCACTCGCTGATGACCGACACGTTCGATGCTGGGTCATGGATGCCTGTCCCTGTAAGTCTGTGCCGCTTTGGGTTTACGACTAGCCATGTCAGCCCGGGCTCCTTATCATATGGATGCTAGCGACACTGTCATATACGTGTGCCAAAAGGCGCAAACGGTCCCGGGCAAAGGTAAGGCGACACCCGTGGGAATACCGTGCGTGAGGCCGCAAAGTGATATGAGGTGTTACATGCTAGATCGATGTGGCATTGAGTCGGGGTCCTGACAGCTAATGGCTTCAAAAGCCACAATACCTTCTTCGACAGCGCCAAGAACCCCTACTCCAAGCCAAGGATATCATCAGATAGGTTCTGGAGCTATCAGCAGAGAAGCTATTACTCATGCATGCTATATGATCAAGGGCGCATTTTCCCCCATATGCGTCTTGACACTGAAGCTATTGCTGGATTGCCATGTTTTGAAGAATCACTTGACTGCTTTCGTGATGCTGGTCTGCTCCACTTTGTGACAGACAAGGAATATTGGAATGAAGAGCTATTGCTTCAATTCTATGCCACTCTGCACATCCGCGGCTACTACAGAGACATCAAGACTTGGGTTCTCGAGTGGATGACTGGAAATGTTCATCATGAAGCCAAAGCTATGGATATCATTGAGCTTACAGGGCTAGCCACTCCAGGTGAACTGTATGAGCCTAACTGTCAGCTACACCGCAATGCTGTGGAGAGCATCTTTCACAAGCCAGAACCAAACATGAGCCAGATGCTGAGCATGATGAAGCCATTGCCATCTGACGCTGAGTATCCCACACATTTCTTTGTTGAAGACCTTGAGTATCTGCCTCGGACCATATATCATATCATCAGGCGAACTCTATGGCCAGTCAAGGGACACTCACCAGCGGCCAAGCTTGAAGGAGCTATGAAGACTTTGGTCTTCTACATTCTCAATGGCATCAGCTTCAACACTCAGGAATTCTTCATAAGGCAACTTGCTGCTTCCGGCTCTGACCTATTTGGTCTGAAGTTTTATGCTCCATGGGCCATGCGCCTCATCAAGCGACACTCATCTGTCAATTATCAGCCCTCTACTCGCAATCACATAATATTTCTGCCCGAGGTTGATATCTCAGTTGATGCTGTATACTCTGACCCTGCCAAGATGCCACTTTGTCTTCAGAACATTGAGCACCAAAGCTTCACTCCGCCTATTGAAGGTGTTCAAGCAGCAACAAGATTCTATCCACTGGCTGGTAACACCCGTCTGCCTCACAGAGTGCCAACTGAAGCCACTGAAAGCACCATTGCGCCAAGCCTCGGAAGCGTTCTCGTGTTCTCAATGACCGAGAGCTTCTTGTCGCTCTTCATCATAAGCAGGATAAGCATCATTTCTGGCTCAAGCGCCAAATGAAAAGCCTCTTGGTGGATGTCAATTGCATTCGCAACCTTGCCACCAAGAATGCCTTTGTTGCTCATGAAACTTGCCGAAGATCATGGAAGAGTTTGACTCTGCTCAGTGCTGAAGCTGATCTTCAAGATGATGGCTTCAATGAAAGATTCCAGTTCGACTCCAGTCCTCCACGGACTGCTACCCTACGTCGACCTCCATCTCTTGAAGACTCTGAATATTCTTCTTCCGCGGCAACAGTTAATGCCAGAGTGATCGATGATGAAGATGACGCTACTTCATCACCTCCAACAACAACTGCGCGCATCGACACTGCACCAAGTTCATCTGCTCCACGAACCCACGACGACAACCCTGCTGCTTCACCTACTCATGATGAGTAGATGCTCTATGTCTTCAAACCTTTTTGGTCATTACTGACAAAAGGGGGAGAAGCATATGAGTTGATAGTCTTCAAGCGGGTTCATATGGGCGGTTGCATTATATATTGCTGCGTGCTTACAACTCTTGCGCTTTGAAACATTTTGTTCTTTGAGTTGTAACACCTAAACTTGATGGTCGTCTGCTACTTCTGCTACTTATTTGCTTTACTATGATGCGATGATAAATTCCGCATGTGCGATGATAACTTCCGCACTTAGATCATTCTGCAGACGTCCATTTTTCATTATGCATGTCAGTCTTATTGCTATATCACTTCATGCATGATGAATCATCTTCATAAGTTGAAGTGGATCTCCACAAGTACAACCTTCCATGTGCATTTGCATTCCAAAAGCAAATTACATATATGCACATCTTCAGGGGGAGCCCTTGCAACTTATGAAGACAATTTCCTATCCTTACAATTTCACATACTTTATCCCCGTTGAAAACTTCAACCAGTTTGTCATCAATCACCAAAAAGGGGGAGATTGTAAGTGCATCTAGTGCCACCCCTAGTTGGTTTTGGAGTATTGATGACAAAGTTGGTTGAGGGACTAATGCGTTTGTGAGAATTGCAGGATAACGCAGGTAGTGTCCCTCATTGATTCGGTTTACCTACCGGAGATGACCCCTAAAAATGTATGAAGACATTGAAGAAAATGGTGGTATGAGAAGATATTCATATTGAAGACTATGACAAGATAAGACATTGCGTGAAGACTTTGAAGCGCGAAGACTGTGTGGTTTCGTTGTTTTCTTTTCTTCTTTGTTGAGTCATAGGAACCACCGTACTATTAAGTGGGGTCCAAGTGAACTAAGTCAGAGTGACTGAAGTGATGCTCAACCAAAATCCTATGTCTTCGAGTGAAGACAATGAGAGCAAATCTTATCCAGAGTTGGATGAGTCAGCTTTGCTTGTAGCCCAAGTAAAGTTGCCGCGTGTGTTTGAAATCTGACCGTTGGAACACGTGTCAGTTCCTTAGTGACCCAGGGTCATTTTGGACAAATCAGGTCGGGTTGCCTAGTGGCTATAAATAGCCCACCCCCTACACCATAAATTGGTGGCTGCTCAGAGTTTGTGCACGGCTTTTGTCGTTTGAGAGGAACCCACCTCGAAGCATTTGAGAGAGAGAAATCCTTGCGAGGATAAAGCCCAAACACCCAGAGCCAAAGAGTGTTAGGCATCACTGAAGTCTTTCTATCTATGTGACCTGAAGACTTATTACACTTGAGGACTGTGAATCCTCCAGCCGGTTAGGCGTCGCATTCTGAGCATCCAAGAGTCATTGTGGATTGCCGGTGAACGAAGTCTGTGAAGGTTTGGAAGTCTCCCTTGAAGACTTACCAGAGTGATTGGGCGAGGACTGGGTGTCCTTAGCTCAAGGGGAATAAGGTGAAGACACGGTCTTCTGAGTTAAATCTCAGCCTCCCTAACCAAACGTACAGTTGTCACAACAACTGGAACTGGTCCAACAAATCCTGTGTCTTCAACAAGCAACTGGTTCTATCCCTTCCAACCTTACTTAAGTTTGTCTTCATGAAGTCATTGCCTATCTATTTATCTGTTTGACTTCATGCTTGACTACTATTGTTGATTGGCTTCATACCATCTTCCATCTTGATCCTTACTACCTAACTGCTATTGGTCCTGTACTTTCACATCATGACATGTTTGACTATGGCTTGTTTAGGGTAGTTTATCTTCCGCTGCATATCAATTAGGTTGTTTCTATTGTTTGTCTTCGAAACTTCCAAGTTTTGAAGACTTTCATAAAAATCACCTATTCACCCCCCTCTAGTCGATACTAGCACTTTCATGTAGCGATTAGTGGAGTAGGCCAGCAATACGTCCAACCATAGAAGGAGTTGACAGTGTAAATTAAGCCCTTGTGTTCAATGGCATCAGAGAACCATGGAGGATGTATGATCCTGCGATGGACGTGCAAATTTATCCACTTACCGCAGTGACCTATCAGATAGGCGAGACCACGGTTGAAGAACGCAATTAGCCTGAAGTCTTTATAATTCGTAGCTCTTGTGTGCACTTGGAAGATTACAACCTTGAGCAAATCAAACTTGGTATCATGTTGGCTACTGTAAGATTTCGAGTATTCTGGGCCGCAGTGACAAAGCAGTGCAGCGTTAATCGAAGGAAGGGGGGTCAATCGTCGGGTGTAGACCTGCACGAGCATCCAGCTGCCGCGACCATCGACGAGCTCCATCCAAGACGTGTTCATGCCGACCCAGTACATACCGTTAATGTAGTTGAGGCTGACGGGATCGGATCACAGTCAAGGGGGTTGTTGCTCGCCACCCTACGATCACTATGCTGCGTGACACGCCATTTCTGAAGATCAGGCGGCATCAGCAAGCAAGGAGCTGGGTTAAAAAGCTCCAACCTGAGGGCTTTGAGTAAACGGTACAGCCCCGACGAGCACGCGGCGAGCGGCATGGTACTGAGATTGTCCACACGCGAAACAATGAGCTTGATTACCTCTATGGGGAGAGAATTCTAGCCACTCTTTTGGCGGATGCTGCTCGATTCTGCCACTCTTGGGTTTCGGACGAGGGGGGAGGCGCCTTAGCGGGGATGGAAGATTGCACGAGATTATGTGCGGACAAAGATGGAGAAGCAAATATGTGCTGCGGGAAGTGGACAGGTGATGATGACTACATCACGCAGCTTGACTTACGAGACACATACCAGCAGCGTAGGGTCATATTGATGCCAAACAACTTGCTTGAGTGATCACAGTACTGGTTCTCCCTACAGTACTATGCCCTAACTTGCTTGAGTAGGACTCTGCTCTACTACTAGCACCAGAGGAGTAGTATATTCTAATCTAAAAAAGTTACAAACTTTAATGCTCGAGCGTGGAACGACTACGAACTGTGCTCAAAGACTGTGTCTACATGGTGTTTGGACTTATATGCAAAAAAAATAGCAAGATGCCCGTGCATTGCACGGCACACCATCATCACCAACTCAGTTTTTTCTCTACTCCTACTCCTATAAAAGACTCAGTTGGTGATGATGGAGGCGAGGAGGCGTGTTCAGCCGGGTGTGCAGCGGACAGCGCAACACTATTTGATTTGTTATAAAAAACAAAGAAGAGTAGTAGAGATAGAGACTTAAGGGAGGAGCACGAGGTTGTGGGAGATAAGGATGAACGAGGCAAGGCCTTATCTGTAAATGTGGAGAGAGGTGCGGGTATCTTTTGTAAAATTGTCATAGTTGGCTTTCTATCCGGCAGATATAGATCGGACGGTCTATATTACAAAATGGCAGGCATACCATCATCACCAACTCGGTTTTCTATAAGAGTAGATATAGATAGATAGAGACTAGGGAGTACTAGTAAGGACACCATATACTGCTTCGTGTGCTACTCCAGCGCTCCATTCGGCGGCCGCAATGTCCCCTACAGCCACTCCCTCCCGCGCTCCATTCGGCGGGCACTGTTGACATTTGGGGAGTGCACTCTCGCGACTGCTGGCAGCCACGACTTCACCGACGACGGCTTCTTCCCCTACCTCGGCAACCTCTTCCTCAATGACATGGGCGACAACCTCAACGCCAACGGTGCTGCTCCAGTTGCACCGTATGTGTTTCTGTCCTTCCTATTCGAAATCGTGGTAGAATTCATGTTTCTACTCTGTATCCTACTACTATGCTAGTCCACATGATTAGTTTCATGTCTGTTATAGCTGTTGAGGGAGTCCTGGACTAGGGGGTGTCCGGACAGCCGGACTATCATCGTCCGCCGGACTCCAAGACTATGAAGATACAAGATTGAAGACTTCGCCCCGTGTCTGGATGGGACTTTCCTTGGCGTGGAAGGCAAGCTTGGCAATACGGATATGTAGATCTCCTACCATTGTAACCGACTCTGTGTAACCCTAGCCCTCTCAAGTGTCTATATAAACCAGATGGCTTTAGTCCGTAGGACACAACATACATTACAACAATCATACCATAGGCTAGCTTCTAGGGTTTAGCCTACTTGATCTCGTGGTAGATCCACTCTTGTAATACACATCATCAATATTAATCAAGCAGGACGTAGGGTTTTACCTCCATCAAGAGGGCCCGAACCTGGGTAAAACATCGTGTCCCTTGTCTCCTGTTACCATCCGCCTAGACGCACAGTCAGGGACCCCCTACCCGAGATCCGCCGGTTTTGACACCGACATTGGTGCTTTCATTGAGAGTTCCTCTGTATCGTCACCGATAGGCTTGATGGCTCCTTCAATCAACAACAATGCTGTCCAGGGTGAGACTTTTCTCCCCGGACAGATCTTCGTATTTGGCGGCTTCGCACTGCGGGCCAATTCGCTTGGCCGTCTGGAGCAGATCGAAAGCTACGCCGCTGGCCATCAGGTCAGGTTCGGAAGCCTAAACTTCACGGCCGACGTCCGCGGGGACTTGATCTTCGACGGACTCGAGCCACAGCCGAGCGTGCCGCGCTGTCACGATGGGCATGATCTAACTCTGCCGCCGGACAGTGCCTTGGTGGCCGCACATAAATCCGCTCCGACCCTTAGTCCGGAGCCGATCGCGCAGATCGAGGACCGGTGGCTGGACACCTCCTCGGGGGTTGCAACTTCCACGGCGATGGAGCCGAACACTAACCTTGTCCCTTACGAAGCTCGTGACTCCGAGGTGCCGGACACCTTGCCGGACTCCGAACCTCCCGCACCCCTGCCAATCGAATTTGATTGGGCGCTGATCATGGAGTTCACCACCACGAACATCTTCCAACACTCACCCTTTGGCGACATCCTAAATTCGCTAAAGCATCTCTCGCTATCTGGAGAGCCCTGGCCGGATTACGGCCAGGATGGTTGGGATGCGGACGACGGAGAAATTCAAAGCCCACCCACCACCCACTTTGCAGCCACTGTCGACGATCTAACAGACATGCTCGACTATGACTCCGAAGACATCGACGGTATGGACGATGATGCCGGAGACGATCAAAAACCAGCGCCTACAGGGCACTGGAAGACAACCCCAACACATGACGTATATATGGTGGATACCCCAAAAGGAAGCGACGACGAGGAACAACGGGGCGCGGCAAAGGATAATCCCACCGATAAACAACCAAAACGGCGACGCAAGTGCCGCCCTAAACCCCGCCTCGGCAAAAACAGCATTCCCAATGACCCAGCGTTAGAGCAGGGCAAACCAGTGGACGACGAACATGTAACCAAGCAACCGTCCGAACAGGACGAATCGGATAATCAATCCATCCCCGGCGAAACCAATAGTCCGGACGACCTCACGCTGGACACACCACCAGTGCATAAGAACCTTCACGGAAGACTCGTCGCCACCGCAAGAAGCTTGAAGAAGGAAAAACGGAAGCTCAAAACAGCGGAAGACATACTCAGAATGAGGTGGAGCAAAGTACTCAAGACCGCAGACAAATATGGCAATGGCCATCAATCAAAGAGCTACCCGAAGCATAAGCAGCTGCCAGAATTTGACAAGGAAGCCATAGAGCCACCACAGTCAAAAATTAAAGAAGCCGCCTGGCCGGATAGATGACCAGATGACAGGCCAAAAGCGACAAGCGGCGCCGCACTCAAGCCGACTCATGATCCTGGGAAAACAGATGGCCCAGCAGGTCCATTTACGGGCCAAAAAAGAGGGCCCCAGGAAGGATCACAACACGTCAAGTGTTCGAAGACAGCGGCACACCCAAATACAGGGGCGCCGCACACCCACTATGTTTCACCGATGAGGTGCTGGATCATGAATTTCCAGCAGGGTTCAAACCCATAAACATAGAGGCATATGACGGAACAACAGACCCTGGAGTCTGGATAGAGGATTACATACTACATGTACACATGGCTAGAGGAGATGATTTCCATGCCATAAAATATCTACCCCTCAAGCTCAAAGGGTCAGTTCGGCATTGGCTCAAAAGCCTCCCAAAAAACACTGTTGGAACTTGGGAAGAGCTTGAGGACGCGTTTAGAGCAAATTTTCAAGGGACTTATGTCCGCCCTCCGGGTGCAGACGATCTAAGTCATATAACTCAACAGCCCGGAGAGTCAGCGTGCAAATTCTAGAACAGGTTCCTTACTAAAAAGAACCAAATAGTCGACTGTCCGGACGGCGAAGCTTAGCAGCTTTCAAACACAACGTCCGAGACGAATGGCTCGCCATACACCTCGGCCAAGAGAAGCCGAGGACAATGGCCGTGCTAACAAGCCTCACGACCCGATTTTACGCGGGGGAGGACAGCTGGCTAGCAAGATGCAGCACCAGCGACCCGAGTACATCTGAGATTAGAGATGGAAACGGAAAATCACGGCGCAGAAAGGATCAGCGCCGGAATAAAGAAAAAAGCCCAAAGAATACGGCGGTCAACGCCGGATTCAAAAGCTCGCGGCCAAACAACAAAACACTGCCTCTTAAGGATAATAGTGATGAGCTATCCAACTAAAACAAAATTTTGGATCGGATATGTCCAATCCATAGCACCCCCGGAAGGCCTGCAAACCACACCCACCGAGATTGTTGGGTTTTCAAACAGTCCGGCCGACTAAACGCCGAACACAAGGGGCTCGACGCATCAAGCGAGGATGATGATAACCCCCACCAGCAGAGCACCGGAAAACAAAAGACTTTCCCACAAGAAGTCAAAACAGTAAACTCACTTCATGTGATATTACGGAAAAACAATGCGGCACCCGCTAAGATGGGTCTCGCACGGTCCACCCCAGCGGAACCTCGAGATTGGATGTCAAAACCAATCACTTTTGACCACCTGGATTATTCTAGAAATGTTCGAAATGCAGGATGGACTGCTCTGATACTGGATCCTATAATCGACGGACTACAATTTACACAAGTCATGATGGATGGCGGCAACGATTTAAACCTGCTATATCCGAACACAATCCGCAAGTTGGGGATAGACCTTACTAAAATTCGACATAGCCGCACTTCCTTCAAAGGAGTGAGGCCAGGCCCTTACGCCAAGTGCAAATGCTCCTTATTACTAGAAGTTGTGTTCTGGTCACCAGACAACTTCCGACGCGAAAAGCTAATCTTCCATGTCGCCCCATTCAAAAGTAGCTATCAAGCACTATTGGGGCGTGAAGCTTTTGTTTGCTTCAACGCCATGCCACATTACGCATCCCTTACACTCAAAATGCCCTGTCCACGTGGCATCATTTCATTAAGAGGGTCATTCAAAGACCCCAGACACGGCTAGACGAGTCCGGCATAAATAAGCTGGGGGCTCCCCAGCCGCACACCCCTTCACAAGGGGCTGCGCATATAAGCAACAATGGGCCAATATAGTCTCAGCTTTATTAATCTATTAATATTTTAATCTTTATGCACTTTTCGCACGATTTCTTTTCAAACTAAGTTCCTCTCTTTTTACAGATAAACACCGTGCACACCCATCCAGGATAACGGCACAACGGAGACATAGGCGCATACGTGCAGTAGGGACCCGTTGCTAGGATTCTTTTCAGATTAAGACCCTGCGTAAACCTTTTTTACTGTCTCTTGTTGCTATAATCCCCTGGTTTTTCATGATAACCAGAGAGGATACTGACGTTTTGGCATCGGCCGCGTCAGAGGACCTCGCTCGTACCTGGACACAAGGGGCTTAGGGCATTGTTTCGCCCGTTATTATAAAAGACCGAACACCTTAGGGAGTGTTCGGCGTCTCGAGTTAGGCCTTATATGCATCATCTCCGAATCATGTCTTTGGTCAAATGTTGGGTTTGCCCGTCTCCTGTGTTTTGCTGCCTTACGTTCCATATCATCGGCTAATGCGGCACTAGGAGAACTACTGCGATTGTGCCCCAGTTCGGCTGGGCGAGCACCTTAGTAGAGAAAGCCGAAAACTGACTGTCATGATACAGCGAGAGACTAGTCAACCACTCGTTCGACCACCGGAATGTCTAGAATTCCTCCGCACTGACGAAGGACCGTTTCCCGGTCAGGCACATACACGCCCCGAATTCGGAGAGCACGGTGCCCCCAGGGGCTATATCGTAGCCCCACCCTCGAACTCCAATGGCTAAGTGAAAGTGATAAAGCGTTATAGTCCGGTTGCCTCGTCTACTACGCTACCACCTCCTTAACAGGACCGAGACGTCGGATTAAGTGTGAAAATGCGCTATTTTTGCGTACACCCCCGCACCCTGTGCGTGGGGGCTGAAGCCGGCGACTGCCATCTTTCAGGTTATACACATGTATACACAAACGGCCGCACAGGAGATATTTCAATACTTGAACGCACAAGTACAAAAAGCGCCTATATCATAAACATTGTTTTACAAGATAAAACGTTCATTTGAACGTGACATTTTTAGAGCACTGCGACTCTATTATACGAGCACCACGCATAACTTCCCCAAAATAGTGCTCGGCGGGTAACCAGCTTTCGTCTGAACCCTAGGTTGCAACAGCGGTGGCATCCATCTCTTTCCAATGTGTCTTCACACGGGCAAGGGCCATCCGCGCACCCTCTATACAGGCCGACCGCTTCATCACCTTGATATGCGGCACCGCCCCAAGAAACTGCTACAATAAGCCAAAATAGCTCGTCGACTTGTGCCTCTCCGGCCAGACATGAGTCACGATATCTGTCATGGCAAGTCCGGACAACCTATTCAGCTCAGCCCATTCGGCCAACCGATCGGTCAGCAGAAGTGAACGATCCGGACTATGGAATTGAGACCAAAATAGCTCTTCCGTCTTGTGATCCTTCTGACTTCGGAAGTGTACAACGGCATCCGCCGCACTCGCCGCTAAGTCCATATATGGATCCTCCGGACCCCACAGCTAGCCAAGCTGGACATACTTTGGATTCGTAAACCTGCGGCGCAGCAGAAAAGGCTTGCCAGCCACAATATCTCCGTCCTGACGCAGCTCCTCCTTCATAGCCCGCATTGCAGAACGGGCATCCTTGGCTTCGGCGGTGGCCTTCCCCAGGTCTTCTCGCTCCGATAGGCGCTCCTTTTCAAGAGCCTCATTGCGGTCGGTAGCATCCTTTAATTTAACGGCCAGTTCGGCCATCTCTTCCCTGCTTCGGCAGTGCGCAGCCCTTTCGGCTTCTAACTCCTCGGCCGCCCTCAAGGCCGCCGCATTACTCCTTCTGGCTTGCTCCTTGGCTTGAGCAAGTTCGGCCCGAAGGCTCTCCACAGCAGCAGCACCATCTGCGTCAAGCACAAATATTATAAGATATGGGCTTCGGCTCCCCTACTAGGTGACTGCGGGGAAAAAATTTACCTTGCGACTCGTCAAGTCGCCTATTGACTAGCGCGATGTCCGCATCCGCAACATCGAGTTGCCGCTTTAGTTTGGCAACTCCGTCAGTCCGGCTGGCCCCTGGATGATCCGCCACCTGCATAGGAACGGCGAAGATTAAAGCCTGCGATTTTGATCCTCGGCACGCTGTCGCTTTCGACAACCTACCGAGTCTCAGGGGCTACTATCTATACAGGGCGCACTTCCATGTGCAAAACTGTCAAAAGGTGTGTCATTTTTACATACCTCAAATCCCTCCAGCAAACTCCTGACGGCATTATGCAATCCGCTTTCGGCGGACGAAATCCTTCCGATCACCATATTCATCAATGCATGGTGATCTTCTGAGATGGACGCCCTCTCAAGCAGATCCCTCAGCTCCCCCGGCCGAACACTAGTCGGCGCCGAACTCTTCGGCTCTGCCGGGCTCGGGGATACCCTCCGTGACGACACTTCAGGCTCGTCCGCCCTATCCGACGGCGCAGCAGACGGAGGCGTCTCGCTCTCCATCATCTCCGGACGGAAATCCCCCGAAGACGAGCTCATCTGAGAAGGTCGCAGATCCGAACTACAAGGTAAAAATTTCGGTTATCCTCAGAAGCACAAATAGGGATGTTTCTTATTAATGAACTCCCCCTTCTTTCTACTCACGGCTCGCTGGAGGGCTGATTCTTTAGAGAAGACTGTGCGGCCGGGGCCTCCCCGGACGCAGGACCCTCTGGTGAAGATTTCTTCCCCCGCTTAGGGGCTTTGGCCTCCGGATCTTCGGAGGCGGTCCTCTTCTCCCCACGGAAGGAGGGATTCTCGATTCCCCCTTCTTTAAGAGCCTCCTCGAATGAGGCAATAGCTCCCCTATTTTCCCCTTCGCCTCCTTCTAAAGGCGCAACCTCCAACATTCTGACCAACACGGGCTCCGCCGCGGTCTCTGGGAGGGGGGCCTGACACCGTATCAGCTTTGCTTGCGCTATCCACTCCTGTCGAAGGATAACGGGTTAAAAGGCGAATCGTAGAAAGGCAAACAAACGGTATGTCTGAACACTGAGCTACTTACTTGAGTATCCGGGCGATTGCAGCTTAGGCCGGCATCCTCGGTCAATTCCGGACACGCCACTTGAGGTCCGAAGAATAATTTGTACATCTCCACGGGTGTCTTACCCATGAAGTGTTGGAGAATCCGTGGTCCCTCCGGATTAAATTCCCATAGTCGGAGAGGACAGCGTTTGCAGGGCAGGAGACGCCTAATCAGCATAACCTGCATCACCACAACCAGATCGATCTCCCTCGCCTGGAGGTCTCGAATCCAGCCCTGCAATAGGGGCACGTCTGTTGAAGGCCCCCAGTTGACCGAGCGGAATACGAGCGGCGGCTTCTGCTTGCTGCCCTTCGGAGCGGTGATATAGAACCACTCCTGCTGCCACAAGCCGAGCTGCTCTTGGAAGGAGCCCCCGGGCCACGTGGCATTGGCCCTCCTGCTTATGGCCGCCCCGCCGCACTCTGCTTGACGCCCCCCGATCATCTTCTGCTCCACATTGAAGGTCTTCAGCCACAGGCCAAAGTGGGGGGTGACGCGGAGGAAGGCTTCGCAGACAACGATAAATGCGGAAATATGGAGGATGGACTCCGGAGCCAAGTCGTGGAATTCCAACCCATAGTAAAACATGAGCCCTCTCACAAAAGGATCCGTCGGGAAGCCTAAACCCTGACGGAGGTGGGATATAAAGACAACATACTCGCCAGGCTCGGGGGTGGGGATGGCCTACCCTTTGGCGGGCAACCTGTGCGAAATCTCGTAGGTCAGGTACTTGGCTTCTTGCAGCTTTAGCACGTCCTCCTCCGTAACGGAGGAGGGCATCCACTGGCCCTGAAGGTCGGAGCCGGACATTGTTGAAGGTCCGAAGCGCTCGAATCTGGGGCTCTGGGTGTTGGAACTTGGAGCAAGAAGAAGATTCGGTGGAAGATTGAAGAAAAGAAACGAGCCTTGGTCCTATTATAAGGAGGGAGAATACCAAGAGCCGTCTCTGTGACCGCTCGGGACTCACCTTCGATAGAGGAGGCGTGGCGACGGGCGCGGTTGGGTTACCCACATCCGTATTGATGAGAATCCCGGAATAAGGGGAACACGATCTCTGCTTCGACAAGACATGCCAAGGAAACCGCTTCGCTAAACGCACTGAGGTGGTATAAAAAGCAATTCAAGTAAAGGCTTGGTAGTGGTGTGACGTCATGCTGCAAAATACTTCAGCAGATTGAACTTGTGTATATATTATTCTCTCTACGGTGGAATGTGGAATTTATTTTGCAGAGCCGGACACTATCCTGGTGTTCACAATCTTCTATGGATTATTCGGAGGAGGAACCCGCCTTGCAATGCCGAACATTATGCGCGCCGGACTCATCGTCATTGAAGCCAGGTTCAGGGGCTACTGAGGGAGTCCTGGACTAGGGGGTGTCCGGACAGCCGGACTATCATCGTCCACCGGACTCCAAGACTATGAAGATACAAGATTGAAGACTTCGCCCCGTGTCCGGATGGGACTTTGCTTGGCGTGGAAGGCAAGCTTGGCAATACGGATATGTAGATCTCCTACCATTGTAACCGACTCTGTGTAACCCTAGCCCTCTCTGGTGTCTATATAAACCGGAGGGCTTTAGTCCGTAGGACACAACATACATTACAACAATCATACCATAGGCTAGCTTCTAGGGTTTTGCCTCCTTCATCTCGTGGTAGATCCACTCTTGTAATACACATCATCAATATTAATCAAGCAGGACGTAGGGTTTTACCTCCATCAAGAGGGCCCGAACCTGGGTAAAACATCGTGTCCCTTGTCTCCTGTTACCATCCGCCTAGACGCACAGTCCGGGACCCCCTACCCGAGATCCGCCGGTTTTGACACCGACAGCCGTCATGATTTATTTTGTGCTTATTCGGATTAAATCTCATAGTAACTTGCTCATGTATTCAACTGGCGCAACATCCCCTACAGCCACTCCCGTTTCATGGACGGCCTGGTCGATGCCTCCAAGGCGCCCTTCTTCCACTGCTATGAGTGCCCGATGCCGTTTTGGGGCTCGCCGGCGGACATGGTGCATCACCTCACGGATGCGTGCAGCAGTCACTGCTGGCCCTTGGCAGAGAACATCAAGTACGAGACGTGCTACCCGTTCACCATGCCGGAGTCGTTGGAGGATCACCGCCACCTGCTAGTCTCGGAGGAGGACGGCAACGTCTTCCTCTTGATCGTGGGCACCGGCGATGTCAGGACCCCGACTCAATGTCACATCGATCTAGCCTGTAACACCTCATATCACTTTGCGGCCTCACGCACAGTATTCCCACGGGTGTCGCCTTACCTTTGCCTGGGACCGTTTGCGCCTTTTGGCACACGTATATGATAGTGTCGCTAGCATCCATATGATAAGGAGCCTGGGCTGACATGGCTAGTCGTAAACCTAAAGTGGCACAGACTTACAAGGACACGCATCCATGACCCAGCATCGAACGTGTCGGTCATCAGCGAGTGAGTTCCGGGCTGTAGCACTGGGCTAGCAGGACTCCGGTAAACCGGGCTGTAGCGGGCTAACATGACTCCGATACTCAACACGTGACATTTCCCCGAAGGGACAGACACAGGAACGAAGAAGGACACATGCCGGCCAGCCTAAGTGTTCCGGAGCAGTAGCAAGCTACCATGGCTTGGTGGAAACACTAGGAGGCATTTCCCGGTAAGAGAGGCTACTAAAGATAAACAACTAGATAGTCAGATCCCACACATACCAAGCATTTCAATAACATACACACAATATGCTCGATATGTGCAAATACAACATGGCATCACAACATGACTCTATGACTCAAGTATTTATTCATTAGGCTCCGAGGAGCGAGATATTACAAACATGGGTCTCACGACCCAACATTCAGAGCATACAAGTCAATGCACAAGCGGAAGCTAATATGTCTGAGTACAGAGTCTTAGAAGCCTGACTATCTACCAAATCCTGCCGAGGCACAAGATCGTAGCTGAGGTATCAAGCTAAACGTCAAAGTCCACGTGGAACTACTAGCGAGACTGAAGTCTCTCTGCAAAAAACATAAAATAGGCAAACGTGAGTACAAATGTACCCAGCAAGACTTACATCGGAACTAACTACATATGCATCATTATCAACAAAGGGGATGGTGGGGTTTAACTGCAGCAAGCCAGCTTTGACTCGGTGGCTATCCTAAAACTACGATTGCAAATAACTCTTTTGAGGTGGCGCACACGAGTCCACATATTCACCATATCAATACACCACTATGGATCCGCTCCCGTCTCCCTACGAGAACGCCATCCATAGCACTCACACTTATCTTGCGTATTTTAGAGTATCCACTTTCACTTGTCTATGAACTGTTATAGGCAACCCAGAAGTCCTTTACCGCGGACACGGCTATTCGAATAGATGATGTGAACCCTGCAGGGGTGTACTTCTTCATACATGTTTCCACCACTTAGCGTCTGCACACGACATGTGCTCGGAAGACTTCAAGCGAAAGCCGACGTGGGTGTAGACCACGACCTACCTAAACACTCAAGTCTCTAGTCCAGGTTTATCGCCTATTCGAGTTCCATCCATGAGGAGATCCGGCTGGAGTTTCGCTCACAGCCCCAAACGATGTGAACAGGGTTCCCGAGATGCCAAACGGGCGCCCGGTACACCGTGCCACGTGCCTACCGCATCATAGCCCACCCATTCGGTCAGCGCTGTGCACGGCCTCCAGCATACTACAAACTCCAGAAACTACTTGCAACTCCTGGACAGAGGACAAGGGTGATTAAGAAGTCGAGCGGGGTCATATTTCAGGGCCCAATGCATGGTAGTAGCTGAATCATGGAACACAAACACATAACTCAGTTCCTAAGGACGGCTTCAATGAGACAACGCACCATGTACTCGTACATGGCCTCTCACCGATACCTTTACCAAATCGTGTTCACACACTTAGATCACACACAGTAGGACGTGTTCACACACCTCTGATTCATCCCGGATGAATCAGACCTGACACAACTCTAAGCAATAGCAGGCATGACAAACAAGCATGAATGAGTAGGCACATCAGGGCTCAAACAACTCCTACTCATGCTAGTGGGTTTCATCTATTTACTGTGGAATGACAGGTCATGCAAAGGATAAAGGGGTTCAGCTACCGCAGCAAGTAACAGATGAATCGTTGTTGTCCTAATGCAGTAAAAGAGAGCAGGAGCGAGAGAGTGGGATTGTATCGGAATGAACAAGGGGGTTTTGCTTTCCTGGCACTTCCGAAGATAATATAGCTCTTCATCAGTGTCATCGATCTCATCGTCGAAATCACGTCTATCGAGAGGGGACAAATACCGGCAACAGAGAAGAAACACAATCAATGCAATGCACAATATGATGCATGATCATGACATGGTAAAATGGGTGTGTTGGGCTAATGCAACTACAACTAGATGGGTTTGAGCTATTTTGAACCAAAGATTCAAAGTTCAAACACATTTGTGATCTTAAATAGTGCTTTATCATGTTTTGCACTAAACAGCAAGTTATCTTGTTTAAACATGCATGAAACTAGTACAGATGGATAGATTGGATTTTTCTGATCATTTTTAATATATAAATTATTTCATTTGGAGCTACGGTTGAATTACTATGAATTTTAGAAGTTAGCACTACTTTCTGAAATTTACAAATCATTCTGGATTTATTTTAATTCCAGAAAAGGATTACTGCGTCAGCATGATGTCATGCTGACCTCAGCAAGTCAATAGACCGGTCCAGGTCAAACTGACCAGTGGGTCCCGCATGTCAGTGGTTAATTATAATGACTAAGATTAGTTTAAACTAATCTGAGGTAATTTGCAGAGGGGGGCCCCACTTGTCATAGGCTCAGGGGGGGTCAACCTGGGCCCACCCTGGTCAAGGTCAAAGTCAAACACGCCAGCGTCTAGCCGCTGGCGAGGCCGAATGCGGCGGCGGAAGTGCTTTTGTGCATTTCGGCGACCAAACGGGCGGCGGAAGGCATCTACGCGTAGCTGAGACCGAGCCACGGCTATTGGTGGTGGTGGTTGAGCTCGGGGTGGCCGGAGACGTCGCCGGCGATGACTTTGGCGGTCGTCGGAGTTGGGTGAAGATGGATCCGACGCTACGGGGCACGGCGAGGCCCGTGGTGAGGTGCGTTGGGCCCCTAGGAATGCGGTGAGTATGTTAGACAAGGTGGGGTGGCCGGTGGTTAGCCGGAGACACGTCTGCGACGAGCTCCGCGGCGGCGCGTGCGGGTGAGCTACGTGTGCTCGCGGTGGTGCACGGGAGCGAGAGAAGGAAGGGCGAGGAGGTAGCCAGGCTCACAGCGGTCTTGAGGGAGCAGACGGCGCGGTCGGGGACGAGCTGGTGCGGCGGCGACGGCGAAGGGGATCTCCGGCGATGGCGGTTCGGTTGAGGTCAGTGCGGTGGCTTCGGGGCACGCGAGCGCTCGGGGCTCGGCTAGCTCGAAGGAGTAGAGGGCGGCGAAGCTCCTGGAAACGGTGGCGCGGCATGGGAATGACGGGGAGCACGACTACGGCGAGGGTACGGCGGCGGTTGCGTCGGCCATGGCGTGGAAGAGCAAGGTAGAGGAGCTGGGGCTGAGTGAGAGTGTCTAGGGGGTTCGGGGCACGACGTAGAGCTCATCCAAGGTCACAGGGGGGGCGAGAGGGGGAAGCAGGGCGACGGGCAGCTGCGTGGCGCACGCTGCGGCCGCCGTCGAGCACCTGCCTGCCTGCCTGGCCAAGCCAAGCAGCTCGCTGGAGTGGTGGCTGGGCTGGGCCGGCAGGTGGGCCTCTGGGTGGCGACAGGTAAGCCTTTTCCCTTTTTTTCTGTTTCTGTTTTTATTTTGTAAGTTTGTTGAATTACTAAAAATACCTAGGCAACTCCAAAATTCACCAAACTGCACCTGGTCCTTAGTTGGAATATTTCCAACATGGAACATTTTAGTTTGGGATTATTTGAGCATTTGAAATATTTTTATAAATTTTAAATGCCCAAATTCAAATACTTATGATTTAATTCAAAGACCTTAGGATGACCTAGGAAATTGTGCATCACTTTTGGCAGAGGTTCTGAACCAAGACAAAAATGATGGACATTTTAGAAGGGCATTTCAGGTTCATTGAAAATGTTTTTTAGTAAACCCTAGTTGGATTCAGAGGGTTCTGGGGGTTCTGTCTTCCTCATTTCAAATTTCTAATGAAAGGTAAACATGATGCAATACTCTAATGCATGGACTATCTAGGATGTGACAACTCACCCCCACTAAACAAGAATCTCGACCCGAGATTCAAGCGTAGGGTAAAACGAAAGGGAAACGCAACCTAACACAATCCTCACGATCCAGGTTGCCGTTCATAAGAACATTGATTCGATCACCATCATTGACTCGAAGTCTTGCTTTGAGAACTCCAACTAACATGACAACAAGAGGAAAAGAAAAACTCTAAAAGAATCGTTCTTCTCGAAGATCAAACAACTTAGGATCAGCTCACAGGGTGAGTCATGGCAACATCTCTCGAGCTGAGACACGAAGCACACATCTTGAGGAATGGAGTGGAACGGATGGCAAAGGTTCACTAGGTAGACAACAATTCCACACTTACGAGGGTGGTGAACGGTTGTCAACATAGTGAGGAGTTGAGTTGCCATGATACCTCAGCGTGACATCCTAGAGGAGGGTGATTCATAGAATTATTGCCTTAAGTGGCAAAAAGAATTACCTTTGATATAGAGATCACTTAAACTCTTTATACCAGCCTAAGGCAATTCTCGAGCGATCGTTTAGAGGGGTTCGGTAGAATGGCATACCCGGATTGGAATGGATGATGTGGATTACCTTGTTGAAAACAACACAAGGGATGATTTTAGTAACTGAGGAAAAGCTCAATAGTAGAGAGTGAGTCCACTATTGAAAGGGTTATCACATAACCGAGGAAAACTGAGAGCACTATGCAATTAATGCCGACAATAAAACCTAGAGCTTGCGCGTGCTCTCAAGAACTTGAGCATTTCCATATTCATCAAGGTTTTACCAACATCCATGTCAAGGATCCTGGCAACACAACATACTACCATGAGGAATAGTGATGGATGATGCGGATGCAAAGGAAGATAACACTTTCTCAAATTTCACCTTAGCGAGAGCAAGGGGACAAAATCTAGATGATCGACCGAGAGACATTTAGCACTCCGCTTCTAATGTTCTCCTTGATTTGCTAGTGTATCCCATTCATAGATATGGTTTGATATCTAGAACATCAAGTAAAAGGTCGGACTTCGGAAACACAAATTCCATAAGGGACAACTAGGGAGTAAATCCTGCAAAATCCCTATGGGAAGGTGGCCAACTTTCTCAATCAAGATACTACAATAACAAGTCTTTCGGTTGGATGTGTTGGCCACGACATCCACTTTACCGGTTAGAGAGACCAATATTATAATTCTTGGGAAACATTCCAACCATCATATCTTCCTGAGATTCAGATCTGGTTGGTGTCAGAATAATCTAGACTCATCGAGTCTAGAAAGAAAAATGAAAGTTTGCAACACAAACCGACGAGATGACGTTGCGTGATTCTCGGGAAATGAACTACGATAGCAAGCTCCAAAACATGAGCTAGTTCTGCTACAGCATGTGAATACGTTGTCCGAGACAAACATGACCACACAGTAGTCTTATAATAAAACACTACCGAGTTCAGGAGGGGAACCATCATCGAGGATATCGAAGTCCTTGCATAGGGTATACCCTTAAGAAGGAGCTTCTTCTCCTTGAACAAATCAATCAGTGGCTTGGTGTGCTACAGAATACATATGGAGTGGAGGTAATTAATCTACCAAACCATAGTATACTTTGCACATGTGTGACTAACTTGGGATGGTTCCAAGGAAGCAACATTGAGTTTATCGAATTCACGGCGGCAACTTACACCAAGTACCGTGAATTAGAGGAAGTCACTTCTTTCATCCGAACATATACCTCATGAACGGAACACGAAGATAATGCTTACACAAGTTTCCAACACTAGCCTGATGTTCAGCATAAATCATGGGGGTGATAAAATGCTGCTGATAGGGTTCAACAACAACTCATCGGAATTACCATATCATTGGACTTCCACCATCATGTGAACACGGTGATAGCATTGGTCATACCAAAAAGATGTAATGGTGTATGCTCGAGGGATCAACCACGAGTAAGACAACATTATGAACATCGTTGGTTCTGATTTGACTTGACGATGGCCCATACTCAAGTCAAAGTTTGACAAGGCAATAGATCCAACAACTGATCACGAGGACCAGTTGGTGAAGATATCATCTTTCTTCAACACACATACAAGATATCCCTTAAGATGAACTAAATCGGACAAGCTTCCATCTTCCAACTCTCCAAGTTGTTGTTTAGCTTGACCAACCAGCTCAGGGGTATGCAACACAAATTCTTGGAGAAGGGGATGGTTTATAAGAAACCAACTTGATCACGAACTCAACATAGCGGCCAGGTGACAACCTGGTGATACTTCCGAGAAGATATTCGGAAAATCACGAACCACCGATATGTTACTAAGCTCGAGAACAATCTTGCTTTTCAGGCAAGACAATATGATCGAATATGCAAGAGACTAAATAATCCTAACTATTGATTGAAGAGTGCACCAGAAATAAGGACTAGGTAGCACGATCAGTCTTAGGATGATGATTCAATAACCAACACGCTAGGAATGAGAATATTGTCCATTTACTACCAAGCAACGAGGTTGCTGGAAGTATCGATTTCACACATCACAGTTCATTTGTCAGCACTCCGGTACAATAACACGGAAACCAAGGAATGAACAATGATGGCAAGAAGTATCACTGCACCAAGAGTTCATGGGATGGTGTGCAATGCCCATGACATTCTTGATATAAAGATGATAATACTCCAAGGTAGAACAGAGAAAAAGCTGGATTAGCATTTTGATCCATGGAATACAACTACTTTGACCCAATCCTCGAAGTGGACAAGGTACTGGAGTTTGTTTCTCCAAGTCATTCCGGATAGAATGGCTTGACGGACCACAAGAGTAATAGGCATCGATAAACGAATGCTCGCATACTCTTGACTATCAACTGATAGACAAGGGTCAAAATACAACTGAAGATGGACAACTCAAAGGAACATATAACTTTCTGAGTTGTGGATGCATGGATTAATATGTCGAACGGGTTCAACACATTTCTTCCGGATAACCCATGCAGAGAAGGTAGAACTGGCAGAATCACAATGAATGGAGAACTCGCCAAGGGCACTCCTGTTGTGATCTTTTGATCCAACAAACTTCTGCCGTAAGTGGTTCATAGTATTTGGAAGAAGGGAATACCACGGACCTCGAGGACTAATGAAAAGGTTACTAATTTCCTAAAGGAACTAGCAAACACTATCAACATGAGGTAAGTAGGGTGAATCTTGGGTTCAAGAGCCCAGGAATAGAATACCTATCAACTAAATGGCATCACGAGATGCTTTCGAGAATAATGGCCAGAATCATCACACTGGAACACAGAACATGGCTAGATTACTAGATGATCCCCTAAAACACCTAGGGTCATAATATTAACTCCAACATATATGTCAAGGCAATAATTACCTCAACGCACCGGTTAGTGTGCTTATTCTGACCATAAAGGACATCAGGAACGGAAAGAAAGGATTTGCAAATACATCATACTATTTAGAAACCTGGGATGACTCGGACAGCATAACGGCTGTAAATGCTCAAAAAGATTGGAGACATGCTACAAAAATGGTGGCATAGCCACTCCGAAGCACAATATCAAGGTTTCGAGATCAATAGTTATGAATATACGGAAGTAGTAAAACTGAACTGAGATTTGAAACTAGCAATTCTATAAGTCTATGGATTAGTAACACGTCATCCTGGTAGATAGATGAGAAGGCCTAGTTCTTAATCCCCGTAGAAGAGAAGAGGATGACTCAGATCAGAAGGCCATGAGGTATAAGGAGTAAAAAGAGCCTTACGTTCCATCCCACAATCAATTCCCTTACATAACTAAAGCAGTTCTAGACACAACTTCGACCAGTTTGGCTTGGTAATCCTACAGGCAGTCAGGCTCTGATACCAAAGCTGTCAGGACCCCGACTCAATGTCACATCGATCTAGCCCGTAACACCTTATATCACTTTGCGGCCTCACGCACGGTATTACCACGGGTGTCGCCTTACCTTTGCCCGGGACCGTTTGCGCCTTTTGGCACACGTATATGATAGTGTTGCTAGCATCCATATGATAAGGAGCCCGGGCTGACATGGCTAGTCGTAAACCTAAAGTGGTATAGAATTACAAGGACAGACATCTATGACCCAGCATCGAACGTGTCGGTCATCAGCGAGTGAGTTCCGGGCTGTAGCACTGGGCTAGCAGGACTCCGGTAAACCGGGCTATAGCGGGCTAACAGGACTCTGGTACTCAACGCGTGACATTTCCGCGAAGGGACAGACATAGGAGCGAAGAAGGACACATGCCGGCCAGCCTAAGTGTTCCGGAGCAGTAGCAAGCTACGATGGCTCGGTGGAAACACTAGGAGGCATTTCCCGGTAAGAGAGGCTACTAAAGATAAACAACTAGATAGTCAGATCCCACACATACCAAGCATTTCAATAACATACACACAATATGCTCGATATGTGCAAATACAACATGGCATCACAACATGACCGACTCAAGTATTTATTCATTAGGCTCCGAGGAGCGAGATATTACAAACATGGGTCTCACGACCCAACATTCGGAGCATACAAGTCAAAGCACAAGCGAAAGCTAATATGTCTGAGTACAGACATCTACAAATGAAAAAGGCTTAGAAGCCTCACTATCTACCAGATCCCGCCGAGGCACAAGATCGTAGCTGAGGCATCAAGCTAAACGTCAAAGTCCACGTGGAACTACTAGCGAGACTGAAGTCTCTCTGCAAAAAACATAAAATAGGCAAACGTGAGTACAATTGTACCCAGCAAGACTTACATCAGAACTAACTACATATGCATCATTATCAACAAAGGGGATGGTGGGGTTTAACTGCAGCAAGCCATATTCACCATATCAATACACCACTATGGATCCGCTCCCGTCTCCCTATGAGAATGCCATCCATAGCAGTCAGACTTATCTTGCATATTTTAGAGTATCCACTTTCACTTGTCTATGAACTGTTATAGGCAACCCCAGAAGTCCTTTACCGCGGACACGGCTATTCGAATAGATGATGTTAACCCTGCAGGGGTGTACTTCTTCATACATGTTTCGACCACTTAGCGTCTGCACACGACATGTGCTCGGCAGACTTCAAGCGAAAGCCGACGTGGGTGTAGACCATGACCTACCTAAACACTCAAGTCTCTAGTCCAGGTTTATTGCCTATTCGGGTTCCATCCATGAGGAGATCCGGCCGGAGTTTCGCTCACAGCCACAAACGATGTGAACAGGGTTCCTGAGATGCCAAACGGGCGCCCGGTACACCGTGCCACGTGCCTACCGCATCACAGCCCACCCCTTCGGTCAGCGCTGCGCACGGCCTCCAGCATACTACAAACACCAGAAACTACTTGCAACTCCTGGACAGAGGACAAGGGTGATTAAGTAGTCGAACGGGGTCATATTTCAGGGCCCAATGCATGGTAGTAGCTGAATCATGGATCACAAACACATAACTCAGTTCCTAAGGACGACTTCAATGAGACAACCCACCATGTACTCCTACATGGCCTCTCACCGATACCTTTACCAAATCGTGTTCACACACTTAGCTCACACACAGTAGGACGTGTTCACACACCTCTGATTCATCCCGGATGAATCAGACCTGACACAACTCTAAGCAATAGCAGGCATGACAAACAAGCATGAATGAGTAGGCACATCAGGGCTCAAACAACTCCTACTCATGCTAGTGGGTTTCATCTATTTACTGGGGAATGACAGGTCATGCAAAGGATAAAGGGGTTCAGCTACCGCAGCAAGTAACAGATGAATCGTTGTTGTACTAATGCAGTAAAAGAGAGCAGGAGCGAGAGAGTGGGATTGTATCGGAATGAACAAGGGGGTTTTGCTTGCCTGGCACTTCCGAAGATAATATAGCTCTTCATCAGTGTCATGGATCTCATCGTCGAAACCACGTCTATCAAGAGGGGACAAATACCGGCAACAGAGAAGAAACACAAATAATGCAATGCACAATATGATGCATGATCATGACATGGTAAAATCGGTGTGTTGGGCTAATGCAACTACAACTAGATGGGTTTGAGCTATTTTGAACCAAAGATTCAATGTTCAAACACATTTGTGATCTTAAATAGTGCTTTATCATGTTTTGCACTAAACAGCAACTTATCTTGTTTAAACATGCATGAAACTAGTATAGATGGATAGATTGGATTTTTCTGATCATTGTTCATATATAAATTATTTCAATTGGAGCTACGGTTGAATTACTATGAATTTTAGAAGTTAGCACTATTTTCTGAAATTTATAAATCATTTTGGATTTATTTTAATTCCAGAAAAGGATTACTGTGTCAGCATGATGTCATGCTGACCTCAGCAAGTCAATAGACCGGTCCAGGTCAAACTGACCAGTGGGTCCCGCATGTCAGTGGTTAATTATAATGACTAAGATTAGTTTAAACTAATCTGAGGTAATTTGTAGAGGGGGGCCCCACTTGTCATAGGCTCAGGGGGGTCAACCTGGGCCCACCCTGGTCAAGGTCAAAGTCAAACACGCCAGCGTCTAGCCGCCAGTGAGGCCGAACGCGGCGGCGGAAGTGCTTTTGTGCATTCCGGCGTCCAAACGGGCGGCGGAAGGCATCTACGCGTAGCTGAGACCGAGCCGCGGCTATTGGTGGTGGTGGTTGAGCTCGGGGTGGCCGGAGACGTCGCCGGCGATGACTTTGGCGGTCGCCGGAGTCGGGTGAATATGGATCCGACGCTACAGGACACGGCGAGGCCCGTGGTGAGGTGCGTTGGGCCCCTGTGAACGCGGTGAGTATGTTAGACAAGGTGGGGTGGCCGGTGGTTAGCCGGAGACACGTCGGCGACGAGCTCCACGGCGGCGCGTGCGGGTGAGCTACGTGTGCTCGCGGTGGTGCACGGGAGCGAGAGAAGGAAGGGGGAGGAGGTAGCCAGGCTCACAGCGGTCTTGAGGGAGCAGACAGCGCGGTCGGGGACGAGCTGGTGCGGCGGCGACGGCGAAGGGGATCTCCGGCGATGGCGGTTCGGTCAAGGTCAGTGCGGTGGCTTCGGGGCACGCGAGCGCTCGGGGCTCAGCTAGCTCGAAGGAGTAGAGGGCGGCGAAGCTCCTGGACACGGTGGCGCAGCGTGGGAACGAGGGGGAGCACGACTACGGCGAGGGTACGGCGGCGGTTGCGTCGGCCATGGTGTGGAAGAGCAAGGGAGAGGAGCAGGGGCTGAGTGAGAGTGTCTAGGGGGTTCAGGGCACGACGTGGAGCTCATCCAAGGTCACAGCGGGGGCGAGAGGGGGAAGCAGGGCGACGGGCAGCTGCATGGCGCACGCTGCGGCCGCCGTCGAGCACCTGCCTGCCTGCCTGGCCATGCCAAGCAGCTCGCTGGAGCGGTGGCTGGGCTGGGCCGGCAGGTGGGCCTCTGGGTGGCGACAGGTAAGCCTTTTCCCTTTTTTTCTGTTTCTGTTTTTATTCTTTAAGTTTGTTGAATTACTAAAAATACCTAGGCAACTCCAAAATTCACCAAACTGCACCTGGTCCTTAGTTGGAATATTTCCAACATGGAACATTTTAGTTTGGGATTATTTGAGCATTTGAAATATTTTTATAAATTTTAAATGCCCAAACTCAAATACTTATGATTTAATTCAAAGACCTTAGGATGACCTAGGAAATTGTGCATCACTTTTGGCAGAGGTTCTGAACCAAGACAAAAATGATGGACATTTTAGAAGGGCATTTCAGGTTCATTGAAAATGTTTTTTAGTAAACCCTAGTTGGATTCAGAGGGTTCTGGGGGTTCTGTCTTCCCCATTTCAAATTTCTGATGAAAGGTAAACATGATGCAACACTCTAATGCATGGACTAGCTAGGATGTGACAGGCGAGGCCCGTGCAGGCCGCTGCCCCGTCTCTGTAGTGTGCATTAGGGGTGACGCCGCTGACGCTAACACTGACACGAGGCCGATGTACAGGTGTGTGGTCAGTGTTACTACCCCTCCGGGTCACGTGGGCGGCGACACCGGCCTCATCGAACGGACTTTGACTCTGGGGAGCTGGGACTATCCCGCCGATGTGGACTTGGAAAACCCATGGCATCCTTTACCCGCCGATGCGGTGCACGGGGACTCGAAGGAGGTTCACCTGGACATACGCATTATTAAGTTAAATGTTGATCATTATTCTTCGCTCAATGTAATCCGTTGTCTAAGCATGTGGAGGCTTCCATGCAGGATCTTGCTCTATTGGAGTATCGCGCATGAATAAAAGTGTGTCCGTTTATGGTTTAGTCTAGAATCTTCCATGTATGAATTTTTTACTATAGTACTGGTGAAAGACTTACGATGAACCATTTCTTACATCTCCTTTGCCCCCTTGCAAGTCATCCTGATTTAATCCCTCCGTCTAGGTGTATAAGGGCATGGTTAATATTACTTAATAGTATAGCCAACTGTTGACTATAAGAAAGTGCCATGTCATTTGTAGCCAACAGGTATAACAATTGATACTGAAAAACTAATTCTTAAAGATCATTTCATGCAAAGCACAATAAGTGTTATTTCTTCACAAGTTTTGGATGCAGGTTGAACAGTTGAACGCTTTTGTTTGCAAAAGATACCTTTTTATCTATTTCACTCGGATGTTTGTGAGCTCTAGAGATGAAATAATATCCGAATAAACCTATCGATACCCGTTACACATGAGATGACCCCTACATCCTTGTCAAAATAAACAACTCCCCAATCAATGCATTTCACTCTTTGGTGCAACGCACGGGCACCTTACTACTATAGATTAGTACGACCAAAAATTGAACTAACATTATATAGTACGATAAATGCTGATGCATGTCACCTAAAAGTATATCATTCAAAACTATGTTCAAATACGAATCCAACGATATAGTTTTTGTTGACATGCACTAACATTTTCTTAGTTAAATCTTCAGGCAAATTCAATGGAGGACTAATAAACCACGACCGATGTAGTACAAGTGTAGAGGGCGGCGCTGCACGGGAGGCTCACCTCTCACCCCGCTCGTGGCACGGCAGTAAAGCCGTCATATCACAAAACCCAACCACCCAAAACGGACAAGTAACCATCACATCCCTCCGTCTTTTTTGCATTTTATCTCTCTGCATTTACTTTCTCCGGTTCATCTCGCTCACTCGATCCCTAGCTACTACTCCTAGGGCTAGTTCTTTTGGCGGCTTCCCCAGCTTTTCCCATAAGACTACTCACAGTGGAGAGTAACAATAAGGCGCCTCACTCATTTATTTGGGCTTCTAAACTACTACTCCATCCTGGTTTATTCCTCACCATTGTAATTTGTGCTAAATTTTGACCAAAGATTTAACTGATAAAATGTTACTCCCTCCGTCTAGGTGTGTAAGTGTAACGCCCTGGATCCGACGCGCTAGGTGTCTGTCGGTTATTCGCCATCATTGTCGTGTCATTTGCTTGTGTGTTGCATTTTTCCATGTCATCATGTGCATCTCATTGTGCATACGTGTTCGTCTCATGCATCCGAGCATTTTCCCTGTTGTCCGTTTTGCAATCCGGCACTCCTATGTCCTCCGACGTCCCCCTTTGTCTCTTGTTGTGAGTGAGTGCTAAACATTACCGGAATGGACCATGATTTGCCAAGCGGCCTTGGTAAACCACCGGTAGACCGCCTGTCAAGTTTTGTGCCATTTGGAGGTCGTTTGATACTCCAACGGTTAACCGGGGAACCGTAAAAGCCCTCATTGTGTTGCAGCCCAACACCCCTCCAAAGTGGGCCAAAACCCATCGAAACCCCCTCCATGCTCTCGGTCGTTCGATCACGATCGCGTGATCGAAAACCGCTCTCCATTTGGAGTCTCCTAGCTCCATCTAGCTATAAATTTGTTCCCCTCCCCCGAATTCGCGGATGAACCCTAGCCTAATCCTCCCCGCCGCCACCGGACACGTCCGCCCTCGCCCCCGCACCAATTCGGAGCTGCCACGTGGCGCTCCGCCGTCCTCCGCCGCCGCGGCCCGCGGGGCCCAGGGAGGGCCCCCGCGAGCCCGCGCACCCGCCGCCGTCTGCCTCCCCGGCCTGGCCAGATC
>NC_041391.1:172694525-172723292 GCF_002162155.2 Triticum dicoccoides
GCCGCCTCCGTCCGCCTCCACCCGCCGCCGCACCAACCTCGCCGCCGGCTTGCCGCGCCTGCCCGGACGGTCCCCGCCGCCGGCGCCGTCTCCGGCCCCACCCCTCGCCGGAGCGCCATGCGACCCGAGCCGCCTCCATCGCCGGCAGCCCCGCGTCTCTCCCTCGCCGGCGCCGCCCCGTCCCCGGCCGTCGGCCTCGTCTCCGGCCCTGCCTTGAACTGCGTGCCATGATCCCGATCCAGATCTGGAAGACAAGGTTGACCCCGAGATTTCCCTAAGTCCCCAGATTTTTGCATTATATTGCTCTCTTCATCATGCCATATCTCCATGCCCGTAGATCCGTTTTGCGTGTATAATATATCGAAATGTTCATCATGATGTGCTCTACATTTCATTCCATTGTTCCATGTTTGTTTGCATCTTGATGCCCTAATCATCGTTGCAAGAGTGCTATATGATGTTAACCTGCTGAACTGTTATAACTTGATGTTTTGTCTTTTTCGTTGCATTTTGTGTGTGCATCCTATGAGCTTGATGTCTACATGAGTTTTGAGCTACATCATGCCATGTTTACAGTGGTGCAATCCGTGTATTTTTGTGAGTCTTGTAGTGAGTGCATCGAGCTTGTGAAGTAGGGTACTTGCTGTTACTGTTTTGCATGTCTGAATCTGCTATATCATGATGCTATGTTAACCTGCTGCTACAAGTCATTCTATGCATAATATGAAGATGTTAACTAAGGATGTTTTGTTATACATGTCATGCTATATGCATTCAAGCCCCTGGTTGCATTTATAGCCTGATGTAACTTGTTGTTATCTTGCTCCAAACTTGCTAAATAATGTTGCTGTTAGACTGTTAACATTAAGTTCAATGTTGCCATGATTGTTGTTAGTGATCCAAGCATGCTATGAACTTGCTCTTGTCATGTTTAGCTTCATAAATATTCCATTTTACTTTTGGTTACCTTGCCATTCCATGTATTTCTCTGTGGTGAGTGGTTCAAGCTCGCCAACATGCCTACTTATTATTGTTCCTGCCATGTATGAATCTGTCATATCATTTGCCATGTTTACATGGGTGTCATCATATTTTCTGTGCCCTTTTGGCTCATGGTCAGTAAGGGACTTTTGTTATATGCAATTAGTAGATTCTTGTCATGCCTTTTTTTGCCATGTTTAGTTCCTGTAACATGTTGTTTGATAGCTCTAAACATTGCAAGCTGATGTTATTTCTGTTAAGTCTGTAAACTGTTATTATTTGCAAACTTGTCATGTCCTTTTGAGCATGATCTACTGTTTTATGGAGATAGCTCAGTGTTCATGTTTTGTCATGCTTTACCTGTACTTCATGCCCATGCCTTTTTTTCTTATGTTAAGGTGCTGTAGCATATTGTTTTGATGCTTGCTAGATGCCTAGTTGCTGTTTTGGACAGCTTGTCCTTTGAACTTGTGTAGAGTGTATGTGTTGATCCGTTGCTCCGTTTTGAGTGTGCCCTATATGAAACTTGCTTAGAATTGCATGTAGTTTCATATTATCATGTTGCATCCTTGTTTTGAGGTGTTTGATTGATGTTTGAATGCCTTTAGCATTAATGCCATGTTTTACTTGTTTTGCTCATATCTTCTAGGCCGTAGCTCCGAATTAAATGAACTTTATATGTAACTTGACTAGAATTTCGTGTAGATCCTCTTGGTGCTCTTAAGTTGATGTTCAAAAACTTGAACATAAGGTTTATTCAGTTCTGGACCAATTTCTAAATTTGCATATGAGGACTTAACGGAATTGTTATATGTTGTTTCCGGTCTCATTTAAACTTGCTTTGATGTGTTGCTCTTGTATGCATCATCTCTTGCCATGTGTAGCTTCATGTATCCTTGTCATGCATCATGCTTGGTTGAGCATCATGTCATGTATATGTGTGGTGTGTTTACCATGTTGTGTGCTTCTTCTCGATAGTTCCCGTTTCGTTGCGATCATGAGGATTCGTTCGTCTACGCTTGGTTCGGCTTCATCCGTTCGTCTTCTTCATGGACTCATTCATCTTCCTTGCGGGATTTCAGGCAAGATGACCGCTACCCTGGATCTCACTACTATCATTGCTATGCTAGTTGCTTCATTCTATCGCTATGATGTGCTACCTATCTCTTGCTTATCAAGCCTCCCAAATTGCCATGTCAGCCTCTAACCTTTTTCACCCTTCCTAGCAAACTGTTGCTTGGCTATGTTACCGCTTTGCTCAGCCCCTCTTATAGCGTTGTTAGTTGCAGGTGAAGTTGAAGATTGCTCCATGGTGGACAGGATTATGTTGGGATATCACAATATATATTATTTTATTAATGCATCTATATACTTGGTAAAGGGTGGAAGGCTCGGCCTTATGCCTGGTGTTTTGTTCCACTCTTGCCGCCCTAGTTTCCGTCATACCGGTGTTATGTTCCTGGATTTTGCGTCTCTTACGCGGTTGGGTGATTTATGGGACCCCCTTGACAGTTCACTTTGAATAAAACTCCTCCAGCAAGGCCCAACCTTGGTTTTACCATTTGCCTCGCCTAGCCTTTTTCCCTTGGGAGTCGCGCATACCGAGGGTCATCTTTATTTTAGCCCCCCTGGGCCAATGCTTGTCTAAGTATTGGTCCAAACTAGAGCACCGTGCGGGACCATCCCTTGGCAACTTGGGTTACGTCCGTACCTGTACGCTTCGCTTATCCGGTGTGTCCTGAGAACGAGATACGTGCGACTCCTATCGGGATTGTCGACACATTGGGCGGCTTTGCTGGACTTGTTTTACCATTGTCGAAATGTCCTGTAAACCGGGATTCCGAGACTGATCGCGTCTTCCTGGGAGAAGGAATATCCTTCATTGATCGCGAGAGCTTATCATGGGCTAAGTTGGGACACCCCTGCAGGGTATAAACTTTCGAGAGCCGTGCCCGCGGTTATGTGGCAGATGGGAATTTGTTAATATCCGGTTGTAGATAACTTGACACCAGATCTGAATTAAAATGCATCAACCATGTGTGTAGCCGTGATGGTCTCTTCTCAACGGAGTCCGGGAAGTGAACACGGTTTTGGGTTATGTTTGACGTAAGTAGGAGTTCAGGATCACTTCTTGATCATTGCTAGCTTCACGACCGTTCCGTTTGCTCTCTTCTCACTCCTATTTGCGTATGTTAGCCACCATACTTGCTTAGCCGCTGTTGCAACCTCACCACTTTACCCCCTTCCTTTCCCATTAAGCTTTGCTAGTCTTGATACCCATGGTAATGGGATTGCTGAGTCCTCGTGGCTCACAGATTACTACAACAACAGTTGCAGGTACAGGTTATGCGATGATCATGACGCGAGAGCGATGTTTTCTTGTTTTGGAGATCTTCTACTTCTTCTTCGATCAGGGGATAGGTTCCAGGTCGGCATCCTGGGCTAGCAGGGTGGATGTCGTTTGAGCTTCTGTTTGTGTTTCATCCGTAGTCGCATGTTGATCTTATGGATGATGTATTGTTGTATTCGTGTGGCATTGTATGCCTCTTGTATGTATCCCCATCTATTATGTAATGTTGATGTAATGATATCCACCTTGCAAAAGTGTATCAATATGCGGTTCTATCCTTGGTGGGACCTTCGAGTCTCTTTAGGATAGTATCGCATATTGGGCGTGACAAGTTGGTATCAGAGCCTCGACCGACCATAGGAGCCCCCTTGATTGATCGTGTAGTTTGGTCATTGTCGAGTCTAGAAGAAAACTGTTTTCAGAGTCTAGTTATATCGGAGAGTAGGAACTCTTTTTACTCCTCGGCCTCTTCGTCGCTCTGGTGAGGAATCTTGACGTAGGTGTTTTGAAGTTCTTCTCTTCCCCTTCAAATTTTCCTTAGGTTCACGCAGTGGGTTTTTCGTTCACTGGTTCTCAGCTCTTTTTATCTGGTGCATTTCTCGTCAAGTTGACTCGAGCCTCTTCATCTTTGCCAAGTTCAATCCTCAGTTGTTTTCTTTCCCCACCCGCCCACCCCTTTTTCTTCTTGGAGCCGGAGCCTGTAATCGAGTATCCATCCTACTCGTGCGAAGCCTTTGCATTCTTTCACCCGGTGTTTTCTCTTCCAAGTCATCTTACGAAAACCAAATAATCCCAAAACACTTAGGCGCGGTGCATTAACTTCTACCTCGTTTCTTGTTTCTTGACATATCAACCAATAAGAGATAAAGAGTGTGCATGCTTTTAATGACTTGAGATATCAAACACGACATGCAGTGGTTAGTTCATTGCATGCAATACTATTAATTAGCAAATAAACATTAACGTTTCTCGTTTTCTCCTCCTCCTTGGTCACGGTGCACAGCCTAAAGATGACTTACTCACCTAGACGGATGGAGTAGTGCATGTGACATGCACTAACATTTCATTAGTTAAATTTATGATCAAAATTTGACACAGATTACAATGGGGACCAATAAACCAGGACGGAGGTAGTAGTTATGGGATTACTAATCTAGAAGCCTAAAAGAACTGGCCCCTGGTACTCCTACTAGTAGTAGTACTCAAGTTGGAATTCCAATTGCACGGCACAACTTGTTAGGCAAAAAATTCGATACAGGGTGTAGGAAGCAATTTGGGAATTTGCATGCCTTTCCTACCAGTGAGATACTCTGTACAAAGTACGACAGAGAAATAACCACAGAGAAGAAAGCTAAAAGTAAACAATCAAACGAGCATTTTTGCATTTGTTTTGCATTGAATCGTTTCACAAGCTTGACTAGTGTTGTTTTTCTACTTTTACAAAAACCGCATCGTAATGTTAAAACATGCATTTGCACGTACATAAGTAATAGTAGTACTCCCTCCGTCTAGGTGTATAACTCTTCCCTCCTTCTTGGTCACGGTGCACAACCAAAGATGACTTATTGACCTGGACGGTGGGAGTAGCACAGTCTGCAAGCATATATCGAGAGAGACGTGTAGTGCAATAGTACATAGTAAAGTTTGTGCTATATGCACATACTTGCAAAATGCATACAAATACACAAGATTTCCAAACTTTACCTTTTACATACTTAATTAAGGACCCTCAAAATTCCTGAATGTTCGGGATTTATCATTTGCGTCCCAAAACTAATGAGATCGCCTTACGAAACAAAAATTATACTCCTCCTAAAAGCCACAGTGCTCGCAGGAGCGCTTGCGGCGCGCCACGAGTGCCCTGGTGCGCGGCCGTTTCCCAGCGTGCCGACACAACGCCTCTTCCTCAGCTTCCCAACTTGCGAGGTGTTGATTGGCGGCTTGCCAGCGAGCGAGCACGATCTCATCGGTGTGGTGATCCGGCGCCAACAGGTACTCCTCCCCGCTGGAAGCGTGCACCCGGTCCATGTACCGCCAAGCGTAAATTAGGCGCTTGGGCCCGACTGCATTCAGGGCGTCGGCATGGGCGTCCTCCGCCATCCTCACGGCCCTCGCACGAGCCTTCTGCCAAATAGCCAATTGCCTGACTCTCTCGGACGTGACATAGGCCTCCCAAGCAGCTTGTTCCATGGTGCGCTTCTCTTGCTCGTCCTTCTTCTCCGCTTCTATTTTGGCGCGCTCTGCTGGAGGCAAAGCCTCCCACAAGGAGACATCCATTTCTATCCAAATCTCCTCAAGGCTGGGGGGCTCAGTGGGCGGCGCGGCATTCTCCTCGTAGCGGGGAGCCAACACATCCTCCGACGCGCGTGTTGGCGAGATTGGGAATGCCGACGCGTCTACCTCAACGCGTCGCGGCGAGGAGCGGAACGCCGACGCGTCCTCCTCGACTAGTGGCGGCGAGGAACGGAACGGCGACGCGTCGCGTCACAACGAGGAGCGGAACACCGACGCATCCTCCTCGACTAGTGGTGGCGAGGAATGGAACGGCGACATGTCGCATAGCGGCGAGGAGCGGAACCCCAACGCATCCTCCTTGACTACTGGCAGCGAGGAACTGAACGGTGACGCGTGACCGTCCGTGCGGTGCACCGAGGGGCTCCTAGGGCTTGGGAGGGGTGATGCCATGGTGGTCGACGTGAGAGGGAGGGGGAGGAGATAGCGATGAACGTGAACGTTAGGGGGAGGAGATAGCGATGCCGTGGGAGGCGCAATATTTATAGCGAGCAATGGCACACCTACGTAAGATATGGACTGAGCTGCACTGAGTTAACTGCAGGTCCAGTTGCATCACTGACATGTGGGCCAGACCCCTGTTGGGCCCATATGTCAGTGACCCAATGCACTTGCAGTTAACTAACATCTACGTGGGCATATTTGTTGGAGTAAATTACGGGGGAGGGAAGGGGTGGAAATATTGCTTGTCACAACGGATTGGACGAGCGTGGAGGGAGGAGAGTCATGCATGCAGATTTTTTCACACGGGGTGGAGTGGTGGGACCGCTGGAGGGAGAAGGAGAGTTTGGCAGGCATATTGTTTCCACACATGGAGAGGAAAAGATTTGGAGACGAACGGGCTTCCTGCAGGTATGGGGAACGGTGCATAATAAGTCGTCTTGCATGTCGGGCTAGGTATAGTCTCAAGTCATTAAAAACATACACGCCCCACACATGTTCATATTTCAAGGTGCACTAAATTATTGCATGCAATGATTAAGGCTGGCCATAATGGTGGTATCTTAGCTGATATCATGCACACGGGAATAGCAAACATGCTAATGTGGCAAAGAATTAAAGAAGAGAGGGGGGTTAGAGTAACTAGTGTTCATGCATGCATTGGTAAACACATTTTTTATGAAGAACGACAGCATTAGTTGAGTACTTTAGTAGACTTCAAAAACTATTCCACCGCCTCTACTATCTTGCTAAGAGTAGGTGGAATTTTTGAATCGAGCCCTTTAAACTGGAAGGGAGGTAGTGGTACTCTAATAGCTAACCTTGTTGTGATGACAAGATAGGACATGGCACGCACCTGGAAGGAGGAACTAGTCTGCATTGTGCATTTAAGTTTTGTCTGAAGTCAATGTACCTCTACTTTCACCAGACTTATAGAAAAATGTACTATCAACATTCACAATGTCAAATCAATATTTTTACACTCATTATAAAACATAGTTCTTATACTCATTATAATCAGTATTGTAGATATTGATACTTTTAGTATAAATTTGGTCGTGGGATTTCATTGATGCCTGTCAAAGCGTGGAGGAAGCGGAGCTTAGGGCTTGCATTGTCGGTCTCTACATAGGTATTTCTCCTCACAGTCCTGCAATTTTAGAGACTGATTGCACTTCTGTGTTAGCGTCTCTTGCATCGGGGGACTATGAGAGGTCTGCTATGCGTGACCTGAAGATGAAAGCGTTGAGCATCTCGAAGTTGATCAACAATCTTCAATTGTCAAAGATTAGCCGTTCGGCCAATAAGGTGGCACACTTAATCGCTAAGTATATTTGACAATATATTAGATGGTACTCCCTCCGGTCCTCAATAGTCTGCGTCTAAGATTTTTTCTTCAACATCTGATACAGAGGGATCACCTTCTCTCCCAAGCGGCTGATAAACCGGATTAAGGCTGCAATTTGACCCGCCAGTCGCTGAACATCATTGATACACTTTGGTTCGCCAAGGATGTAATCGCTTTGATCTTTTCCAGATTAGCCTCAATGCCTTTATTAGACACCAGAAGGCCTAAGAGCTTGCCTGCCGGAACACCAAAAACGCACTTGTCCGGATTGAGTATCATTTTATAAACCCAAAGATTGTCAAAGGTCTCCATGAGATCATCTATCAAGGTGTCCTTCTTCCAGGATTTTACCACAATGTCGTCCACGTAAGCATGAACATTGTGCCCAATCTGAGTATGAAGACAATTCTGCACACAACGCTGATAGGTTGCCTGGGCACTCTTGAGCCCAAAGGGCATAGACACATAGAAGAAGGCTCCAAAGGGAGTGATGAAGGCTGTCTTCTCCTGGTCCTTAACTGCCATTTTGATTTGATGATAACTGGAATAAGCATCCAAAAAACTCTAGCGCTCACAACCAACCGTAGCATCAATGATCTGATCAATACGCGGGGGAGCAAAAGGATCTGCCGGACAAGCTTTGTTCAAGTCTGTATAATCCACACACATACGCCAAGTGCCATTCATCTTAAGCACTAGCACCGGATTAGCCAGCCACTCCGGATGAAAAACTTCAATGATAAACCCAGCAGCCAACAGCCGGGCTACTTCCTCTCCAATGGCCTTGCGTCGTTCCTCGTTGAAACAGCGAAGAAACTGCTTGACCGGTTTAAACTTGGGATCAATATTAAGAGTGTGCTCAGCGAGTTCCCTTGGTACACCTGGCATGTCACAAGGCTTCCATGCAAAAATGTCCCGGTTCTCACGGATGAACTCGATGAGCGCGCTTTCCTATTTCGGATCCAGATTTGTGCTGATACTAAATTGTTTGGATGAATCGCCAGGAACGAAATCAACAAGTTTAGTCTCATCAGCCGGTTTGAACTTTAGGGTGGGGTCATGCTCTGTGCTGGGCTTCTTCAGAGGAGTCATATCTGCCGGATCAACATTGTCCTTGTAGAACTTCAACTCTTCTGTTGCACAAACTGACTCAGCATAAGCCGCATCACCCTCTTCACAGTCCAAAGCGATCTTACGACTCCCTTGTACCGTGATGGTCCCTTTATGACCTGGCATCTTGAGGTGTAAATAAATATAACAGGGCCTTGCCATGAATTTTGCAAAAGCCGGACGTCCAAACAGGGCGTGATACGGGCTCTGGATTTTCACCACTTCAAAGGTCAATGTTTCTGACCTGGAATCATGCTCATCACCAAACACAACTTCCAAAGCTATCTTGCCAACAGGATATGCCGATTTACCTGGTACTACACCGTGGAAAACAGTGTTCGACGGTTTAAGATTCTTATCTGTCAACCCCATGCGGCAAAAGGTTTCATAATACAGGATATTGATACTGCTTCCTCCATCCATAAGCACCTTGCTGAATTTATAACCTCCCACCTGAGGTGCCACCACTAGAGCCAGATGACCCGGATTTTTAGCCCGGGACAGATGATCCTCTCTACTCCACACAATGGGCTGCTCGGACCAACGTAAGTAACGGGGTACTGCCGGTTCAACAACATTAACTGCCCTCTTGTGAAGCTTCTGATCGTGCTTACACAAGCTAGTGGTGAAAACATGATACTGCCCACTTTCAGTGTCAAAACTGGCGGATCTCGGGTAGGGGGTCCCTATCTGTGCGTCTTAGGCTGATGGTAACAGGAAGCAAGGGACACAATGTTTACCAAGGTTCGGGCCCTCTCGATGGAGGTAAAACCCTACTTCCTGCTTGATTAATATTGAAGATATGTGGAATACAAGAGTAGATCTACCACAAGATCGTAGAGGCTAAACCCTAAGAGCTAGCCTATGATGGTATGATTGTAAATGTGATCGGCCTTCTAAGGACCATCCTCTCTGGTTTATATAGACAACGGAGAGCTAGGGTTTACATGGAGTTGGTTACAAGGAAGGAAACATAATATCCGGATCGCCAAGCTTGTCTTCCACGCAAAGGAGAGTCCCATCCGGACACGAGCCGAAGTCTTGAGTCTTGTATCTTGACGCTTCTATAGTCCAGACGATGAATATAGTCCGGCTATCCAGATACCCCCTTATCCAGGACTCCCTCAGTAGCCCCTGAACCAGGCTTCAATGAAGATGAGTCCGGCGTGCAGTTTTGTCTTCCGCATTGCAAGGCGGGTTGCTCCTCCGAATACTCCAAGATGATTATCGAACATGTAGACCGTGTCCAGCTCTGCAAGATGATCTTCACATACCCTAGCATAAATCCATTCTGCAGGCAATTTTTCCACGTCGTGCCCTTGTATCGTGACCTGGTCCAACACGAACCAGCGTCTCCTCGTGTCGCAAGGCGGTTTTATTGGCACGTCCTTCCGAGGCAGAGATCATGTCGCTTCATCACGGGACTCATCAATACGGGTATAGGTAATCCAATCCGTACTGCTAATCGCGGTGAGTGGGAGACTAGTGGGTTCTACCAGGTAAGTGGGGAGGCGCAAAAAGCTCTTTACCTTCTCTTATAAAGAGATAGGGCATCTTCCTCTTTTACCCATGCCTTCTCCTTCCGCTAACTCGGTCCCCTTTGCTCGAGCTCCAACGCCCAAGCGCTTTTCTTCTCCACCGAATAGAGGTTTTTCCAAGATGTCTGGATCTGGAGCAGGAGGCAAATGGATGGCCTCTACTATCCGGGAGAGGGATATCAAGAGACTCCGAGAAACCGGGTATTTGGCCAAGAAGATTGGCCACCATCTCCCATCGGCGGGACAGGTCGTCCCAACTCCGGAGCCTCACGAGAGAGTCGTGTTCCTTCCCCATTTCATCCACGGGCTCGGGTTTCCCCTCCACCCATTCGTTCGGGGAGTCATGTATTACTACGGGATCGACTTCCACGATCTTTCCCCCCAACTCTTTTCTCAATATCTCGATGTTCATCGTCGTGTGCGAGGCCTTCCTCCGGATTCCGCCTCACCTCGGCCTGTGGCTGAAGATTTTCAATGTGAAGCCCAAGGTGGTGAGCGGCGAGCACGCCGAGTGCGGCGGCGCCATGGTGAGCAAGATGCCCAAGGTTGTTTGGCCGAAGGGCACTTTTAACGACTCCGTCAAGGAGTGGCAGCAGCAGTGGTTTTATATCACCGAACCACGCGGCGAAAAATAGGCAGTAGTTCCCGAGTTCAGGTCCGGAGCTCCACTGCGGCTGACGTCCTGGCCCAAGAAGGGCCCGAACTAGTGCTCGTCCGATGATCTGTCACTGCTCCTGATGTGTGTTCGGAATATGGTTGACAAGGACGTCAAGCTCGTTGACGTGGTCCAGGTGATGCTAGTCCGCCTGGTTCTCCCTTGCCAGCGTCGAGCCTGTACTTTATGGGAATTCGACCCAACCGAGCACCAAACCCTCCAGGAGCTCTATGATTCCTTCCACGAGGATATCTGGAAGGTGCTCTTCAAGTCCAGCAAATCATGGTCGGACTCTTCCGAGGACCGGGGGTATCAATCATCCCATTCTGCAAGCCCGGTAAGTTATAACCATGCCATGTCCCTCCAGGCTTCAACTGGCATATCATGAGGGGGATGTTTTGACCGTGCTCCATTGTGGCTTTAGGGATGGATAAAAAGGGTGGAGCGGATACAATGTCCGGCCCCGCTGCCGGAGGAACTGGCCGGACCTCTTCTTACGAAGATGTTGGTCCCTGCGCCTTACAAGGCACCAAAGAAGGAGGCCTCCAAGGAGGTCAACAAGATCTAGAGGGGCCTCCATTGTCGCGGAGCTTCGAATGCCCAATCCGACAGCTCCAGCGACGCTCCTTCTTCTGAAGACGAAGAGGAAGAGCCAGAGGAGGATGAGCCTCGCTCTACAGGCGGAAAGAAGCGTGCGGCTTCCCCGTCCCTGGAGGCCGAGTCACCGAAGAGAGGGTGAGGTTCCCCTCCACAGGCATCCACCCCGGCCGCCGATAACAGCCCAGAGTGGGATCCCGAGGCCTAGCCCCTGGGAAAATCGTAAGTAACCGAAATCCGAACACGCCTATGTATCCAGGGTTGTTTGGTATAGTAATTTTAATTGTCGCCACACCTCATACAGCCCGGCAAGGTCTCCCGCCGAACAATCCTTGTCAGAGGATTCGTTGAGCTCGAATGCGGTGGCGAGCGAGACGCCGCCAGGGACTCCTTGTCCGAAGTCCGGGCGTGACACCGAGGTGTCATCTCAAAGAGATCCAGGGCCGGATAAAGTTCTGGAGGCCTCTAAGGCTCCGGGATCAGGGAAACAGCCATCCTCAATGGAGGGAGGTTTGCCTACTCTGCCGGTCACCTTAGCATACGCCAATCTGTCGGGCGGTCTGTTGTCAGTGTTAAAGAACGCGTCCATCATTGATGAACATCAGACCCTTATGGGTGCGGTGGTTGGAAAGATTCAGGCTGCCGAAAGCGGGCTGAATGAGTCCTGTCTTGGCCTTATAAAGGCCTTTGAGGTGTGGTTCTAAGGAACCTTTAAAGAATTAGTATGATATGAGGGGTAGCCCCTGATACACTGTCCGGAATAAGAGAGCCGGGCAGGGGATCAAATCCTCAGCTGTAATGGGAACTTTTAATGATGTATACCCATGTTTTTGAAAACAGGCGTCTGCGGAGAGGATGGCCCCTCATAATGTGGAAGTGTCCGAACTGAGAGAGAGCCTGGAATGGGCCAAAGAAGAACTTGGCCTTGTGAAGAAGCAATTGGATGAGGGGCAAGGCATGTTTGAACATTGTCTTGCATGGGGCACAAATCAATAAGTGTGGCTATTGAAAAGTATTTGTGTTATACGCTCTTGGAGCGAGTGCCGAATATGAGGCATTGAAGAAGGCAGCGGCTGATGCCAAGAGAAGGCTACCGTCGAACAGGCTCTGCGTGAAAAACACGAGGCCAGGGTCATCATAGCTGAGCGGGAGCTTCAGGATGCTATGACGAAAAGCGAGAGCTTGGAGCAGAGTCTACTAGGGAAGGAATCCGAACTCTCCCAAGCTCTCCAAGCCGCAGAAGATGCTCGGGAAGAAGCCCGAGGTGCTGTGCGGGACATGCAGGAGGCCAGAAAAGTTGCGGCTGGTAAGTCCTGTTGTATCTATGGCCGTTATGATGTTATAATGTGGAGAACTCTAAGCGGCAAGCTGAATTCTTGATTTTACAGGGGCGTTTGCGGATCTGCCTCGTAGTATATCAGATGCTGCCCAATTTTACCGGTCCGAGGAGGGTGAGTCTGCGGGAGGAACTTCTGGTCGCAGTATCTAGCGCCGAACTATCCGGTGCCTTTTATCGATCAGCTGAAGCAGCTGGTCGAACTGCACCAGGCGGCCGAACTAGCCATGAAGGATTTGATCATTCGGCTGTGGCCTGCAGAGCCAATTCCCAGCAGTTTCTTCGGACTCGTCAAGCGGATTGTGGGCGCCTGTCCTCGGCTTGATATTATCAAGCGATCAGTCTGTATAGAAGGTGCACGAATGGCTCTTGCCTATGCAAAAGTGCATTGGGGGAAGCTTGACGTGGAGAAGCTGCTAACCGAGGGGCCACCAGAGGGTAAGGAGCATCGCAAGCCCGAATTGTATTATGAAGGTGTAATGAAGGGTGCCCGCCTGGCGGCGGATAAGTGCACCAAAGACATTATATTTCCCTGAGGGCATTTTTGCCAACGTTTGTAATATGGGATAATGGCACTTTTGTTATATGTTGCCTGTTTGGTTTTGAACATATGTTCTTCCTTTGCAGTTGTTTATTGTATGTATATTCTGAGAGTTGGCTAGCCGTCGGCTTCAGCCCCCACGTGAGGAGTACGGGGGTGTTCGGGGTATTTCTGAACACTCTTTATCCCATGGTTGGGTCCTTATGAGGAGGCGTTTCTCACCACGAACCAGGCAATCGGACTATAGGGCTTTACTACTCTCACTTAGCCATAGGAACTCGAGTATGGTCGGCGCAACCCCTAGTGTCCGGAAGGACGGACTAAGGACTCTATTAGCGCCTGATCGCTAGACCGATCCATTGCAATCTGCATTTTATAGTCGTGTTATGCTGAATAAATCTTTGAGGATTTTGTAACCTCTCGAACAGCTGACCAGCTCTCACCGCATCATGACAGTCGGTTTTCGGCTTTCTCTACTGAGGTGCTCGTTTGGCAGATCCGGGACACAATCACAGTAGTTCTCCTAGTGCTACCTTAGCCGACGGAACAGAACGTAAGGTACAAAAACATGGGAGCCGGGCACCCAACCAATGACCCAAGACATGATTCGGAGCTGATGCATATAGTGCTATAAGTTCGGGATGCCGAGCGATCGGGAAGGTGGTCGGACTTTATTGCAGTACTATGGAGCCCCTGGCATAACCGGGCGTAACACAAGCCGTGGCTGCCATTTTTATGGCAAAGATGCGTCGATGATGAACGACGATCGGTGCATGTTTAGTTAAGTCTACGGATTGCAGTAATATGATATGTCTGTGCATATGAATGTGATTTATGATTATGAAGGAGAAATGGTTTTCTGGCAGAACCTGTGGTGGCCGGCCTGGAGGGGGCTGTGAATGGATCGAAGGTGAATCCGAACTGCCGTCTACCTGCGTGGTCCTATCCTTAGGTGTTCGAGCCGACTTCACACCGCCAAACCTGTTCTGCATAAAAGTTAGTTTGTGAATGTAAGTACGTGGAGGCCGCCGAACGTCCTCCTGTGGTTGGTCCAAAGGTTCCTGACCGGACCCTGGCGACCCCAGCCGCTATCCGAGAAGTAGCCCGGACTCCTCAGTTGGTGTCCGGATAGTTGGCTGTTGTATCAAAATATTAACAGGCATGCGCAACTTGCTACTCTGGCCGCTATATTGTCTCCGCTTTTAAGGGCGGGGTTTGGCTTGGCACACAGGCGTGAGTGTATTGCCTGTGCTGGCCTGCCGATTTACCATGTGGAATCTAGCCAACGTGGTTCAACCTGTTAGCATACGGTGTGATACCGTATATAGGGGAAATGCGCCGATGGCGCGGCCTTATTTGGTTATCTGAAAACAACCGTTGGGGCGGTGAGCCAATGAAACTGGCCTTTGTGCCTGATACCTTGTAGAAGGTGCTATTCTCATGCCCGCTTGGGCTTTATTGTTTAAGGAGCCCCTGGACTGTTGGGTCTGGGGGTTTGCAATAGAATTGCTGTGGTTTTATGATTGGGGTCGGTCGGCCGTACTGTTGTGCTCTGGGGGGGGGGGGGATTTGACTAAGCGCCTTCCCTCAATGTTTCCGGCACACGCCCGGCTGCTTTACTTTGGAGATCCGGCATTCTCTATTAGTATGTTTTGCCGTTCTTTTGGGAGTACTGTGGATTTCGCACGGCTGACCGAGTTCGTGGCTTGGGCCGAATAGGCTTAAGCTGTTCTTTGTCCCTCTCCGAGTATCCCACTGTGGCCTGTGCGGCCTGGTTGATGGTCGACTGATCAAGACCGTGTTCCTCTTCGGTACTATCCGGATCATCTCCGGGACCGGTATTGATGTGGCGGGTTTTGGAGTGGCGTCGGAGACACCCATATTTTGCTTTCTTCGAGGGGTTATCCCCCGTTGCCTCATCGCCATTGTTTGTTTCGGAGTGTCCACCATATATATATCATATGAAGAGGTGGTTGTACACTGCCCTTTTAGCGGTGGCTCCTGTATGTCTCCTGCATCGTCGTCCATACCGTCGATGTCTTCGAAGTCAAAGTCGAGTACGTCGGTTAAATCATCGATCGTGGTGACATAGTGGGTGGTGGGTGGGCTGCGAATTCCTTCGTCGCCTGCTTCCCAGTCAGGCCGGACATAGTTCGTCCCAGAGCCTCCTGACAAATAGAGAGACTTCAATGTCCTTAGCATGTCGCCAAAGGGCGAGTGCTGAAAGATGTCTGCAGCGGTAAACTCCATTACCGGAGCCCAGCCTGGCTCGACTGGCTCAAGAGTGAGCGGACCAGGGCCAACAGTCGGACATGAGTCCGGGGGCCCAGGGTTACAGGCCTCCAAAGAGGTGAGGCCCGTGTTCGACTCTACCACCGATAAGTGTGCAGCCTGCAGGGCGGGGTCCAGCCCTCCGTCCATAGGCAACGCAACCTACCCCAGATTTAGATCCGGGGCTGCTTCGGGGACGAAGTCTCGGGCACTGTCCGACATCAGGTCTAGGTCGTGCTCGTCGTGGCTGTCCGCCTCTCCTGGCACAGGCCCGAACCTGTCGAAGTTCAAGTCTCCACGGATATCTGCCGTGTAGTTCAAGTTTCCGAACCTGATCTGGTGGCCAGGGCCGAAGCTGTCGATCAGCTCCAACTGGCCAAGCGAATTGGCCCGCAGTGCGAAGCCGCCGAACACAAAGATCTGTCCGGGGAGAAAAGTCTCACCCTGGACCGTGTTTCTGACGATTGAAGACGCCATCAAGCCTTGAAGCGACGGCACAGAGGAACTCTCAATGAAAGCACCAATGTCGGTGTCAAAACCGGCGGATCTCGGGTAGGGGTCCCGATCTGTGCGTCTTAGGCTGATGGTAATAGGAAGCAAGGGACAAAATGTTTACCCAGGTTCGGGCCCTCTCGATGGAGGTAAAACCCTACTTCCTGCTTGATTAATATTGAAGATATATGGAATACAAGAGTAGATCTACCACGAGATCGTAGAAGCTAAACCCTAAGAGCTAGCCTATGATGGTATGATTGTAAATGTGATCGGCCTTCTAAGGACCATCCTCTCCGGTTTATATAGACACCGGAGAGCTAGGGTTTACATGGAGTCGGTTACAATGAAGGAAACATAATATCCGGAGAGTCCCATCCGGACACGAGACGAAGTCTTGAGTCTTGTATCTTGATGCTTCTATAGTCCGGACGATGAATATAGTCCGGCTGTCCGGATACCCCCTTATCCAGGACTCCCTCACCCACCATTCAACTTCTTTGGGTGATTCTCAAAACCTGATTGCTGCTGATTTCCCTGATTATTCTCCTGGTTGTTACGACCTTGGTTGTTCTGGTTGCCCTGATTATTCTGAAATCCAGAGCTTGAACCGCCGCCACCATGAAAACCTGGACCTGAACCGCCCGACGGACCGTGATCATACCGGAAGAGATCAGAGTTTTTGAACTCCTTCATAATGAAACAATCCTTCCAGAGATGTGTTGCTGGAACCTCCTTGGTCCCGTGCTTTGGGCAGGGTTGGTTTAACAGACACTCCAGATTCATACCTCCACCGCTCTGGGGCAGTTTGCCCTTACGACGTTGCATATTGCCCTGCACATTGGTGTTAGCCACAAAATCCGAATTATCTGCTTTGCGCTTACCATTGTTCTCATGGCTCCCTTGGTTGTGCTGTTGTCGCTTCGCACCGCCGTTCTTCTTTCTCTTCTCCGGTTTCTCCTCATCAGAATCGGGATCCTTGGTATTATCAGAATCAACATATTTAAGCAAGGCTGCCATGAGTGTTCCCATGTCATTGCAGTGGCGCTTGAGCCACCTCAACTTCATCTTCAGTGACTTAAACCGGCAATTACGCTCCAATGTTAAGATCGTCGTGCCAGCCGTAATGCGGTCGGACGAATGCAGGACTTCCGAAACACAGCGCACCCAATGGGTTGTTGACTCATTCTCTCCTTGGACGCAGGCATCTAGATCCACAATGGACATAGGCTGTTTGCATGTATCCTTAAAGTTTGCTATAAACCGGGCCTTCAATTAGTCCCATGATCCGATGGAGTTGGCGGGCAAGCTTTGTACCCAAGTACGGGCTGTCCTTTCCAACATCATGGTGAAATATTTTGCAAACACCGCTTCATCCACATCCAGCATCTCCATTGCCATATCATAACTTTCAACCCACGCCTGAGGAGGTTGATCGGCGGTATAGTTAGGCACCTTCCGCGGACCCATGAAATCCTTGGGTAATAACACATTACGAAGAACCGGGATGAGACACGGTACTCCCCAGGAGCTGAAAGCAAGTCCGGTCCCTCGCTCTACAGACACCGCTGGTTGAACTGGGGCGGGTTGACGATGACGCGCGTGCTGTGCTGCTAATGCGGCCTCCCTTCGTGCCCTGCCATTATCCACCACATCCTGAGCATTCGCCCCACCACACGCCGGATTGGGCCCTTGAGGGGCATCACAGTCCCGTGCACTGCTGGACACCTCTGTTTCATCTATGTGCCTGCTATAACTTTTTCTCGGACGGGGGGTTGAATGAATTCTGTCTCGGCTATAGGCATAAGCTTGCTGCCACACAACAGCGGTTTGAAGAAGATCCCTGGCTCGCCGGGTCTCAACCGCCGCCAGTGAATCACCTTCCATCGGGATAGCTGCCAGGCGAGATGTCGCAGCAATCATGTTATCCAAAGGGCTAGAAAAATGACCCAGTGGTGTTGATACATATTGCGGCGTGTTATCCGTTCGTCGAGGCGGGTCCGTCATCCGTGGTTGATCCGACTCTGTCCTAGGTGCCTTGGTCTGGTTTACTGCTGCCGGATTACTTGGCCCAGCCCCCGGCATACTGAAGAGATTCAGTCCTTCGTAGACCGGCGGCAGACGAGACCGGTACTTCCTTCGCAGCACTTCGTTTGACGCGTTCTGATCCAACATAACCCAGTAATTCTGCGCCTGGATCTGCTGTGACTGGGAATCTAAAGCGGCCCGTTTTTCAGCTATCCTAACCTCCTCAGCTGCCAGGTCCTCCTTAGCCTGTGTTATCTGGTCTTTCAGCTTGGCAACCTCCACATTATGCTGATCCTGCGTCTCCGGGGTAACTGCCGTGGTTAATAAGGTCGCCCAGGTATCCAACAAACCGGAGAGAACTTGAGCCGGTCGGCGCGCCGGGCCTCCTGCCGCGGCTGCTGATCCGGACGTCATTGCTGCTGTGGATGAAGATTGCAAGGTGGGCTGTGTTCCGGCCATGAAGACTGCAACCCGATTCGGCGGTTCAAAGGGGTCCGGAATACTGTTGCCATCAGAAAAACCACCAATCCGGCCATCTTGCATTTGCTACAGTGACTCGGTTTTAATAGTGGACGACTCGCCATCGGAGTAGATGGCCGTCTCACCATCGGACACCGGTTCATATTCCGTACCATGGATGAATCCTACGAAGGCACGCTTCATGGCAGGCTGAACCCGGGCAGGACTCGCAGGTTTTAATAGTGGACAAGGTCGGTGGAGATGTCCGGCTCAGGGCCCGGTTCACCGACTTGCCAATGAAAACGTGAATTCTGCCAAAGGGGACACGATACCTGTACTCGATTGAGCCGGCCTCGGGGCCCCATCCTGCATCGTCGATGTAGAGCTTGCTGCGATGAGTCTTGGTCATCCGTCCGACCGCGTACCCCTTTAGTCCTTCAAAGCTTCCCTTCAAGAACTCGAAACCATCGTGCGATAGCCCCACGGTGGGCGCCAACTGTAACAGAAATAACATGTCAGATGTCCTAACGGAAGGACTTAGGCGTGGAGCCATCGCAACGGGATTAGCTTGAAGGGGTTAAACCGGACAAGGGACACAAGAGTTTTATACTAGTTCGGCCCCTTACGATGAAGGTAAAACCCTACGTCTAGTTGTGATGGAATTGATTGGGTTTCGATGACCAGGGAGAGAATACGCTTTGCCTGGGTCTCGAGTTGTTGTTTTTTGTTCCTGAACCGCCACCGGGTCGTCCCTTTATATACACAGGTTGACGCCCGACTGGTTTACGGAGTCCTGAGGCCGGCTCATACAAGTGTCCGGCTCGGTCTCCACCTTTTTCCTAACTTACAATACAAGTTATACAACTATGGCGGTTTACCATTATGGGCCCTACTCTGCCTTTGGGCTCTAGGCCTCTAAGCTTTATCAGTAAAGCACCATCTTCTTTGTCTTCATGGGCTTCAGTATAGTTGAGCATGAACCGGCCCCTCCTGGGAGGTTTACACTCAGTAGTTATATCCTCAACATTAGGCCCCAGATTGATTTGAACCTGTTCATGTCAACCTTCAATACTTAGAAAAATTCTTTAAACATCTTCTTACGATCCTTGTAAACCGCCATGATGTCGATTCCCTGAACTTTGGTAAACCGTCATGACGTCATCTTCTAAATGCTGCAGTGAATTATCATGACGTCATCTCTGTATAAAAAGATAATAAAGATTCCCTTCATTTAATTAGTTCCCACAAAATCGAGGCGACAGCTGCGCCCCCTTTTGCCGCTTCAGGCTCCTCGATTCTCGCACCTGCCGCTTATCCCCTTCCGTTTATAAATAAGGCCGGGGGTCCTTCCATTTTCCCCCCTTGCCTCTTTGCATCGTCTTCCTCCTCGCGACCCGAAGAACTCAAGCATCACCGCCGTCGTCGACCTCGAAGCTCTGCCTCATCTCAGGCCGCTGCATCAACCTAAACGTTTCAGAGATCCGCAACTCTCCTCTCCTCCGCTACTCCTGAGAATTCAGTAACATTTCTTCCTGTAACCCTAGATCTCCATTAGGGCTTCGTGTTCTTCCATGTTCATCGACGTTCATCAACGCTTATCCACTTTTCCCTTGACATCTTACTGAATCTTAGCTAGAGCTGACAGTTTCCTTTTGCAATAGATCCATAGCTTTAATCTGCCGTACTACAGCATCTTGCTGTTCCTGGATAAATCCCATCTAGACCTTCTCTGTTCTACTTAATGCCATTGTAGGGCTCAGAAAAATTTCTTTACTGAACCACGGTAGATCCAAAATTATATCACCATTTTGTGAAACTTGTTTCCGCAACACTTAGTAGATTTCAGATCTGCTTCTTCCGTTAAAAGGCGGTTTAACCTTTAGTAGTTGATAATCCGCCAGATACCATTATCCCTCACTTAAACCGCCATCTTGACTTGAGTAGCAGTATCCGGTTTAACTTACATATATGTCCTGATTGAATTCCCCGGTTTAACACCGGTTAGTGCCCATCAACCTTGAATCGTAAACCAGACTTTGTACTTCTTTTACAGTCTGTCTTCCAAAATGACCAAGCAATTCGCCGCTTGCAACTGGGTTCCTTCCCGGATCACAGAAAGGCAACTCAATGGATATGTTCTAGCTGGTGCTTTGGCCAAGAAAAGTGTCCTTCATTGGCGAGTCCCTGGCGCTGAATGCCCTCCTGAACCTCAAGATGGAGAAGTGATCATGTTCATGCAACATCTAGACTGGGGTTTTAGCTCTCCCGTATCAATGTTTTTCCGGATGTACTTGTTAGCTTCCAACTCCATCCTCAGGATATTGGACCAAACTCTGTGTCCAACATATGCAATTTCCAAGTGTTCTGTGAAGTTTACCTTCAAAAAGAACCAACTGTTGAGCTCTTCCGGGATTTCTTCCACTTAAACCGCCGAATTGAATTCTCTGACAGCCCCAATACTGAACTTGGTGGTGTATCGACTCAGAAGAGAAAATAAGTCGATTTTCCTCAGGCCAAACATCATAGCCATCCTAAAGACTGGAATCAAACCTGGTTCTACTGTCAGAACATCGCTCCTGCTTATGAAAACCCTCTGCCTGGTTATCGTGCTCACCGGCTCAGTAAGGGCCATCCACTGCCTCCGCAGCTCACTGCCAAAGAACGACAAGCTTATGCTCCTCAACTTGCTAAGCTCCGGGCTTTCCTAGCAAACGGCTTTACCGGCGTCGACCTCATTTATTGCTGGGTTTCTTGGGGTATCCTGCCCTTAAGCCGCCGCACTAGTTTGATGCATGAGTATACCGGGAACATCAAAGGCCCCCAACGGTATCATGAAATAGAGATGACTGATGACAAAGTAACTGAGTCCGTCAAGAAGATGCTGGATGAACCGATCACTGAATGCGGCAAAACTGGGTTGCGTCCTTTTTATGCCTCCAACAAACTGCCAGCGGTAATTTTTTTAACCTTGTGCTTTTTGATCCGCCTCCGCTTTAACACTATTCTAATAATTCTTTGTTTATCTTTATAGGCCAAAGATCCTTTCTAGAAGAGCAAAGCTTCAGACAAACCGGCAAGGGCTCCTCGTGCAAAAAGCAAAGTCACAAAGAGAGCAGCCAAGAAGAAAACCGCCGAGTCTTCTGATCGGCCTGAAGATGTCGATGAATCGGAACAAGAGGTAGAACTTGACTCCCTTGGCTCATTTTTCGTACACCTTATTGACAATGATTATTACCAGGATGATGCGGATGCCAGTCGCGCTGACCATATAGAGGTAATCTCCCTTTCCTCCGATTCAGATCATGTGCCGGTTCAAAAACTTCGCCGTGCAGTTCGGAAAGTAAAATACTCTCACCCTCTTGATCGTTTGGATCCACAATTTTCTTTGAAGACACAACAACCTGAAGGCCGTCGCACAACCCGACACAGTGGCCAGCAAGTCACCTCTTCAGGTTTACCAGAAACTCCAAACCGGAAACATCGTCCAGAGGTCTCTTGATCTTTTAATAAACCTTATCCCTTGGCGGGTTGCTTCCGATACCCACTTAGTCCGTCTGATTCGAATTATCAGGCGACTTCCAATTCTTCATCTGGTGGCTCATCAACCACCCAGATGCCTCCCCTCAAAACCGTCCCTGGGTAAGTATACTACCCTTCAGCTTTTTCCTTCGTGCGTCGGTTTACCATACTAACGTTTGTTTAATATTGTAGTGCCAAAGCTCGCTTGAGCAAGAAAGCCAAAACCAGTACCCCCACTAATGAATTTGAAATGGAATGGACCCCAGAAGGCGCTGGTAGAGATACTGATATTGTCATGGATGATTCTGCCCCACAAGGTCAAAACACTGATGCTGATCCGCTGGAAGCTAACCCGGCTAGTCCTCGTGCGGATCCTCCAAGCCCGCCCAGGGATGAAGACCTGCCAAGTGCAGCTAGGGATACTATCAATCCGCCAAGCCCATCTAGGGATACTGTCAAAATGCCAAGCCCATCAAAAGATGGCGATGATGATGTTATTATCACTGGTACTGGTCACAGCGACACAGGCAATACGGTTGCCTTGTCAAAGCACACTGCCAAGGAAGAATTTGTTGCCATGGGCAAGGGGAAAGAGAAGACCGATTTATCCAGCTATGTTAACCTTACTGCCCAAGAGCTCCATTCCGGATTCCTAAACTGCCTATACACAAGCCAAGATTATGAGGCCGGTTTGGTGAACATGATGAAGGAGCGCTATCAGGTAATCTTCCAAATCACTTTAATATTTCTTGTTCTGTATATCAACTCCATTGTAGCCCCCAAGGGCTGGTTTGCCTCTTGAAGATAAACCGGGACTTTTGGAATAAAGAACACTTCTACTGAGTATCCCCCAAGGGCCGGTTTATCTTATCACGATGAACCGAGAGTTCATGCTCAAAACTGTATTTTATCAATTCCTTTGCCTTTTTACTTTCTGATCAAAAACACATTAGCCCCCAAGTGCCAAGATTAATACTTGTATTGAGCCTTGGGACTTTGAATAATTCAGCAGGAAAGAAGCAATCCGCATTAGCCCCCAAGTGCCAAGTGTAGAACTAGTTATATGCTTGGGACTTTGAGAAAATACTATCATCTTCATCATCTGATTTTTGCAGGCCAACATAAATAACAAAGATTCCCAGATTACCGATCTTCAAGAGAATATCAAATCCCAGCAATCAAAGACTTCCAAGGCCAAAGATGAACTAAAAAGCGCTTTGACAGCCATGGAACAACTGAAGGAAGGGTTCAAGAATGAACGTGCCAGTTGGGAAACTGAAAAAGCTGCGTTGTTGAAGCGGGCTGAAGACGCCGAGTCAGCTCTTAAACCGGTGGCAGAAGAGCTAACTGGGTTGAAGCGCCAAATAAATGCCATGACCTCTGCGATATTTGGTAAATACTCTTGTCAAAATTTCTTGAATAACCATCTTTGAGATTGCCGGTTTAACATCAAATTCTTAAACCGTTATAGGTAGTCGTGTTGCTCATCTGGGCTCTGACATGCGGATGAAGCTGAAGGCAGTATATACGTTGATAGAGCAACTGTATACCGGTGCCCAACGAGTTATCTATGCAGTCTCATACAACAAACCGACACCAACATTGATCAAGGACACACTAGCCAAATTGTCGATGACGTCGACACGGATAGAAGAAATGAAGCGATCTGCTGCCAGGGCTGGCGCTTTGTTGGCACTGACTCGGGCCAAAGCGTGGATAGCTGACCTGGATCCAGTTGATATCTCCAAGGGCTATCCGGGTGAACAAGAAAACGGGTCAGCATTCGATAATGAAGCCCTCAAAGCCCTGACAAAGGAGATGCGTCCGCTGTCAAGCCAATTGGCTGAAGAAGCTAACTTGTCTGTTCATCGGTCCTTCTATGATGAAAACAACCAATGGGTTGACACTGCTGTGAAAGAAGTGCAGAACCTTATCCCACCAATCCGTAAGCACACTTATGCCCCTGACATTGAACCGTCCAATCTTATAAGTGAAGAGGTTGTCTTTCAAGCTTTAACCCAGATTGACTGGGCCACCGTTGACTTCCAGCCACTTGGTGGGGAGGAGGAAGTTGAACTGACGCCAGAAGAACCATCAACCTCACGTCAACCTGGCGATGAGTCTTAATCCGGCAACCGGGTTGATTTTCTCAGGTTGTGTTCTGTGTAAAGAACAATCACTATTTTGGGCCTTAAAGAGCCTTGTAATAGGCTAGTTGGAATACGTTGATCTACTGCCATCGTGCACTGATAGATGACTTTGTTTGATCCGCCATGATATTTGCAGTGCTGGCTTATATATCTTCATAATATTATGCAATCCTTGTGTCTGCATAAAAAAATCTATCCGGGCGGTTTACCGCCGGACGGGTCATAATGCCCAATACAAAGCCTGGTAGATAACCAAGTTCGTAAAAATATCAAAAATAGATCATACCTGTGATATGAAATGAGGCTGTTGGTTTGACAACTTAATTGTAGTAAGGGTGAAAACCCAACGCTTTGAGTGTTTGATAACTCCCACCATGCAGTACTGGTGTGTAATGTCATACCGGGTTACGGTGAACACCACATGATCATACTGGCGACATGTTGTCAAAGCCAGACCGGGTTATGAAACACCGGTTTAATAATGAAGATGGTCTGACAAATTGTAGTTGAAAGCCAAACCGGGTTAACAAGCACTGGGTTATTAGAATGACTGATAGCCATACCGGGTCAATAGACACCGGTTCAACAGAAAGATTACCAAAGAAGAAGAAATCTTGACAAAGGCAAATAAAATCGTGTAGTCGAGGCTTTTCAAGGGCTGCCAGGCCCAAATTCGAGGCTTTTCATGCGCTGCCAGGCCGCTAAGTTAAAACATTTGACAAAGCCTTTTAAGATGGACCTCCAACTAACCAATCGTCATTTTAACTTTGACAAGTTTAGGGTCTATATAAGATTGACTTGTCAAACGTTCGGTGGGTCATGCCAGGATTACCTGGATAGGAGTGGCTTACTTGATGAAGGCAGGTTAACCCGGGGTTTTAGGTGAATACACCAGGCTTCCAAGCCGTGCTTGATAGCATATTACAAGGGTCCTTTCAAACTCTTTGTTGTAGTGCACAAAGATCCCCCAAGTAACTTTGTGAGCTGTGCTCAATGGGTGCCTATGTTTGAGCTATGCGTAGCATCCAGACTCTCTTTGGCCCCTTGGGTGTGAAGCTCCCAAGCTGTATTGTGGCATGACAGCTGGTTTAATAGGTAGAACTCCGCTTTGTCAGCTGAAGCCCCATGTAATCAAAAGATATTGGAAAAAACGGCAGAGGCCCTGCTTATATGAAGGATGCCGGTTTATTATATTGATCATAATATATACATTGTCGAAATATGTACATAAGAGGAGCGTATAGCTCAGGTGTCGTAAGGCCGAAGGAGAGCTATGTTCCACGGCCGCCGGATCTCCTCCTCAGAGTTGCGTGAGTCTTCTCGAACGTCAATGAGGTAGTAAGATCCATTGTGCAGATTCTTGCTGACCACAAAGGGCCCTTCCCAAGGTGGGGATAACTTGTGCATATCGGTCTGATCCTGGATGAGCCGGAGCACTAAATCGCCTTCTTGAAAGGTTCTTGTTTTAACCCGGCGGCTGTGATAACGCTGCAGGTCTTGCTGATAAACCGCTGAACGAGCGAAAGCCATGTCCCGTTTCTCATCTAACAGGTCCAGTGCCTCCTAGAGTGCTTGCTCATTGTCCGCTTCAACATAATTGGCAACCCGGGGCGAGTCATGACGAATATCACTTGGGAGGACGGCCTCTGCCCCGTAAACCATGAAGAAAGGTGTATAACCCGTAGATCGGTTTGGGGTGGTGTTTATGCTCCATAACACAGATGGTAATTCTTCCACCCAACAACCCAGCGTCCGCTTCACAGGAACCATAAGCCGGGGCTTGATACCCTTCAAGATTTCTTGATTAGCTCTCTCAGCTTGACCATTAGACTGGGGGTGAGCCACGGACGCTACATCAAGCCGGATGTGCTCTCATTGGCAAAATTCCTCCATCTCACCTTTGGAAAGGTTCATGCCATTATCTGTAATGATTCTATGTGGAAAACCAAACCGGAAGATCACCTTTTTGATGAATTGAACCGCCGTGGCTGTGTCATATTTGCTTACTGGCTCTGCTTCAACCCACTTAGTAAATTTGTCAACCGCCACCAAGAGGTGGGTCTTCTTATCCTTGGACCTCTTAAAAGGACCCACCATATCCAGCCCCCAAGTATCAAACGGCTAACTGATTGGAATCATCCGTAGCTCTTGAGCCGGAACATGAGCTCGGCGAGAAAACTTCTGACAAGCATCACACCGCTTTACCAGGTCCTCAGCATCGGCATGAGCCGTCAACCAGTAAAAACCATGACGAAAAGCTTTAGCAACCAAGGACTTTGAACCGGCATGGTGGCCACAATCGCCTTCATGGATTTCACGCAAGATGTCTTAGCCCTCCTTTGGAGAAACACAACGTTGGAATACGCCTGAGACGTTGCAGCGGTGTAACTCACCATTGTGAATAACCATGGACTAGGATCGCCGGACTATCTATCTGGCCAGAACTTCATCTTCTGGTAACTCGCCTCCGTTCATATACGCCAGATATGGAACCGTCCAATCCGGAATTATATGTAAAGCGGCAACCAACTGTGCCTCTGGATAAGGAATAGCCAAATCCTCCTTTGTGGGTAACTTTACAGACGGGTTATGCAGGATATCCAGAAAGGTATTGGGCGGCACCGGTTTGCGTCGAGACCCCAGCCGGCTTAAAGCATCAGCTGCTTCGTTTTTGCACCGGTCAATGTGCTCAACCTGATAACCTTTGAAGTGACTAGCCACAACATCCACTTATCGCCTGTAAGCCGCCATGAGGGGATCCTTAGAATCCCAAGTGCCAGAAACTTGTTGAGCCACCAGATCAGAATCTCCAAAGCAGCGAACCCAGCTTAAGTTCATTTCCCTGGCCACATAGAGACCATGGAGTACGGCCTCGTACTCAGCTGCATTGTTAGTACAAGGAAACATTAAGCGGACAACATAACAAATTTTATCACCTCGAGGGGAAGTAAGCACAACTCCAGCCCCTGAGCCCTCCAACTGTCTGGACCCATCAAAGTGGATAGTCCAGTATGTGCTGTCCGGTTTGTCTTCTGGTGCGTGTAATTCTGTCCAGTCACTGATGAAATCCACAAGAGCCTGGGACTTAATTGCTGTGCGAGGCATGTATTTAAAACCGTGTGGTCCAAGCTCAATAGCCCACTTAGCAACCCGGCCAGTTGCCTCCCTGTTCTGGATTATATCCCCCAAAGGAGTAGAACTGACCACTATGATGGGATGGCCCCGAAAGTACTGTTTAAGCTTCCGACTTGCCATGAAAACCCCATACACTAGCTTCTGCCAATGCGGATATCTTTGCTTTGACTCAATTAATACCTCACTGATATAATAAACCGGGCTTTGAACCGGATATTCCTTCCCGGCCTCCTTGTGTTCCACCACAATGGCTACACGGACAGCCCAAGCATTAGCAGCCATGTATAATAATAGTGGTTCCTTATCAACCGGAGCAGCAAGAACTGGCGGTTCAACCAGCTGTTTCTTCATGTCCTCAAGCGCCGCATTAGCTGTGTCACTCCAGACAAAATTGTCTATTTTCTTCAACATCTGATACAGAGGGATCGCCTTCTCTCCCAAGCGGATGATAAACCGTCTTAAGGCTGCAATTCAATCTGCCAGTTGCTGAACATCATTGATACACTTCGGTTTTGCCAAGGATGTAATCGCTTTGATCTTTTCCGGATTAGCCTCAATGCCTCTATTAGACACCAGAAAGCCTAAGAGCTTGCCTGCCGGAACACCAAAAATGCACTTGTCCGTATTGAGCATCATTTTATAAACCTGAAGATTGTCAAAGGTCTCCTTGAGATCATCTATCAAGGTCTCCTTCTTCCTGGATTTTACCACAATGTCATCCACCTAAGCATGAACGTTGCACCCAATCTGAGTATGAAGACAATTCTGCACACAACGCTGATAGGTTGCCTGGGCACTCTTGAGCCCAAAGGGCATAGACACATAGCAGAAGGCTCCAAAGGGAGTGATGAAGGCTGTCTTCTCCTGGTCCTTAACTGCCATTTTGATCTCATGATAACCGGAATAAGCATCCAAAAAACTCAAGCGCTCACAACCCGTCGTAGCATCAATGATCTGAGCAATACGCTTTGTTCAAGTCTGTGTAATCCACACACATTTGCCAAGTGCCATTCTTATTAAGCACTAGCACCTGATTAGCCAGCCACTCCGGATGAAAAACTTCAATGATAAACCCAGCAGCCAACAGCCGGGCTACTTCCTCTCCAATGGCCTTGCGTCGTTCCTCATTGAAATGACAAAGAAACTGCTTGACCGGTTTAAACTTGGGATCAATATTAAGAGTGTGCTCAGTGAGTTCCTTCGGTACACCTGGCATGTCAGAAGGCTTCCATGCAAAAATGTCCCGGTTCTCACGGATGAACTCGATGAGTGCGCTTTCCTATTTCGGATCCAGATTTGTGCTGATACTAAACTGTTTGGATGAATTGCCAGGAACGAAATCAACAAGTTTAGTCTCACACTACTAGAAAAACCTCTACTAATGGCGCACCTATTATGGCCATTAATGGCGCATCTGTGGTGCGCCACTAACAGCACGCCATTAGTATAGGCCACGGTGCGCCATTAGTATGCCTCCCAGAGGCCAGGTGCTTTGGATACTAATGGCGCACCACAACTAGATGC
>NC_041391.1:172723660-172739750 GCF_002162155.2 Triticum dicoccoides
GGGAGGAGGGAGGAGGGAGGAGGGAGGAGGGAGGAGGTAGGAGGAGGTCGCCGCAGAGGAGGAGAGAAGGGAAGATGAAATGAAGAGAGGAGGAGAGGACCAGCCATATATACGGCATACTAATGGCGCACCGCGGGCAGGTGCGCCATTAGTAATTTTTTTTATTGTTTTTATTTATTTTGAATTTTGAAGGCGGGAAGATACTAATGGCGCACCGCGGGCAGGTGCGCCATTAGTATTTTTTTTATTTTTTTGATTTATTTTGAATTTTGAAGGCGGGAAGATACTAATGGCGCACCGCGGGCAGGTGCGCCATTAATAATTTTTTTTATTTTTTTGATTTATTTTGAATTTTGAAGGCGGGAAGATACTAATGGCGCACCATGGTCAGGTGTGCCATTAGTAATTTTTTTTTATTTTTTTGACTTATTCTGAATTTTGAAGGAGGGAAGATACTAATGGCGCACCATGGGCAGGTGCGCCATTAGTAAGTTTGAATTTTTTTGATTTTTTTTGCCTCTCTAGATCTTAAAAGCCCCGTATCTTTTTTTCTGTTAGGTTTTTGAGGATTTTGAAAATGTTTAACGTGGTTCCCCCGGTTAAATTTGGATGTAACTTTTCGAGTAGATGATTTTTCATATAAAAAACTTTTTCATCCGAGTTAGTATGCAAAAGTTATGCCCATTTTTACAAATTCTCGCGAGATTTTGCAAATGAAGTCAAAATTCATATTTGCAAATTTTCCCAACAACTAGGCCACATATCACATGGGAAACTTATTTTCTTTTATTTTTTTGACATTTTTATCATTTTGTTTTATTTTTTTTAAAACTGAAAAGGCGATCCACCGGGGGGGGGTGCATTTGGTGGAAGTGGTGGCCAAGGTTACTAATGGCGCACCGTGGCATGGTGCGCCATTACTAGTTTAACTAGTAATGGCGCACCACACACACGGTGCGCCATTAGTATGTTTGGACAGGCGCACTAGTTCAAAAAAAAATTTGGTACTAATGGCGCACCGTAGGCAGGGTGCGCCATTAGTAGTTTCAACACTAATGGCGCATCAGAAGGTGGTGCGCCATTAGTATATACTAATGGCGCACCACATGTCTGGTGCGCCATTAGTGCCATTTCCATCTATAGCCCTTTTCCTAGTAGTGTCATCATCCGGTTTGAACTTCAGGGTCGGGTCATGCTCTGTGCTGGGCTTCTTCAGAGGAGTCATATCTGCCGGATCAACATTGTCCTTGTAGAACTTCAACTCTTCTATTGCACAAACCGACTCAGCATAAGCCGCATCACCCTCTTCACAGTCCAAAGCGATCTTACGACTCCCATGTACCATATGGTCCCTTTATGACCTGGCATCTTGAGCTGTAAATAAATATAACAGGGCCTTGCCATGAATTTTGCATAAGCCGGACGTCCAAACAGGGCGTGATACGGGCTCTGGATTTTCATCACTTCAAAGGTCAATGTTTCTGACCTGGAATCATGCTCATCACCAAACACAACTTCCAAAGCTATCTTGCCAACATGATATGCCTATTTACCTGGTACTACACCGTGGAAAACAGTGTTCGGCGGTTTAAGATTCTTATCTGTCAACCCCATGCGGCAAAAGGTTTCATAATACAGGATATTGATACTGCTTCCTCCATCCATAAGCACCTTGCTGAATTTATAACCTCCCACCTGAGGTGCCACCACTAGAGCCAGATGACCCGGATTGTCAACCCGGGGCGGATGATCCTCTCTACTCCACACAATGGGCTGCTCGGACCAACGTAAGTAACGGGGTACTGCCGGTTCAAAAGCATTAACTGCCCTCTTGTGAAGCTTCTGATCATGCTTACACAAGCTAGTGGTGAAAACATGATACTGCCCACCATTCAACTGCTTTGGGTGACTCTGAAAACCTGATTGCTGCTGATTTCCCTGATTATTCTGTTGGTTGTTACCACCTTGGTTGTTCTGGTTGCCCTGATTATTCTAAAATCCAGAGCTTGAACCGCCGCCACCATGAAAACCTGGACCTGAACCGCCCAACGGACCTTGATCATACGGAAGAGATCAGAGTTTTTGAACTCCTTCATAATGAAACAATCCTTCCAGAGATGTGTTGCTGGAACCTCCTTGGTCCCGTGCTTTGGGCAGTAGGGTTGGTTCAACAGACGCTCCAGATTCATACCTCCACCGTGCTGGGGCGGTTTACCCTTACGACGTTACATATTGCCGTGCACATTGGTGTTAGCCACAAAATCCGAATTATCTGCTTTGCGTTTACCATTGTTCCCATGGCTCCCTTGGTTGTGTTGCTGTCCCTTCGCACTGCCATTCTTCTTTCCCTTCTCCGGTTTCTCCTCATCAGAATCGGGATCCTTGGTATTATCAGAATCGGCATATTTAACCAAGGCTGCCATGAGTGTTCTCATGTCATTGCAGTGGCGCTTGAGCCATCCCAACTTCACCTTCAGTGACTTAAACAGGCAATTACGCTCCAATGTTAAGATCGCCGTGCCAGCCGTAATGCGGTCCGATGAATGCAGGACTTCCGAAACCTGGCACACCCAATGGGTTGTTGACTTGTTCTCTCGTTGGACGCAGGCATCTAGATCCACAATGGACATAGGTTGTTTGCATGTATCCTTAAAGTTTTCTATAAACCGGGCCTTCAATTGGTCCCATGATCTGATGGAGTTGGCGAGAATGCTTTTTAACCAAGTACGGGTTGTCCCTTCCAACATCATGGTGAAATATTTTGCACACGCCGCATCATCCACATCCAGCATCTCCATTGCCAGCTCTTAACTTTCAACCCACGCCTTAGGAGGTTGATCGGCGGTATAGTTAGGCACCTTCCGAGGACCCTTGAAATCCTTGGGTAATCGCACATTGTGAAGAGCCGGGATGAGACACGGTACTCCCCAGGAGATGAAAGCAAGTCCGGTCCCTCGCTCTACTGACGCCGCTGGTTGAACCGGGGCGGGTTGACGATGACCCGCGTGCTGTGCTGCTAATGTGGCCTACCTTCGTGCCCTGCCATTATCCACCACATCTTGAGCATTCGCCCCACCACGTGCCGGATTGGGCCCTTGAGGGGCATCACAGCGCCGTGCACTGCTGGACACCTCCGGTCATCTATGTGCCTGCTATAACTTTTGCTCATATGGGGGGTTGAATGAATTCTGTCTCGGCTATAGGAATAAGCTTGCTGCTGCACAACAGCAGTTTGAAGAAGATCCCTGGCTCACCACGTCTCAACCGCCGCCAGTGAATCGCCTTCCATCAAGATAGCTGCTAGGCGAAATGCCACAGCAATCATGTTATCCAAAGGCCTAGAAAAATGACCCGGTGGTGTTGATACGTATTGCGAAGGGTTATCCGTTCGTCGAGGCGGGTCCGTCATCCGTGGTTGATCCGGCACTGCCCTAGGTGCCTCGGTCCGGTTTACTGCTGCCGGATTACTTGGCCCAGCCCCCGGCGTACTGAAGAGATTCAGTCCTTCATAGACCGGCGGCAGACGAGACTGGTACTTCCTTCGCAGCACTTCGTTTGATGCGTTCTGATCCAATATAAGCCGATAATTTTGCGCCTTGATCTGCTGTGACTGGGCATCTAAAGCGGCCCGTTTTTCAGCCATCCTAACCTCCTCAGCTGCCAAGTCCTCCTTAGCCTGTGTTATCTGGTCTTTCAGCTTGGCAACCTCCGCATTATGCTGATCCTGCGTCTCTGGGGTAACTGCCGTGGTTAATAAGGTCGCCCAGGCATCCAACAAACCGGAGAGAACTTGAGCCGGTCGGCGCGCCGGGCCTCCTACCGGGGCTGCTGATCCGGACGTCATTGCTACCGTGGATGAAGATTGCAAGGTGGGCTTTTTCCGGCCATGAAGACTGCAACCCGATTTGGTGGTTCAAAGGGGTCTGGAATACTGTTGCCATATGAAAAAACACCAATCCGGCCATCTTGCATTTGCTACAGTGACTCGGTTTCAATAGTGGACGACTCGCCATCGGAGTAGATGGCCGTCTCACCATCGGACACTGGTTCATATTCCGCACCATGGATGAATCCAACGAATGCACGCTTCATGGCAGGCTAAACCCGGGCAGGACTCGCACGCTGAGCCGTTTCGACGAGGTCGGTGGAGATGTCCGGCTCAGGGCCCGGTTCGCCAATCTTCCCGATGAAAACTTGAATTCCGCCAAAGGGGACCCGGTACCCGTACTCGATTGAGCCGGCCTCGGGGCCCCATCCTGCATCGTCGATGTAGAGCTTGCTGTGACGACTCTTGGTCATCCGGCCGACCACGTACCCGATGAGTCCTTCAAAGCTGCCCTTCAAGAACTCGAAACCATCGTGCGATAGCCCCACGGTGGGTGCCAACAGTCGTTGAAATAACACGTCAGATGTCCTAACGGATGGAATTAGTCGTGGAGCCATCGCAATGAGATTAGCTTGAAGGGGTTAAACCGGACAAGGGACACGAGAGTTTTATACTAGTTCGGCCCCTTACCATGAAGGTAACAACCTACGTCTAGTTGTGATGGAATTGATTGGGTTTTAATGACCAGGTAGCGAATACGCTTTGCCTGGGTCTCGAGTTGTTGTTTTTTGTTCCCGAACCGCCGTCGGGTCGTCCCTTTATATACACAGGTTGATGCCCGGCTGGTTTACGGAGTCCCGAGGCCGGCTCATACAAGTGTCCGGCTCAGTCTCCATCTTTTTCCTAACTTACAATACAAGTTATACAACTATGGCGGTTTACCATTATGGGCCCTACTCCGCCTTTGGGCTCTGGGCCTCTAAGCTTTATCAGTAAAGCACCATCTTCTTTGTCTTCATGGGCTTCAGTATAGTTGAGCGTGAACCGGCCCCTCCTAGGCGGTTTACACTCAGTAGTTATATCCTCAACATTAGGCCCCAGATTGATTTAAACCTGTTCATGTCAATCTTCAATACTTCGAAAAATTCTTTGAACATCTTCTTACGATCCTCGTAAACCGCCATGATGTTGATTCCCTGTAACTTTGGTAAACCGTCATGACGTCATCTTCTGAATGCTGTAGTGAATCATCATGACGTCATCTCTGTATAAAAAGATAATAAAGATTCCCTTCATTTAATTAGTTCCCAAAAATCGAGGCGATAGCTGCACCCCCTTTTGCCGCTTCAGGCTCCTCGATTCTCGCGCCTGCCGCTTATCTCCTTCCCTTTATAAATAAGGCCAGGGGGTCCTTCCATTTTTTCCCTTGCCTCTTTGCATCGTCTTCCTCCTCGCGACCCGAAGAACTCAAGCATCGCCGTCGCCGTCGACCTCGAAGCTCTGCCTCATCTCAGGCCGCTGCATCAACCTGAATGTTCCAGAGATCCGCAACTCTCCTCCGCTGCTCCTGAGAATCTGGTAAGCTTTCTTCCTGTGACCCTGGATCTCCATTAGGGTTTCGGGTTCTTCCATGTTCATCGACGTTCATCAATGCTTATCCACTTTTCCCTTGACATCTTACTGAATCTTAGCTAGGCCTGACAGTTTCCTTTTGCGGTAGATCCATAGCTTTAATCTGCCGTACTACAGCATCTTGTTGTTCCTGGATAAATCCCATCTATACCTTCACTGTTCTGCTTAACGCCATTGTAGGGCTTAGAAAATTTTCTTTACTGAACCATGGTAGATCCAATATTATATCACCATTTTGTGAAACTTATTTCTGCTACACTTAGTAGATTTCAGATCTGCTTCTTCCGTTAAAAGGCGGTTTAACCTTTAGTAGGTTATAATCCACCAGATACCATTAGCCCTCACTTAAACCGCCATCTTGACTTGACTAGAAGTATCAGGTTTAACTTACATATATGTCCTGATTAAATTCCCCGGTTTAACACCGGTTAGTGCACATCAACCTTGAATCGTAAACCGGACTTTATACTTCTTTTACAGTCTGTCTTCCAAAATGACCAAGCAATTCGCCGCTTGCAACTGGGTTCCTTCCCGGATCACAGAAACGCAACTCAATGGATATGTTCTAACTGGCGCTTTGGCCAAGCAAAGTGTCCTTCATTGGCGAGTCCCTGGCCCTGAATGCCCTCCTGAACCTCAAGATGGAGAAGTGATCGTTTTCATGAAACATCTAGACCGGGGTTTTAGCCCTCCCGGATCAAAGTTTTTCTGGGATGTACTTGCTAGCTTCCAACTCCATCCTCAGGATATTGGACCAAACTCTGTGTCCAACATATGCAATTTCCAAGTGTTCTGTGAAGTTTACCTTCAAGAAGAACCAACTGTTGAGCTCTTCCGGGATTTCTTCCACTTAAACCATCAAACAGAATTCTCTGACGGCCCCAATACTGAACTTGGTGGTGTATCGACTCAGAAGAGAAAAGAAGTCGATTTTCCTCACGCCAAACATCACAGCCATCCTAAAGACTGGAATCAAACCTGGTTCTACTGTCAAAACACCGCTCCTGCTGATGAAAACCCTCTGCCGGGTTACCATGCTCACCGGCTCAGTAACTGCCATCCACTGCCTCCGCGGCTCACTGCCAAAGAACGAAAAGCTTATGCTCCTCAACTTGCTAAGCTCTAGGCTTTCCTAGCAAACGGCTTAACCGGCGTCGACCTCGTTTGTTGCTGGGTTTCTTGGGGTATCCTGCCCTTAAGCCGCTGCACCAGTTTGATGCATGAGTATACCGGGAACATCAAGGACCCTCAATGGTATCATGAAATAGAGATGACTGATCATGAAGTAACCGAGTCTGTAAAGAAGATGCTGGATGAACCGATCACTGGATGCGGCAAAACTGGGCCGCGTTCTTTTTATGCCTCCAACAAACCGCCAGCAGTAATTTTTTTAACCTTGTGCTTTTTGATCCGCCTCCGCTTTAACACTGTTCTAATAATCCTTTGTTTATCTTTACAGGCCAAAGATCCTTTCTGGAAGAGGAAAGCTTCAGACAAACCGGCAAGGGCTCCTCGTGCAAAAAGCAAAGTCACAAAGAGAGCAGCCAAGAAGAAAACCACCGAGTCTTCTGATCCGCCCAAAGATGTCGATGAATCGGAACAAGAGGTAGAACTTGACTCCCTTGGCACATTTTTCGTACACCTTATTGACAATGATTATTACCAAGATGATGCGGAAGCCAGTCGCGCTGACCATATAGAGGTAATCTCCCTTTCCTCCGATTCGTATCATGTGCCGGTTCAAAAACTTCGCCGTGCAGTTCGAAAAGTAAAATACTATCACCCTCTTGCTCATTTGGATCCACAATTTTCTTTGAAGACACAGCAACCCAAAGGCCGTCGCACAACCCGGCACAATGGCCAGCAAGTCACCTCTTCCGGTTTACCAGACACTCCAAACCGGAAACGTCATCCAGAGGTCTCTTGCTCTTTTAATAAACCATATCCCTTGGCGGGTTGCTTCCGATACCCACTTAATCCGTCTGATTCGAATTATTAGGTGACTTCCAATGCTTCATCTGGCGGCTCATCAACCACCCAGATGCCTCCCCTCAAAACCGTCCCTGGGTAAGTATACTACCTGAGGGAGTCCTGGACTAGGGGGTGTCCGGATAGCCGAACTATCACCGTCGGCCGGACTCCAAGACTATGAAGATACAAGATTGAAGACTTCGTCCCGTGTCCGGATGGGACTTTCCTTGGCGTGGAAGGGAAGCTTGGCGATACGAATCTGTAGATCTCCTACCATTGTAACCGACTCTGTGTAACCCGAGCCCTCTCCAGTGTCTATATAAACCAGAGGGTTTTAGTCCGTAGGACACACAACAATCATACCATAGGCTAGCTTCTAGGGTTTAGCCTCCTTGATCTCGTGGTAGATCCACTCTTGTACTACCCACGTCATCAATATCAATCAAGTAGGAGTAGGGTTTTACCTCCATCGAGAGGGCCCGAACCTGGGTAAAAACATCATGTCCCTTATCTCTTGTTACCATCCGCCTAGACACACAGTTCGGGACCCCCTACCCGAGATCCTTCGGTTTTGACACCGACATTGGTGCTTTCATTGAGAGTTCCTCTATGTCGTCGCCTATAGGCCCGATGGCTTCTTCGATCATCAACAACAACCCGGTCCAGGGTGAGACTTCTCTCCCCGGACAGATCTTCGTATTCGGCGGCTTCGCACTGCGGGCCAATTCACATGGCCATCTGGAGCAGATCGAAAGCTACGCCCCTGGCCATCAGGTCAGATTTGGAAGTTTGAACTATACGGCGGACATCCACGGAGACTTGATCTTCGACGGATTTGAGCCACAGCCAGGCGTGCCGCACTGTCACGATGGGCATGATTTAGCTCTGCTGCCGGACAGTACCCTGGAGGCCGCACAAGAGTCCGCTCCGACCCTTAGCTTGGAGCCGACGCTGCCAATCGAGGATGGGTGGCTGGACACCACCTCAGGGGCTGCTACCTCTACGGCGATAGAGCTGAATACCGACCCTGTCCCTCATGAAGCTCGTGACTCCAAGGTGCTGGACTCCTCTCCGCACCCCGAACCTTCCGCGCCCCTGCCAATCGAATCCGATTGGGTGCCGAGCATGGAGTTCACCACTGCGGACATCTTTCAGCACCCGCCTTTCGGCAACATCCTGAATTTGCTAAAGTATCTCTCTTTATCAGGAGAACCTTGGCCGGATTATGGCCATGACGGTTGGGATGTGGACGCCGAAGAAATTCAAAGCCCACCCACCGCCCACTTTATAGCCACTGTCGATGACTTAACCGATATGCTAGACTTCGACTCCGAAGACATCGACGGTATGGACGACGATGCCGGAGACGACCAAGAACCAGCACCCACAGGGCACTGGAAGGCCACCTCAACTCACGATGTATATATGGTGGATACACCTAAAGGAAGCAATAACGAGGAACAACGGGACGCTGCGAAGGATAATTCCCTCGAAGAACAGCCGAAACGGCGACGCAAGCAACGTCAGAAGTCCCGCCTCGACAACGACAGCACCCATATAGACCCAGCCATAGAGTAGGGCGAACTGGTGGACGACGAACATGCCCCCGAGCAACTATCCGAACAGGATGAATTGGATAAGCAATCCACTCCCGGCGAAGACAATAGTCCAAATGATCTCACGCCGGACACATCATTGGAGCAGAAGAACCTCCACAAAGAGCTCGTCGCCACTGCACAATGTCTGAAGAAGCAGAAGCGGAAGCTCAAAACAGCGGAAGATGTACTCAGAATGACTTGGAGCAAAGTACTCAAGACCACAGACAAATATGACGATAGTCGCCAAGCAAAAAGCTACCCGAAGCGCAAACTGCTGCCCGAATTTGACGAGGAGGCCGTAGAGCCCCCACAATCAAAAAACAAAGAGGCCGCCCGGTCGGATGGACGACCACATGGCAAACAAAGAGCGGCAAGCGGCGCCGCACACAAGCCGGCACGTGATCCATATAAGGATCCTCGTAAAGAGGACGGCCTGGTCAGGTCCATTTATGGGTCAAGAAAGCAAGCTTCAGAAAGCAAACAACACGTCGAGTATTCAAAAATCATGGAACACCCAAATACAGGGGCGCCGCACACCCCTTATGTTTCACCGATGAGGTGCTGGATCATGAATTTCCAGCGGGATTCAAATCCGTAAACATAGAGGCATATGAAGGAACAACAGACCCTGGAGTCTGGATTGAGGATTACATCTTGCACATACATATGGCCAGAGGAGATGACCTCCATGCCATAAAATACTTACCTCTCAAGCTCAAAGGGCCAGCTCGGCACTAGCTCAAAGGCCTCCCAGAAAATACCATTGGAAGTTGGGAAGAGCTCGAGGATGCGTTTCGGGCAAATTTTCAGGGGACCCGCCCTCCGGATGCAGACGATTTAAGTCATATAACCCAACAGCCCGGAGAGTCCGCCTACAAATTCTGGAACAGGTTTCTCACCAAAAAGAACCAAATAGTTGACTATCCGGACGCTGAGGCCTTAGCAGCCTTCAAACATAACGTCCGAGGCGAATGGCTCGCCAGACACCTCGGCCAGGAAAATCCAAGGACAATGGCCGCACTAACAAGCCTCATGACCCGCTTTTGCGCGGGAGAGGATAGCTGGCTGGCAAGATGCAGCACCAGCGACCCAAGTACATCCGAAGTCAGGGATGGAAATGGGAAACCACGACGCAAAAAGGACCAGTGCCGAAATAAGGGAAACGGCCCAAAGAGCACGGCAGTCAACGCTGGGTTCAAAAGCTCTCGATAGAACAACAAAACACTGCCTCTCAAGGACAACAGCGACGAGCTATCCAACCTAAACAAAATCTTGGACAAGATATGCCAAATCCACAGCACCTCCGGGAAGCCTGCAAACCATACCCACAAAGATTGTTGGGTCTTCAAACAGTCCGGCCGACTTAATGCCGAACACAAGGGGCTCGAAACACCAAGTGAGGACGATGACGAACTCCACAAGAAGATCACCAGCAAACAAAGGAATTTCCCACAAGAGGTCAAAATAGTACATTCACTCCATGTGACAACAGGCAAAAATAGAGCGGCGCCCATTAAAATGCGCGCCGCACTGTCCACCCCAGTGGAGTCCAGACACTGGATGTCAAAACCAATCACCTTCGACCATCTGGATTACTCCGGAAGTATCCGGAACGCAGGATGGACTGCCCTGATATTAGATACTATAATCAACGGACTGCAATTCACACAAGTCCTAATGGACGGTGGCAGTGATCTAAACCTACTATATCAGGACACAATCCGCAGAATGGGGATAGACCCAACTAAAATATGCCATAGAAACACTTCCATTAAAGGAGTGATGCCAGGCCCATATGCCCATTGTACGGGCTCTTTACCACTGGAAGTTGTGTTTGGCTCATCCGACAACTTCCGTCACGAAAAGTTAGTCTTCCACATCGCCCCATTTAAAAGTAGCTATCACGCACTATTGGGACACGAAGCTTTCGCTTGCTTTAACGCAATACCGCATTATGCGTCTCTTACACTTAAAATGCCCAGTCCATGCGGCATAATCTCATTAAAGGGAAACCTCGAGTGTTCCTTGAATACGGAAGAAAGTGAGACTGCCTTGACAGCTACACCATTAATCCGGCTGTGCCAATCAAAGCACCCAAACAGGTCATTCGGACCCTAGACACGGTTAGGCGAGTCCGGAACAAATAAACAAGGGGCTTACCAGCCGCGTACCAACTTACAAGGGGCTGCACGCATGTACAATAAGAGACAATAAAGCTCAATTTTATTCATTTTTTGAATTATACTCTGTTCATACATTTTTCGCACGATCCTTTTTTCTAAATTCTTCTCTTTTATAGATGAACACCGTGCTATGCCCGTCCAGGATACGGCACAACGGAGAGACAGGCGCAGACGTGCAGTAGGGACCCGTTACAAGGATTCTTTTCAGATTAAGACCCTGCGTAAACCTTTCTGACTGTCTCTTGTTGATACACATCCCCCGGTTCTTCACTATAACCGAGGAGGAGGCTGGCGTTTTGGCATTGGCCGCGTCAGAAATTTTGTGCGTACCAGGACACCAGGGGCTTAGGGCATTGTTCTGCCCGTTTTCATAAAGACCGAATACCTTAGGGAGTGTTCGGCGTCTCGAGTTAGGCCTTGTATGCATCAGCTCCGAATCATGTCTTTGGTCAAATGTTGGGTTTTCCCGGCTCCTGTGTTTTGCTGCCTTACGTTCCGCTCTATCGGCTAACGCGACACCAGAAGAACTACTACGATTGTGCCCTGGTTCGTCCAGGTGAGCACCTCAGTAGAGAAAGCCGAAAACTGACTGTCATGATATAGCAAGAGACTAGTCAACCACTCGATCGACCACCAGAATGTTTAGAATTCCTCCACTTTGACGAAGGATCGTTTCCCGGTCAGGCACATACGCGCCCCAAAATTCGGAGAGCGCAGTGCCCCTAGGGCTAAGTGAAAGTGATAAAGCATTATAGTCCAGTTGCCTAGTTTGCTATGCTATCACCTCCTTCACAGGACCAAGACGTTGGATTAAGTGTGAAAATGCGCTATTTCTTGCAAACACCCACGCACTATGTGCGTGGTAGCTGAAGCCGAAGACTGCCATCTTTCAGGCTATATACACATATACGTTAACGGCCGCATAGGAGGAATTCCAACACTTGAACGCACAAGTATAAAAAGCCCTTATATTATATTTGAAGCATGGTTTCACAAATCATACATGTCATTTGAACATAACATTTTTCGAGCACTGCGTTTCTATTAAACAAGCGCCCTGCAGGACTTCCTCAAAATAGTGCTCGGCTGGTAATCGGCTTCTGTCCGAATCCTGGGATGCAACGTCGGTGGCCTCCATCTCTGCCCAGTATGTTTTGACACGGGCGAGAGCCATCCGCGCACCCTCTATGCACGCCGACCGCTTCATCGCCTTGATATGCGGCACCGCATCAAGGAACTGCTGCACCAAGCAAAAATAACTCTTCGGCTCGGGCCTTTCCGGCCACAAATGAGCCACGACATCCTTCATGGCAAGCCCGGACAACCTATTCAGCTCTGCCCACTCGGCTAACCGGTCGGTTAATGGAAGTGGACGCTCCGGACTATGGAATTGCGCCCAAAATAGCTCGTCCATTCCGTGATCCTTTTGGCCTCGGAAGTGTGCGACTGCGTCTGCGACACTCGCCGCCAAATTCAGATAAGCATCCTCCGCACCCCACAACTGGCCCAACTGAGCATACTTTGGATCCGTGAACCTCCTACGCAGTAGAAAGGGCTTTCCAGCCACAATATCCCCGGCCTGACGTAGCTCCTCTTTTATAGCCCTCATCGCGGATCGGGCATCCTTAGCCTCGGCGGTGGCCTTCTTCAGGTCCTCTTGCCCCGCTCGGTGTCCTCTTTCAAGAAACTCATAGCGGTCGGTAGCATCCTTTAGCTTCACGGCCATTTCGGCCATTTCCTCCCTGGTTCGGCAGTGAGCAGCCTGTTCGGCTTTTAGCTCTTCGGGCGCCTTCAAGGCAGCCGCATTACTTTTTCTGGCTTGCTCCTTGGCTCGGGCAAGCTCTGCCCGAAGGTCCGCCATAGCAGCGGCACCATCTGCATTAAGCATACATGTAGTAAGGCACGGGCGTCAAGCTCCCTTACCAGGCGTCCGCGGAGAAGCCACATACCTTGTGACTCGTCAAGTCGTTTATTGACCAGCGTGATGTCCGCATCCACAACTTCAAGTTGCCGCTTCAGTTCGGCAACTCTATCAGTCCGGCTGGCCACCGAACGCTCCGCCACCTGCATAGGAAGGGCGACATCTTACAACTGAGATTATGATCCTCGGCACGTTGTCGCTTTCGACAATGTACCGAGTCTCAGGGGCTACTATCTATACAGGGTACATTTTATGTGCAAAACTGTCAGAAGGTATGTCATTTTCGCATACCTCAAACCCCGCCAGTAAACTTCTGACGGCCTCATGTAACCCACTCCCAGCGGATGAAATCCTTTCAATCACCGTGCCCATTAACGTATGGTGATCTTCTGAGATAGACGCCCGCCCGAGAAGAACCTTCAGCTCCTCCGGCCGTACACCAGTTGGTGCCGAACTCTCCGGCCCCGCCGGACTCGGGGAGACCCTCCACGACGACACCTCACGGTCGTCCGCCCTGCCTGATGGTGCGGCAGATGGAGGCGTTTCGCTCTCCATCATCTCCGGACGAAGATCCCCCGAAGACGAGCTCTGCTGAGAAGGGCTGAGATCCGAACTACAAGGTAATAACTTCGTTTATCTTTAGAAATAAAAACAGGGATGTCCCTTATTACAAAACTCCCTTTTCTACTTACGTCTCGCTAGAGGGCTGATTCCCTTGGGGAAATAGTGCGGCCGGGGCTCCTCCCGGTGCAGGACCCTCTGGTGAAGATTTCTTCCCCCGCTTTGAGGCCTTGGTCTCCGGATCTTCAGAAGCGGTCCTGTTCTCCCCCTGGATGGAGAGATTCTCGATCCCCCCTTCCTTAAAAGCCTCCTTAGCGGAGGCGGTAGCTTTCCTGTTCCCCCCTTCGCCCTCTTCCAAAGGTGCAACCTCCATCATCTTGGTTAACACGGGATCCGGCGTGGTCTCAGGGAGGGGGGCCGGACACCTTATCATTTTTGCTTTGGCTATCCATTCCTGTTCAAGGGACAGCTCTTTAAAGGGAAAGTTTACAATAAATGTACGGATAGCATGTCCGGGCACAGGACTACTTACTTGAGTATCCAGGCGATTGCAGCTCAGACCTGCGTCCTCGGTCAAGACCGGACACATCTCTTGTGATCCGAAGAACAGTTTATACATCTCCACGGGCGTCGCGCCCATGAAGTGCTGGAGAGCTCGCGGTCCCTCCGGATTGAATTCCCACAGGCGGAGGGGGCGACGTTTGCAGGGCAGAAGGCGCCAAATCAGCATGACCTGCGCCACTACAACCAGATTGATCTCCCTCTCTTGGAGGTCTCGAATACGGCCCTGCAACAATGGTACATCCTTGGACGGCCCGCAGTCAAGCCCTTTGCTGACCCATGACGCCAACCATTATGGAGGGCCCGAGCGAAAGGCAGGCGGCGCCACCCATCTGGTGCCCCGGGGAGTGGTGATGTAGAACCACTCCCGTTGCCACAAACCAAGCTCCTTTTTGAAAGAGCCCTCGGGCCATGGATCGGCATCCCTCTTTCTTATAACTGCCCCTCTGCACTCTGCTTGCCGCCCCTTGATCATCTTCGGCCCCACGTTGAAGTTCTTGAGCCACAATCCGAAGTGAGGGGTAGTGCGGAGGAAGGAGATGTGGAGGATGGACTCCGGATTCAAGTCATGGAATTCTAGCCCATAATAAAACATGAGCCCCCTAACGAAAGGGTCCATCGGGAAGCCTAAACCTCGACGGAAGTGAGACACGAACACCACGCTCTCACCAGGCTCGGGAGTAGGAATGACTTGCCTTTGGGCGGGCAGCCTATGCGAGATTTCACCGGTCAGATACCTGGCGTCTCTCAGCTTCAGCACATCTTCTTCCGTGATGGAAGAAGGCATCCACCGGCCTTGTAGGCCGGAGCCGGACATTGTCAAAGGTCCAAAGCGCCCGAATCTGGGACCTTGGGTGTTGGAACTTGAGGCGAGGGGCGGATTCGATTGAGATTGAAGAAAAGGAACAAGCCTTGGTCTCATTATAAAGGGGGAGAATACCAAGAGCCGTCCCCGAGACCGTTTGGAACTCGCCTTCGATGGAGGGGGCGTGCCAACGGGCGCGGTTGGGTTACCCACGTCCGTATTGATGAGAATCCCGGAATAAGGGGACCCGATCTCTGCTTTGACAGGACGTGCCAAGGAAACCGCTTCGCTAAACGCGCTGAGGTGGAACAGTTAAAATAATTCGAATAAAGGCTTGGCCGTGGTGTGATGTCATGCCATGAGATGCGTCAGCAGGTTGAACTTGTGTAAATATTATTCTCTCTACGGTGGAATGTGGAATTTTTTTTGCAGAGCCGGACACTATCCTGGTGTTCAAAATCTTCTATGAATTATTCGAAGGAGGAACCCGCCTTGCAATGCCGAAGACAATATGCGCGCTTGACTCGTCGTCATTGAAGCCTGGTTCAGGGGCTACTGAGGGAGTCCTGGACTACGGGGTGTCCGGATAGCCGAACTATCACCGTCGGCCGGACTCCAAGACTATGAAGATACAAGATTGAAGACTTCGTCCCGTGTCCGGATGGGACTTTCCTTGGTGTGGAAGGCAAGCTTGGCGATATGAATACGTAGATCTCCTACCATTGTAACCGACTCTGTGTAACCCTAGCCCTCTCCGCTGTCTATATAAACCGGAGGGTTTTAGTCCGTAGGACACACAACAATCATACCATAGGCTAGCTTCTAGGGTTTAGCCTCCTTGATCTCATAGTAGATCCACTCTTGTACTACCCATATCATCAATATCAATCAAGAAGGAGTAGGGTTTTACCTCCATCGAGAGGGCCAGAACCTGGGTAAAAACATCGTGTCCCTTGTCTCCTGCTACCATCCGCCTAGACGCCCAGTTCGGGACCCCCTACCCGAGATCCGCCGGTCTTGACACCCTCTCGG
>NC_041391.1:172740139-172779804 GCF_002162155.2 Triticum dicoccoides
CGAACTGTGCGTCTAGGCGGATGGTAACAGGAGACAAGGGACACGATGTTTTTATCCAGGTTCGGGCCCTCTCGATGGAGGTAAAACCCTACTCCTGCTTGATTGATATTGATGATATGGGTAGTACAAGAATGGATCTACCACGAGATCAAGGAGGCTAAACCCTAGAAGCTAGCCTATGGTATGATTGTTGTGTGTCCTACAAACTAAAACCCTCCGGTTTATATAGACACCGGAGAGGGCTAGGGTTACACAGAGTCGGTTACAATGGTAGGAGATCTACATATTCGTATCGCCAAGCTTGCCTTCCACACCAAGGACAGTCCCATCCGGACACGGGACGAAGGCTTCAATCTTGTATCTTCATAGTCTTGGAGTCCGGACGACGGTGATAGTTCGGCTATCCGGACACCTCCTAGTCCAGGACTCCCTCAGTAGCCCCTGAACCAGGCTTCAATGACGACGAGTCCGGCGCGCATATTGTCTTCGGCATTGCAAGGCGGGTTCCTCGTCCGAATAATTCATAGAAGATTTTGAACACCAGGATAGTGTCCGGCTCTGCAAAATAAATTCCACATTCCACCGTAGAGAGAATAATATTTACACAAGTTCAACCTGCTGACGCATCTCGTGGCATGACGTCACACCATGGCCAAGCCTTTATTCGAATTATTCTAACTGTTCCACCTCAGCGCGTTTAGCGAAGCGGTTTCCTTGGCACGTCCTGTCAAAGCAGAGATCGTGTCCCCTTATTCCGGGATTCTCATCAATACGGACGTCGGTAACCCAACCGCGCCCGTTGGCACGCCCCCTCCATCGAAGGCGAGTTCCAAACGGTCACGGGGACGGCTCCTGGTATTCTCCCCCTTTATAATGAGACCAAGGCTTGTCCCTTTTCTTCAATCTCAGTCGAATCCGCCCCTCGCCTCGAGTTCCAACACTCAAGGTCCCAGATTCGGGCGCTTCGGTCCTTTGACAATGTACGGCTCCGACCTACAAGGCCGGTGGATGCCTTCTTCCGTCACGGAAGAAGATGTGCTGAAGCTGAGAGATGCCATGTATCTGACCGGTGAAATCTCGCATAGGCTGCCCGCCCAAGGGCAAGTCATTCCTACTCCCGAGCCTGGTGAGAGCGTGGTGTTCGTGTCTCACTTCCGTCGAGGTTTAGGCTTCCCGATGGACCCGTTCGTGAGGGGGCTCATGTTTTATTATGGGCTGGAATTCCATGACTTGAATCCAGAGTCCATCCTTCACATCTCATCGTTCATTGTTGTATGCGAAGCCTTCTTCTGCACTACCCCTCACTTCGGATTGTGGCTCAAGACCTTCAACGTGGGGCCGAAGATGATCGAGGGGCGGCAGGCAGAGTGCGGAGGGGCAGTTATAAGCAAGAGGGATGACGCTCCATGGCCCGAGGGCTCTTTCCAAAAGGAGCTTGGTTTGTGGCAACGGGAGTGGTTCTACATCACCGCTCCCCGGGGCACCAGATGGGTGGTGCCGCCTGCCTTTCGCTCGGGCCCTCCACAACGGTTGGCGTCATGGGTCAACAAAGGGCTTGACTGGGGGCCATCCAACGACGTACCACTGTTGCAGGGCCGTATTCGAGACCTCCAAGAGAGGGAGATCAATCTGGTTGTAGTGGCGCAGGTCATGCTGATTCAGCGCCTTCTGCCCTGCAAACGTTGTCCCCTCCGCCTGTGGGAATTCAATCCGGAGGGACCGCGAGCTCTCCAGCACTTCATGGGTGCGACGCCCGTGGAGATGTATAAACTATTCTTCGGATCACAAGAGATGTGTCCGGTCTTGACCGAGGACGCAGGTCTAAGCTGCAATCGCCTGGATACTCAAGTAAGTAGTCCTGTGCCCGGACATGCTATCCGTACATTTATTGTAAACTTGCCCTTTAAAGAGCTGTCCCTTGAACAGGAATGGATAGCAAAGCAAAATTGATAAGGTGTCCGGCCCCCCTCCCTTAGACCACACCAGATCCCGTGTTAACCAAGATGCTGGAGGTTGCGCCTTTGGAAGAGGGCGAAGGGGGGAATAGGAAAGCTACCGCCTCCGCTAAGGAGGCTTTTAGGGAAGGGGGGATCGGGAATCCCTCCATCTAGGGGGAGAAGAGGACCGCTTCTGAAGATCCGGAGACCAAGGCCTCAAAGCGGGGGAAGAAATCTTCACTAGAGGGTCCTGCGCCGGGAGGAGCCCCGGCCGCACTATTTCCCCAAGGGAATCAGCCCTCTAGCGAGTCGTAAGTAGAAAAGGGAGTTTTGTAATAAGGGACATCCCTGTTTTTATTTCTAAAGATAAACGAAGTTATTACCTTGTAGTTCGGATCTCAACCCTTCTCAGCAGAGCTCGTCTGTGGGGGATCTTCATCCGGAGATGATGGAGAGCCAAACGCCTCCATCTGCCGCACCATCAGGCAGGGCGGACGACCCTGAGGTGTCGTCGCGGAGGGTCTCCCCGAGTCCGGCGGGGCCGGAGAGTTCGGCACCAACTGGTGTACGGCCGGAGGAGCTGAAGGTTCTACTCGGGCGGGCGTCTATCTCAGAAGATCACTGTACGTTAATAGGCACGGTGATTGAAAGGATTTCATCCGCTGGGAGCGGGTTACATGAGGCCGTCATAAGTTTACTGATGGGGTTTGAGGTACGCGAAAATGACATACCTTCTGAAAGTTTTGCACATAAAATGTGCCCTGTATAGATAGTAGCCCCTGAGACTCGGTACGTTGTCGAAAGCGACAGCGTGTTGAGGATCATAATCTCAGTTGTAAGATGCCGCCCTTCCTATGCAGGTGGCGGAGCGTTCAGTGGCCAGCCGGACTGATAGAGTTGCCGAACTGAAGCGGCAACTTGACATTGCGGATGCGAACATCACGCTGGTCAATAAACAACTTGACGAGTCACAAGGTATGTGGCTTCTCCGCGGACGCCTGGTAAGGGAGCTTGACGCCCGTGCCTTACTACATGTATGCTTAATGCAGATGGTGCCGCTGTAATGGAGGACCTTCGGGCAGAGCTTGCCCGAGCCAAGGAGCGAGCCAGAAAAAGTAATGCGGCTGCCTTGAAGGCGGCCGAAGAGCTAAAAGCCGAACAGGCTGCTCACTGCCGAAGCAGGGAGGAAATGGCTGAAATGGCCATGAAGCTGAAGGATGCTACCGACCGCTATGAGTTTCTTGAAAGAGGACACCGAGCAGGGCAAGAGGACCTGAAGAAGGCCACCGCCGAGGCTAAGGATGCCCGATCCACGATGAGGGCTATAAAAGAGGAGCTACGTCAGGCCGGTGATATTGCGGCTGGAAAGCCCTTTCTGCTGCGTAGGAGGTTCACGGATCCGATGTATGCTCAGTTGGGCCAGTTGTGGGGTGTGGAGGATGCTTATCTGAATTTGGCGGCGAGTACCACAGACGCAGTCGCACACTTCCGAGGCCAAAAGGATCACGGAATGGAAGAGCTCTTTTGGTCGCAATTCCATAGTCCGGAGCGTCCACTTCCATTAACCGACCGGTTAGACGAGTGGGCTGAGCTGAATAGGTTGTCCGGGCTTGCCATGAAGGATGTCGTGGCTCATTTGTGGCCGGAAAGGCCCGAGCCGAAGAGTTATTTTGGCTTGGTGCAGCAGTTCCTTTATGCGGTGCCGCATATCAAGGCGATGAAGCGGTCGGCGTGCATGGAGGGTGCGCGGATGGCTCTCGCCCGTGTCAAAACATACTGGGCAGAGATGGAGGCCGCCGACGTTGCATCCCAGGATTCGGACAGAAGCTGATTACCAGTTGAGCACTATTTTGAGGAAGTCCTGCTGGGCGCTCGTTTAATAGAAACGCAGTGCTCGAAAAATGTTATGTTCAAATGACATGTATGATTTGTGAAACCATGCTTCATATATAATATTAGGGCTTTTTATACTTGTGCGTTAAATTCCTCCTGTGCGGTCGTTAACGTATATGTGTATATAGCCTGAAAGATGACAGTCTTCGGCTTCAGCCCCCACGCACATAGTGCGGGGGTGTTTGCAAGAAATAGCACATTTTCACACTTAATCCAACGTCTTGGTCCTGTGAAGGAGGTGATAGCGTAGCAAACTAGGCAATCGGACTATAATGCTTTGTCACTTTCACTTAGCCATAGGAGTTCAATGGTGGGGCTACTATATAGCCCCTAGGGGCACTGCGCTCTCTGAATTTCGGGGCGCGTATGTGCCTGACCGGGAAACGGTCCTTCGTCAAAGCGGAGGAATTCTAAACATTCTGGTGGTGGATCGAGTGGTTGACCAGTCTCTCGCTATATCATGACAGTCAGTTTTCGGCTTTCTTTACTGAGGTGCTCACCTGGACGAACCAGGTCACAATCGCAGTAGTTCTCCTGGTGCCGCGTTAGCCGATAGAGCGGAACGTAAGGCAGCAAAACACAGGAGCCGGGAAAACCCAACATTTGGACAAAGACATGATTCAGAGCTGATGCATATAAGGCCTAACTCGAGACGCCGAACACTCCCTAAGGTATTCGGTCTTTATGAAAACGGGCAGAACAATGCCCTAAGCCTTTGGTGTCCAGGTATGCGCAAAATTTCTGATGCGGCCGATGCCAAAACGCCAGCCTCCTCCTCTGTTATAATGAAGAACAGGGGATGTGTATCAACAAGAGACAGTAAGAAAGGTTTACGCAGGGTCTTAATCTTAAAAGAATCCTTGTAACGGGTCCCTACTGCACGTCTGCGCCTGTGTCTCCGTTGTGCCGTATCCTGGACGGGCGTAGCACGGTGTTCATCTGTAAAAGAGAAGAACTTAGAAAAAAGGATCGTGCGAAAAATGTATGAACAGAGTATAATTCAATAAACGAATAAAATTGAGCTTTATTGTCTCTTATTGTACATGCGTGCAGCCCCTTGTAAGGGGGTACGCGGCTGGTAAGCCCCTTGTTTATTTGTGCCGGACTCGCCTAACCGCGTCTGGGGTCTGAATGACCTGTTTGGGTGCTTTGATTGGCACAGCCGGATTAATGGTGTAGCTGTCAAGGCAGTATCACTTTCTTCCATATTCAAGGAACACTCGAGGTTTCCCTTTAATGAGATTATGCCGCGTGGACCGGGCATTTTAAGTGTAAGAGATGTATAATGCGGTATTGCGGTAAAGCGGGCGAAAGCTTCACGTCCCAATAGTGCTTGATAGCTACTTTTAAATGGGGTGATGTGGAAGACTAACTTTTCGCGACGGGAGTTGTCGGATGAGTCGAACACAACTTCTAGTGGTAGAGAGCCCGTACAATGGGCATATGGGCCTGGAATCACTCCTTTAAAGGAAGTGTTGCTATGGCGTATTTTAGTTGGGTCTATCCCCATTCTGCGGATTGTGTCCTGATATAGTAGGTTTAGATCACTGCCGCCGTTCATTAGGACTTGTGTGAATTGCAGTCCATTGATTATAGGATCTAATATCAGGGTAGTCCATCCTGCGTTCCGGATACTTCCGGAGTAATCCAGATGGTCGAAGGTGATTGGTTTTGACATCCAGTGTCTGGACTCCGCTGGGGTGGACGGTGCGGTGCGCATTTTAATGGGCGCCGCTCTATTTTTGCTTGTTGTCACATGGAGTGAATGTACTGTTTTGACCTCTTGTGGGAAATTCCTTTGTTTGCCGGTGCTCTGCTTGTGGAGTTCGTCATCCTTTTCACTTGGTGTTTCGAGCCCCTTGTGTTCGGCATTAAGTCAGCCGGACTGTTTGAAGACCCAGCAATCTCTGTGGGTATGGTTTCCAGGCTTCCCGGAGGTGCTGTGGATTTGGCATATCTTGTCCAAGATTTCGTTTAGGTTGGATAGCTCGTCGCTGTTGTCCTTGAGAGGCAGTGTTTTGTTGTTCTGTCGAGAGCTTTTGAACTCGGCGTTGACTGCTGTGCTCTTTGGGCCATTTCCCTTAGTTCGGCGCTGGGCCTTTTTGCATCGTGGTTTCCCATTTCCATCCCTGACTTCGGATGTACTTGGGTCGCTGGTGCTGCATCTTGCCAGCCAGCTATCCTCTCCCGCGCAAAAGCGGGTCATGAGTCTTGTTAGTGCGGCCATTGTCCTTGGCTTTTCCTGGCCGAGGTGTCTGGCGAGCCATTCATCTCGGACGTTATGTTTGAAGGCTGCTAAGGCCTCGGCGTCCGGACAGTCGACTATTTGGTTCTTTTTGGTGAGGAACCTGTTCCAGAATTTGCTAGCGGACTCTCCGGGCTGTTGGGTTATATGACTTAAATCGTCTACATCCGGAGGGCGGACATAAGTCCCCTGAAAATTTGCTCGAAACGCATCCTCGAGCTCTTCCCAACTTCCAATGGTATTTTCTGGGAGGCCTTTGAGCCTGTGCCGAGCTGGCCCTTTGAGCTTGAGAGGTAAGTATTTTATGGCGTGGAGGTCGTCTCCTCTGGCCATATGTATGTGCAGGATGTAATCCTCAATCCAGACTCCATTGTCTGTTGTTCTGTCGTATGCCTCTATGTTTAGGGGTTTGAATCCCGCTGGAAATTCATGATCCAGCACCTCATCGGTGAAACATAAGGGGTGTGCGGCATCCCTGTATTTGGGTGTGCCGTGATTTTCGAATACTCGACGTGTTGTTTTGCTTTCTGAAGCTTGCTTTCTTCACCCATAAATGGACCTGACCAGGCCGTCCTCTTTACGAGGATCCTTATATGGATCACGTGCCGGCTTGTGTGCGGTGCCGCTTGCGGCTCTTTGTTTGCCATGTGGTCGTCCATCCGACCGGGCGGCCTCTTTGTTTTTTAATTGTGGAGTTCTATGGCCTCCTCATCAAATTCGGGCAGTAGTTTGCGCTTCGGGTAGCTTTTTGCTTCGCGACTATCGACGTATTTGTCTGCGGTCTTGAGTACTTCGCTCCATCTCATTCTGAGTACGTCTTCCGCTGTTTTGAGCTTCCTCTTCTGCTTCTTCAGACTTTGTGCAGTGGCGACGAGCTCTTTGTGGAGGTTCTTTTGCTCCAACGAGAGATCATTCGGACTGTTGTCTTCGCCGGGAGTGGATTGCTTATCCATATCAACCTGTTCGGATAGTTGCTCGGGGGCATGTTCGTCGTCCACCGGTTCGCCCTGCTCTATGGCTGGGTCTATATGGGTGCTGTCGTTGTCGAGGCGGGACTTCTGACGGCGCTTGCGTCGCCGTTCCGGCTGTTTTTCGAGGGAATTATCCTTCGCAGCGTCCCGTTGTTCCTCGTTATTGCTTCCTTTAGGTGTATCCACCATATATACATCGTGAGTTGAGGTGGCCTTCCAGTGCCCTGTGGGTGCTGGTTCTTGGTCGTCTCCGGCATCGTCGTCCATACCGTCGATGTCTTTGGAGTCAAAGTCTAGCATATCGGTTAAGTCATCGACAGTGGCTATAAAGTGGGCGGTGGGTGGGCTTTGAATTTCTTCGTCGTCCACATCCCAACCGTCCTAGCCATAATCCGGCCAAGGTTCTCCTGATAAAGAGAGATACTTTAGCGAATTCAGGATGTCGCCGAAAGGCGAGTGCTGAAAGATGTCTGCAGCGGTGAACTCCATGCTCGGCACCCAATCGGATTCGATTGGCAGGGGCGCAGAAGGTTCATGGTCCGGAGAGGAATCCGGCACCTTGGAGTCACGAGCTTCATGAGGGACAGGGTCGGTATTCGGCTCTATCGCCATAGAGGTAGCAGCCCCCAAGGTGGTGTCCAGCCACCCATCCTCGATTGGCGGCGTCGGCTCCAAGCTAAGGGTCGGAGCGGACTCTTGTGCGGCCTCCATGGTACTGTCCGGCAGCAGAGCTAAATCATGCCCATCGTGACAGTGCGACACACCTGGCTGTGGCTCAAATCCGTCGAAGATCAAGTCTCCGTAGATGTCGGCCGTATAGTTCAAACTTCCAAATCTGACCTGATGGCCAGGGGCATAGCTTTCGATCTGCTGCAGATGGCCAATTGAATTGGCCCGTAGTGCGAAGCCGCCGAATACGAAGATCTGTCCGGGGAGAAAAGTCTCACCCTGGACCGCGTTGTTGTTGATGATCGAAGAAGCCATCGGGCCTATAGGCGATGACACAGAGGAACTCTCAATGAAAGTACCAATGTCGGTGTCAAAACCGGCGGATCTCGGGTAGGGGGTCCCGAACTGTGCGTCTAGGCGGTAACAGGAGACAAGGGACACGATGTTTTTATGCAGGTTCGGGCCCTCTCGATGGAGGTAAAACCCTACTCCTGCTTGATTGATATTGATGATATGGGTACTACAAGAGTGGATCTACCACGAGAACAAGGAGGCTAAACCCTAGAAGCTAGCCTATGGTATGATTGTTGTGTGTCCTACGGACCAAAACCCTCCGGTTTATATAGACACCGGAGAGGGCTAGGGTTACATAGAGTCGGTTACAATGGTAGGAGATCTACATATTCGTATCGCCAAGCTTGCCTTCCACGCCAAGGAAAGTCCCATCCAGACACGGGACGAAGTCTTCAATCTTGTATGTTCATAGTCTTGGAGTCCGGACGACGGTGATAGTTCGGCTATCCGAACACCCCCTAGTCCAGGACTCCCTCAAGCGCTATGAGGTAATCTTCCAAATCACTTTAATCTTTCTTGTTCTGGATATCAACTCCATTGTAGCCCCCAAGGGCCGGTTTGACTCTTGAAGATAAACTGGGACTTTTGGAATAAAGAACACTTCAACTGAGTAGCCCCCAAGGGCTGGTTTATCTTATCAAGATGAACCGGGACTTCATGCTCAAAACTGTATTTTATCAATTCCTTTGCCTTTTTACTTTCTGATCAAATACACATTAGCCCCCAAGTGCCAAGATTAATACTTGTATTGAGCCTTGGGACTTTGAATAATTCAGCAGGAAAGAAGCAATCCGCATTAGCCCCCAAGTGCCAAGTTTAGAACTGGTTATATGCTTGGGACATTGAGAAAATACTATCATCTTCATCATCTAATTTTTGCAGGCCAACATACATAACAAAGATTCCCAGATTGCCGATCTTCAAGAGAATATCAAATCCCAGCAATCAGAGACTTCCAAGGCCAAAGATGAACTAAAAAGCGCTTTGACAGCCATGGAACAACTGAAGGAAGGGTTCAAGAATGAACATGCCAGCTGGGAAACTGAAAAAGTTGCATTGTTGAAGCGGCTGAAGACGCCGAGTCAGCTCTTAAACCGGCAGCAGAAGAGCTAACTGGGCTGAAGCGTCAAATAAATGCCATGACCTCTGCGATATTTGGTAAATACTCTTATCAAAATTTCTTGAATAACCATCTTTGAGATTGCCATTTAACATCAAATTCTTAAACTGTTATAGGTAGCCATGTTGCTCATCTGGGCTCTGACATGCGGATGAAGTTGAAGGCAGTATATATGTTGATAGAGCAACTGTATACCGGTGCCCAACGAGTTATCTGTGCAGTCTCATACAACAAACCGGCACCAACATTGATCAAGGACACACTAGCCAAATTGTCGATGATGACGGCATAAATAGAAGAAATGAAGCGATCTGGTGCCAGGGTTGGCGCTTTGTTGGCACTGACTCGGGCCAAAGCGTGGATAGCTGACCTGGATCCAGTTGATATCGCCAAGGGCTATCCGGGTGAACAAGAAAACGGGTTAGCATTCGATAATGAAGCCCTCAAAGCCCTGACAAAGGAGATGCGTCCGCTGTCAAGCCAATTGGCTGAAGAAGCTAACTTCTCTGTTCATCGGTCCTTCTATGATGAAAACAACCAACGGGTTGATACTGTTGTGAAAGAAGTGTAGAACCTTATCCCGCCAATCCGTAAGCACACTTATGCCCCTGACATTGAACCGTCCAATCTTATAAGTGAAGAGGCTGTCTTTCAAGCTTTAACCCGGATTGACTGGACCACCGTTGACTTCCAGCCACTGGGTGGGGAGGAGGAGGTTGAACCGACGCCATAAGAGCCATCAACCTCACGTCAACCTGGTGATGAGTCTTAATCCGGCAACCGGGTTGATTTTCTCAGGCTGTGTTCTGTGTAAAGAACAATCACTATTTTGGGCCTTAAAGTGCCTTGTAATAGGCTAGTTGGAATACGTTGATCTACTGCCATCATGCACTGATACATGACTTTGTTTGATCCGCCATGATATTTGCAGCGCTGGCTTATATATGTTCATAATATTATGCAATCCTTGTGTCTGCATAAAAAAAATTGTTCGGGCGGTTTACCGCCGGACGGGTCATAATGCCCAATACAAAACCTAGTAGATAAACAAGTTTGTAAAAATATCAAAAATAGATCATACCTGTGATATGAAATGAGGCTGTTGGTTTACCAACTTAATTGTAGTGAGGGTGAAAACCCAATGCTTTGAGTGTTTGATAACTCCCACCATGCAGTACTGGTGTGTAATAAGTCATACCGGGTTACGATGAACACCAGATGATCATCACTACAAAAAAAATACACTTCCATGATGATACGTGTTTGTCACAGTAGGTCGCGTTTTTTGTCATGCATGTACATCCATGACAAATTTATGACAAAATCAAGATAGTCATACCTATGTTGTCGTAGAAGTGTTCCATGACATTACCAAAATTATCATCACGGAAGTGTCCACTTCCATGACGATAAATCGCATGTCACAGAAGTGCTTTCGTCAAGGGTGACCGACATGTGGCATCCACCATAACGGAACGCTGTTAAGCTATCGGGCCGGGTTTTGAATCCGATAACCCGTTAACAATCCCGACCAATGGGGATTTTCCACGTGTAAAATCATCATTGGCTGGAGGAAACACGTGTTGGCTCATCGTTGGGACACATGTCATGTGACACCCCAAAATTTTGACCTTGTTTTATTTAAAATTTTTGCCAGGAAATTAAAACTCTTATTTTCTGGGCTCCCTTTTGTTTTTTGAACCTTTTTCTCCCTTGCTATTATGGAGTTTTCCCCAAAGTGAAAACTTTTCAAATATGTTATTGGACTTGTTTAACCTCTCAAGAAAAACTTTTCTTTTATTAGTAGAACTAATTACATAATTAATTTGCTTGATCTTTATTTTCTTGAAAAATGGGTTTCCAAGGTTATATGGCCATATTTGAACTACAACCATTTGATAAATTCACTTAAAATTCCAACCAAAATTTGGAGATGTCAGGTAATCTTTTTAAATCACTTTTATGCAAAAATATCTTTTATTCATGAAATATTTTGAGCTCTACACCCATTTTTCTTCTGTGGTCCAGTGGGGAATTTTTGCACTTCAACTCATTTAAATACTTCTTTCTAGCCACCACCAAAATTAAGGGATTCTGGTAGTAGCTTATGATTCAACTTTATGCAAAAATCCAGTGATGTTCTTTGAAAAATTTGAGTGAATCATCCTCATCTTCATTCTGGTCATTCTTGCTTGCTCTTTGGCCCTTGATTCTTTCCCCTGCTTGTAGACCACCCTACAAAACCCTTAAGTCCAGGAGAGTGGACCCATTGGATGATTCTAAGTGCTTGCAATCATGCCCTCTTGTTTCTGTCAAAAACTGAGGTTTTGCAAAACTTGCACTAACAAGTTTCTCCTTTTAACAAACTAACTTCACCACCCTCTCATACATCCAAAGAGACACTAGCCTGGAGAATTTGGCCACTCCAAGAAAAGCCTAGGTGCATGTGGCATTTTGTCAAACACCTGGAGTGCATGGACAGAATTGGCATGAGTGTCTATTTGCATTGTGAACTTGGCCACCTGACCTAACCACCACGTCCATTTACCTTCTGACTAACCCTAGCCTAGCCCTGTTTCTTGCCAGCCTCACCCGCGACCTCTAGCATGCACTGGCATTTCGTCGAACACGTCCCGGGCGTGCTATGGGCGCGCCCAGAGCGTGCGTTTGGCACGCACGTGTGCCCGAGCCGCCGCGTCTCGCCCCGCACCCGTTCCGGCCCTTGGCTAACCGCAGCCAGCATGCCACATATCCCCTACACCGCCACGCCACCCCGACCACCCCTGGCACTCTACAGTGCTACCATCAGGGCACTCTTGGCGGCACACCGGCGTCCGTAGTGCGCCTCTGCCACGGTTGGCGCCGCTCGAGCCACCCCGGGGAGCTGCGCAAGCTTATCCCCTCGCTCGTTGGCTAGCTCTCGTCGCCTCCATGTCGCCCTGCAAGCTACAGCACGTCGGTTCGCCGGCGACATTATCCTCGGCCGCGGAACCGCCATGGCCATGCTATATAAGAAGCACCCGAGCTCGTCCAGGCCTCGCGCAGCCTCTCTCACTCCCTCACTGACCCACCCATAGCAGTAGGAACACCGGGGGAGCCGTCTTCTTCCTCTCCAGCAACTCCTGCCGCCGCCACTACCTCGGCCATTCCGGCGCCACCAGAGCCCCCCCCCCTGTCTCCACTCTCTCCACCAGAAGCTCTCTCTTCCTCCCGTGAACCCTCCCCCTTGCTCGATTTTGATCGGGAACCACCGCAGCCCCAAAACCACTTTGCTCCTGAAGCCTCCCCCGTCGCGAAGCTCGCCGCCGGCAGCTCACTCCGTCCCCGCCGACCCAACGACTACCGGGAGGACCACCCCGGTCTTGCGGATCCATCCCGACCCTCTGGAGCCCGCGGGGAGCTGCCGTTCGCCGGCGTTGATCGTCGTTGCCTCGCCTCCGTTCGGGCAGAGGAAGAGGAGGGAGAGATGGACTGGTCAAACCTGACCAGTGGGCCAGACGGGCCCACTGTCAGTGACTCACGCGCCGTCCATGCTGGAGTAAGTGGAAGCGTAGATTCCAAATTACGTCTTCGACGTGTACTGTTTCCTTTTTCTTTTGTTTTATTAAAAAAAACAGTTTTGACCACAACTTTGACTGCCTATAACTTTTTAATTATAACTCCAAATGAGTTGATTCTTTTTCCTACCTCTCTCTTATATTGTCCTTTTATTTTAAGATTTATTTGAAAAAATTTCAGACAACTTTTTGTGCTGTTTTGAAATTTGTGTGTTGATTTATATTTATTTAAAATAGGACCTTTGAGAGAGAGAAGCAAACTTTCAAAAGTTTTAGGATGCACACTGCCCCTCCACAACTTGAAGGCAAGCATTCTGAACCCCGGTATAATATTTTTGGTGTGTTCGTTGACACGTTTATAACACCACCTCATTTCGGAGGACTTGTTATTTCATGTGATATGATCATTTGCATGGATGCATATTAGTGATTTCCATGCTGTTGGAAATGAATACACTTGAGATGGTAATCATCCTCATGTGCCTTGCATACATGCCGGAAGGAATCCGGGAAAGCCTCTGCCTTGGGTAGGGGTGAGCTTGTCGCCGGTCTCCGTCGGGACGGTTATGTCCGGTATGGCATAGTAAGGAATAATGAGCGGTGATTCTGTTGGTTGAAATATATTTCTTACACATGTCATGCAGGAAATTATAAACCTCCTGAGTCGACCGTAGATCGAGTCTTGTTCCAGTAACCCCCACACTTGTTTTGTGCTACCACTTGTCCCTGCCACAGGTAGGGTACGGTTCAGTAATTTGTCAACCCCTTTCTAGCACACACAGTACAGAGGGGCCGGGATGAGGGTACCATGGCCATGGATTAAAGCCAGTCATCCGGTCAGGGGGAATGGGTGTTTCGGTTGTAGCCGAAGGGGTAGCTTCCCCAGTTTTGCGCGTGGTATACATTTTCTGATCCCATGCTAATCGAGGTTGTAGCCTCCCCACTTAGAGTTTTGCTTAATAGTGTCGTGGGTGATTCCAGACACCGGTAAGTTAAGCTGGTGTGTGCAAGTCAGGTGTGTTTTCATTTAAAAGACCGTAGACGGAATTAGTCTTGATGGACTAAAGGAATCCATTACTCGTGGGTAAAGAGTACACCCTCTGCAGAGATTAAACCTATTCGAATAGCCGCGTCCATGGTTAAGGACTACAGTCTGGGTTGGGTCAAGTGTCGGTCTTAGTGTCGGTCTTCGGAGGAGAAACTACTAAACCAGAACGTGGATCATGACTGATGACTTGTGATAATTATGTTATGTTTATTATGGACTAACCCATTATATTATTTGAATTGTTGAGTATCTCTGGGACGGTTCTACCTCCTGGATATTCAATGTGATTATTTATTTTATAAGCCCTTCATGTGGTGTCGCTGAGACGCCCGACTGTGGCATTGCTTGTTATTTACTTTTGATATAAGCCCTTTCTGCGATGTCGCTCAGACGTGCGACTGTGGCACGCTTGTTACTTATTTTGATATAAGCCCTTTCTGCGATGTCGCTCCGACGTCCGACTGTGGCACGCATGTCATTTACTCTTCGATATAAGGCCTTTATGTGGTGTCGCACAGACGCCCGACTGCGGCATTTTATTTCCACTCCATTATTTCTTATTTGTGTTGCATATACATAATCTGCATGCATGCATCAGAGATTATATTTTATGACTGATAATGTGATCATAAAATATTTCAGCGCACGATTATCATTTATATTATACCCGTGTTCATAATGTTTGCGAGTACATTCAAAGTACTCACTGGCTTGTCCCTGGCTATTGTCTTGGCCAGATTTCTTGCTTGGAGAGGAGCGACGCGATGACAGCCACGGAACCTAAGCAACGGTGATAGCAGCCTCATGAAGATAGGAGTTAACCTGGTCAGCTGTTCCTGTTGGGAAATGGCGTCCCATAGACACCGATGAATCCACAAACCGCTTCCGCCATCAACCCCTAGAAATCACTTGTTGTACTCATAGGCCAGAATGGTCTTGTACTACATATTTTGTACTTTGCTTGGAATTTCTGTATCAATTTGGTGCCTCATCAGCTAACAGTAATCCTGGGGCTGGTGAGCACAACGGCCATTTTCTGGAAATTAATACCCGGAAAACTGGTCGTGACATGTCATCCAATCATTGGACGGAAGGCGCCTATGATACGTCGACACGTGGCACGGCCCAACAGAGGCCCATTCCCGTGAAAAGGCCGGCCCAGTAAAAATTAGCAGGCCAGCCCGTATAAGGCCTACTTGTGTCAGGTCCATTTAAGCCCACGGCCCATACGAGATGTGCCAATTCGGCCCGTCAACGGCCCATTAAATATTTGACACCATTGCAGCCCATAGTCAGTTCGAGCCCGTTAACAGCCCGCTATATATTTGGGCTCAATATCGGCCCGATGAGATTTCGGCCTGTTAACGGCCCATTTAATGGATGGGCCAATTTTCAGGATGTACATCTTTCGGCCTTTTAGCGACCCATTTAAATGTTGGGCTAATTTCCGGCCCGGTGTGTCTTTCAGCCTGTTGACGGCCCATAAATCTGATGGGCCATTTGTTGTCGGACCTGAGTTTCGGCCTTTTAGCGGCCCATTTAAGTGTTGGGCCAATTTCTGGCCCGGTGTCACTTTCAGCCTGTTGACGGCCCATAAATCAGTTGGGCCATTTGTAGTCGGACCTGAGTTTTGGCCTTTTAGCGACCCATTTCAGTGTTGGGCCAATTCTCGGCCTGTGTGACTTTTGGCCTGTTAGCGGACCTTAAATGAGTTGGGCCATTTGCAGTCGGACCTTAGTTTTGGCCTTTTAACGGCCCATGCCCTTCATGGTCCAATACCAGCCCGGTTTCTCTTTTGGCCTGCTAAAGGCCCACAACACAGTTGGGCCATTTACAATAGGACCTGACTTTCGGCCTCTTAGCGGCCCATGGTCTTCATGGTCCAGTACAAGCCCGTTGTCTCTTTCGGCCTGCTAAAGGCCTACACTATAGTTGGGCCATATGTAGCCCAAACTTAGCAACGGCCTGTTAACGGCCCGTGAAATAAATTGGGGCCACATGTTGCCCGCTTCGATGTCGGCCTGTTAACGACCCGGTAGGTAAGAGGGCCGACCATTAACTTTCTCCTTAGTAACGGCCCATTAACTTAATGGGCTCACTAAAGTTGGTACATGTCTTTAGGCCAAATTAGATAATTTGAGCCCATTACGACGAGCAATTATGCACAGGACCAAAACCGATCAAGCAAAGGTACAGCATACAGGGAATAACGTTGCACATCCAGCATATATTACAGGAAATTACATCCACCGGGCAATCAAATATTGATGCTAGTGCAAATAAATGAGCAGAACCTAACCATCTACAACGTCACAATTTGCAACCTCAGCACAGATGACGCCCATAAGCATGTGGGTAAGTTCTTTCTGCTTTGCTACACTATCTCTGAAAACATTGATCAGTTGTTGTGTCGCACGACTCTGCACCTCTGATTCATCCACCATTTCCATCATTGCTTCAGCCATTATTTGGTTCACAAACATACATTTATTCTGTTGTATTCGAGACAGAGGATACTGAACAGATTCAGATGGCGATTTTGGCAGGCTTGTATTATTGATAGTGGAGAGTGTCTCGACCACTACATCATAACATAAATTACGACGGGAACCAAACAGATTAATCATGAGTTATTGCCATATTACCTGGCCTAGATTTACTAGAAAGAAACAATGGGGTTGCCTTGCTGTTTTCAGAGTTTGTCTTCTTATCTTCAGCAGCCTGCACAAAATTAACACACTAGCATTGCTATCATTGGCCAAGTCAGACAATAGGAAAGCAACATTGACACAACGAACGTTTGGGCAACTAGCCTACACCAAATTAACACAATATGGCATAGCTATCATCAGTCAGGTAAGGTAGCACGGAAGCAACATTGACACAAATGAATGAATGGGCAACCAGAGAAGCACTACAATTCAGTAATGTGCGTGATATGAGATAATACATTCATGAAGCTCAGTATTCAAAACTACCAGGCAGTTTTCCATACAAAAATCAACATTGGAGTCTTTAACATTTTGCTACAACTAATTTTAGATCAGATAAAGGTTAGATTCATGCCGATTAACAAAATACATGTTGATGTAAAAATATAGTGATATACAACAGGTACTTACATCAGCATTGGAGCACAGAGAATTCCCGCAAGATATTTTCCTCGAATACAATCCCAATGGAGGAAGTCTTCTATCGTTTAACCTTATTTTCTAAAAGAGAGATGGGTAAGAAACATGTAGAAAATATGATCAGAATGCTATAAAATTTCATGATGCGAGGATACGCACACGCTTCTTAGAATGGAGTTGACATTCTTTTGCTGGACTGGAGCGGACTAGTTCTTTGGCCACTGGAATCTGCTTATTATCAGTGGGAGTTGGGTTTCTCTATGTTGGAGCAGTATCTATGAAAAATGGAGTTGGTTTATTATCTCCTGGCGTTTGGATCTTTTGCAAAGACCTGGTTTGTAACCCTTCAGATTCTAACATAGCCGTCTTCCCCTTGCATGCCTTATATAGAAGAATGGTGATTCAGTTATAAAACATGCTACAGCAGAGATGGAATAGGTACTGAAGAATAGAAAGCCATGACATATTGACATGTATTCCCTCCATCCGGAAATAAATGGACGGGTCTAGGCATATTTCAGTTCTGAATACATCCAGTTTTATCCATTTCTATGACATTTAATCCGAACGGAGGGAGTATGATGTAAGAGCTAGGCATACGACAGGACAACATAGTAAAAAAACACTGAAAAACCCACTACAGAACCAAAGTATTCAAACCCACTGATATGAGATAGTACACTCATGCAGCTCAGGATGCAAAACTACCAGGCAGTTTTCCTTACAAAAATCAACATTGTGGCCTTTAATCATACATTTTGCTACAACTAAATTTAGATCAGATAAAGGTTAGATCCACGCCAATTAACAAAATACATGCTGATGTAAAAATATAGTGATATACAATAGGTACTTACATCTACATTGGAGCATAGAGAATTCCTGCAAGAATCTTTCCTCATAAACGATACCATTGCAGAAATTCTTCTATCTGTTAAGCTTATTTTCTAAAAGAGAGATGGGTAAGAAACATGTAGAAAATATGATCAGCATGCTATAAAATTTCATGATGCAAGGATATGCACACGCTTCTTAGAATTGAGTTGACATATTTTTGCTGGACTGGAGCGGACTACTTCTTTGGCCACTGGAATCTGCTTATTATCAGTAGGAGTTGGGTTTCTCTGTGCTGGAGCAGTATCTATAAAAACTGGAGCTGGTTTATTATCTCCTGGCGTTTGGATATTTTGCAATTGCCTTGTTTGTAACCCTTCAGATTCTAACATAGTCGTCTTCCCCTTGCATGCCTTGTATAGAAGAATGGTCCTTTAATTATAAAACATGCGACAAAAGAGAGATGGAATAGGTACTGAAGAATAGAACGGCATGACATATTGACATGTATTCCATCCATCCCGAAAAAAATGGATGGGTCTAGGCATATTTTAGTTCTAGATACATCCTTTTTTTATCCATTTCAGCAACATGTAATCCGGACGGAGGGAGTATGGTGTAAGAGCTAGGGATACGACAGGACAACACAACAAAAAAAACACTAGTTGAATGTAAAACTGTATGCTAGCGGAATATGTACAGAAATAACTAACGCAACATACACGTGTATGATTGGGAAAATAAGATGGCATTGCAACAGAGCACTAGAACAACACTTCAATGTAAAAAAACATGGTATGGCAGACAGATGAAGTACATACTGATGAACAACAATGCATAAGATATTCAGAAGCATGATGTCCAAATTAAGCAGATGGCATTGCGATAGACTAGAATGACAGTACTTGAATTTGAAAACATGTTATCATGAATGGAATAGGTACTGAAAAACAGGAAGGCATGACATATTTACATGCATGATCAGCATGCTAAGCACATGGCATTGCAATAGAGTAGATACACTCCAGGACATTATATGCATGTTGTACCCATATCACAGGCCAAGTTAGAGCAAGGACCTTGTGGGGTGAAGAGGATTCATCATCTTTCTGCAAGTCTTCTGAAGAACTGCCTTTACATGTTACATCATATTGGGTATCATTGACATCAAGTTTATTGGCCTTTACATTGCTCCGTGAGGTTCTTGTGGATATATCAGTGTGTGCAATTATATCTGAAATGCATGGAAGACAACTAGTACTTAGATTTATGTAAATGAGTGCCTGTAGGAGACGACATAAATAGTAGGACTGGGGTTAACTAGCAGCAACAGGTCTCATAAACTAAAGGGAAAACACAGATGAAAGCTACAGAATATGTATCGTTTGTACTCGAGATTAACTAGATGGCACACAAAAGTATTAAAGAACAACATAGGTAATACTAGAAGTGGTATAATACTATAATCACCAGCCTGTGGGATAGCATTGGCTGATGGATGATAACTATGGAACAACGTTACCTAAAGAACAAGTATCTTAGCTGAACTATGGAACAACGTGAACTCCTGAACAAGACCCGTAAGAGATCAACATGAATATACAGTGAAATGTGATGATCTATTTTCCGTTCTTAGATGAATAACAAAGCCATAAATGTTGCACACAAGTAAGATGAGGGTACAACCTATCTGGCTGACATCCATAGGAGTGAGCGTCATGTGCTGACTTGTCGATAGCCCTGCAGTTGTTGTGGCTGTCCATGTCGGGCACGCGCATTCGATGCAGGGAACTATTGAGTGGGGACTGTAGCTCCCTTCTGGTGTATGCTTCCCTTGTTGGAGCAGCTGCGGTGAGTCGGAAGACGGTGTGTCTGAAGATGCAGATAACGCATAATGTTAAGAACGACATATCTCTTTGATCTGAAGAAATACACTAAGAGATCAACAGCAAGGTACGAGAGTGGTCACACGTCTGTTGACTCAAGACTAAATTGGGATCGCACGATTTTATTTTATTTTGGTACTGTCTGATCTACGCCGAATGGCTTGATGGCCGTCTTGTGCCTACCGGCTGACACTGTTCGGAATCTTCCCCAAAGAGCTAACGACCAACGGCAGAGCAGCCTGCCTCCGCCATTTGTGGCCCTGGCCAAAACCCCGCTCCCCGCCCCACCGCACTGCCGTGGTTGCGCCGCCCCCGGGCCAATCCACCAAGACTCCCCGTCATCCAGATCCGGCGGCGGTAGTACCTTCAACCCACGCAACTCTAAAATATAGCCATCTAAGCGCTGCTTCCGTGGCGAACTTGTGGCCCCGCACCCTTACGTTAGACACCAGCCAACCGGCAGCCTAGGAGCTCCGCCGCCTCGAGGGGTGCTACTTCCCATTGGGAATCGATTGGCCCAGAATAAAAATACAGACAACTGACGCCTAAATAAAGTGATTTGAGATGAGAGTGCGACCTATCTAGCGGCATGGTGAAGTAGGCAGGTCCAGCTGCCGAGTCGGTGAGGCCGACGCGGTTGCGGTGGTGACCGGCGGCAGGGAAAGAGCGATGTCGCGACAGTCGACGGCTACGCGGAAGCAGCGCCAGGACTATGGACAGATCCGGAGTTGGAGCCACTCCGGCACCGTGAACAACGGCGGGGGTGAGTCGGCTCCGGTACGGTTCACGCGGCCGTTGTCGAGGCAGCAGCAGCAGCACGGAGTAGGAGGCACATGGCCTAGTGCACGACGGCAATTGGACAACGTCTCCGGCATTAGGGAGGAGGGCAACTATGAAATCGGTGCGGTGGGGGCGCCATGGAGGTGGGGCTGAGGTTTTGCGGCTCGGGAGAAGGGAGCTTCCCGGGAAGAAGGTGATTTACCGCCCACGAGGTATGAATGGGGGCGGGCGGGGGGGAATTGGGAGGGGAGTGGAACCATGTCTTACGGACGCATTTGTCTGAAATGTGAGGGGGAGTTACAGTTCTACCCTTGCCTATAGGCTTCTCGGCTTTGGTCTGTGTACTGAGGGTCGGGAATAGTAGAGTAACTTTGCTTCTCCCCAAATAGTGGGCGGGATCGATTTCGGGCGAGGAGGGCGTGTTTTGAACTATAGTGGGCGCGAGCGATTTCGGACGAGGAGAGGTTTTTGAAATAGTGGGCGCGAGCTATTTCGGGCGAGGAGAGCGTGTTTTGCCGACCATGGTTTATGAATTATTCAGCACATGTCATTTCGGCTGAGGAGAAGGCGCGCTTGGATGAAGTTACGAACCTACCCTCGATGTACAATGGGCCAATTGATGCGTGTCCCACATAGGACGGTAATTTCGCGTCTCCCATTTATTTGCTCGGGCGAATTCCACCGAGCAGAGAGGATGTTTAACGTTCGTTCAAATGTTGGGAGAACGAGCATCCACGTCTACCTTACCAAGTTGATTCGAATCAAATTTTGAAATATTAGCTTGCCACTTATGTTTTAGATGGAGAGATGATGCTCGAGAGTAATGTGTTTTTACATGCTCGTTGCTAGAGATTTACTATATGACAAATAGTTGACCCACTCAAAAACGCGAATCAAACCCAAAATGAAATATCTCGATTGAATGAACTAGCTTGTTCAGTAGGTAAAAATAGTGAACTAAATCCAAAATTTAACACCTCAATCGAGTAGCATGTTGTACAGTATTATAGTACTCCATGAACATGTTGAAAGTTAAATTAATGGACTTGTTTGATATACGCATATATCCGTTCATGTGTGGATTGCAGACAACATGTTCTCCAATTTAAATATTTGAATGCAAGTTTATATTGAAACATGGTTTATATCAGTCTTTGATGCATAAAACGCGACCTCCCCCTCTCCCGGACTCCTGCTCTCTCTCTCTCTCTCTCTCTCTCTCTCTCTCTCTCTCGCCGACAATCTTCAATTCTATCGCACGCATCCGACACAAAAACCTTGTTGGTCTCTCTCTCTCTCTCTCTCTCTCTCTCTCTCTCTCTTTGTGTGTGTGTGGGGGGGGTGGGTCTTTCTACTTCGCATTCATATATACACCATCTATAAGTCTCTCTCGCACACTATGTATGATACTCTAGCTAGTCCAAGCTAGATATCTTGGGTGCACTCATCGTACGCACACAAATTCCTTGGCTCTTTGCCCGTAACTCTCTCACGCACCACTATGTCGTGTCGGAGCACTTCCCCCTCTCTCAAACTCTCCATTCACCTGGGTCACACATACACATGCATATCTCACTCGCACTCGATAAGCCCATCTAAAACTCTATCTCTCTCCCTCGTTCTCTCTCCATCTCACACGAACACACACACACATAATCTCATGCCCAGCTAGCCAAGTATGATGGTCTCTCACTCAATTGTAGGCACACGTAGTCCCCCCTATATGTATATGACTAGATAATCTTAGTCTCCATCACAAACATGTGCATGGTCTATCTCAATTTCTCTCGGGCATCTTTCTATCGCGCACGCACTCCCTCGATCTCCCACCCATATAGTCCCCTCACGATCTCGAGGGGATCTGTCTATCACAAACACACCCTCTCTCCCTCCCCATGCGTCCATGCCATCCATGTGTCCCTCTCGACCTTTTTTCCTTGTTGGCCAGACCTCTATTGGATATGTGCTACAGGGGTGTCTCTCTCCATTGCAAACAATCACACACTAGCTATCTTCGTGTATGTCCTCTCCTCGCTTTTCCATCTCGGAGATGCATGCGTGATATGTTCGCATAAGAAATGAAAAAACACACACTCTCTCTAATTTATCATTTGTTGTCACTTTCTCTTTCACACACATACTCTTTTTGCAAACTTACTCATTCTCCTTCACACGCACTTGATCTGTCTCGACTGAGGCACTATCCTCCGTTCATAGCATATAGATTTATTGAAAGGTCAAACATCACAAAGTTTGACCATGTATGTGGAGAAAAACAATTACATCTAGTACGGCAAACATATACCATTAGATTCACCATGAGATGTAGTTTTGTATGATGTATATTTGGTATTGTAGATATAAATAACATTTGCTTAAACCTGACCAAAGTTTCCAAAGTTTGACTTCTAAAAAAATTACATGCACTGCATTATCGAGTGGATGGAATATCTCTTTCCCCCTCTCAGCTATCTGACGCACCACTCAGCCTTATCGGGGCTCCTCAATCTCTCTCAAACTTTATTGGTCAGTTTGGTTCGTGACCTGACCCTCATGCCTTGATGGCCGGTGCTGCTTGGTGTGGACGTGAGATGTAAAATATTTCTGCCTGGCCAGGCTTGTGTGGTGTTGAAGCGTTTGGTTCATGCCTGGGCCAAGCAAAGCATCAACATCCCATCAATCAATCCATGCATCAATTATTTAATGCTAATATCCATCCATGTTGCTGTTAGCCTCGTGGCCGCATGACCAGGCATAGCCAGGCGTTTGAAATCGGTTGCTTGGCCAGGCTACTTGTAGTGTCTGGAGTTCAGCCAGGCTAATTAAAGTGCAAGGGAACCCAGCCCAGGTGGGCTTTCTTTTTCACAGGGTAGCAACCGAACAAGCATGCACGAAATCCAGTCACAACCCCAGGCCATGCAAAAGATGCTGATGACGCAAGCCAAACTAGCCTTATATCTCCCTGGTTCACACATACACATGTCTCGCTCCCACTATACATATAGACCTATCCAACACTCTCCGCCCTTGTTCTCTCTCCATGTGACACGCACCCCCCTAAGTACCATAATACCTCACTCCATCATAGGCTCTGTTTGGATCCATGGGTTAGAGTTAGTTTGGGTTAGTTTGGAGTCAACTAACCCAAAAAGATCCAAACAGGAGGGTTAGTTTAGGTTAGATGCATCTAACCCATCCAAAAAAACTAACCCATCCAAGAGGTGCTTATTTGGGTTAGTTCTTCTCGGGACCACTAATAAACACTTTTTTCTCTCGCTCTCCCCGCAGCAGATCCCTCCCCACTTCCTCGAAGCTTCTCGTCCTCTCCCTACCTCCCTATCGCACCGCCCATGAAGGTGCCTCGCCGTATCCGCGCTCCATCTAACCCTGCCATCCAAACACCTCTTTACTTAGAGTTAGTTCAGGGTTAGTTCAGGGTATGAATCTGATACGTCTCCAACGTATCTATAATTTTTGATTGCTCCATGCTACTTTATCTATTGTTTTGGACTATAATGGGCTTTATTTTCCACTTTTATATTATTTTTGGGATTAACCTATTAACCGGAGGCCCAGCCCGGAATTGCTGTTTTTTGCCCTTTTCAGTATTTCGAAGAAACAGAATATCAAATGGAGTCCAAACGGAATGAAACCTTCGGGATCGTGATTTTCCAACCGAACGTGATCCAGGACACTTGGACCCTACTCCAAGAAGCCTCCGAGGAGGTCGAGGGTAGAGGGCGCCTGTCGGTGTCAAAACCGGTGGATCTCGGGTAGGGGGTCCCGAACTGTCCGTCTAGGCGGATGGTAACAGGAGACAAGGGACATGATGTTTTTACCCAGGTTCGGGCCCTCTCGATGGAGGTAAAACCCTACTCCTGCTTGATTGATATTGATGATATGGGTAGTACAAGAGTGGATCTACTACGAGATCAAGGAGGCTAAACCCTAGAAGCTAGCCTATGGTATGATTGTTGTAATGGTTGTGTTGTCCTATGGACTAAAACCCTCCGGTTTATATAGACACCAGAGAGGGCTAGGGTTACACAGAGTCGGTTACAATGGTAGGAGATCTACATATCCGTATCGCCAAGCTTGCCTTCCACGCCAAGGAAAGTCCCATCCGGACACGGGACGAAGTCTTCAATCTTGTATCTTCATAGTCTTGGAGTCCGGCTGACGATGATAGTCCGGCTGTCCGGACACCCCCTAGTCCAGGACTCCCTCACTAGCCCCCGAACCAGGCTTCAATGACGATAAGTCCAGCGCGTATATAGTCTTCGGCGTTGCAAGGTGGGTTCTCCTTCAAGTTCCATGTACCTGCCGAATAGTGTCCGGCTCTTTTGTAAACGTTGCGCTCCTTGGCTTCCACGCCCAATAATGGCCTTCTTCCACGCGTCGCACGAATGCGAAAAGCCAGGGTATCTTTTATGTTTTACCCCTAGCCGCGCAAGTAATCTGCCTATAAGAGAGGCAAGAATCCAGATCCAAATCACACCATCTTCCTTTTGCAAGTACTCATCGCAGTGCCTCTGACCAAAAATCCATTCCATCATGAAGCGTCGACGCGGCTCCTCCTCTCGCGCTCCTAGCCCTCTGCCAGGAGATTGGAGGAGATGTTCTGTCCCTCACGATGAGCTAGTGATGCTCCAAGCGGAGGGATATCTCCCCCCGGCCTTCATGGTTCCGGTTCAAGCTAGGCTGGCCACCTACAAAGGTGGGAAGCAAGCGGAGGCTACCCCAAGTCCCAACAAAGGGGAGCGGGTATGCTTCGTCCCCTATCTGATAAGGGGGCTCGATTTCCTGTACATCCGTTCCTCCGCGGGCTTCTGGAGTTCTACGGACTCCAGCTCCATCACCTCACCCCCGCCTCGATTCTGCATATCACGGGCTTCGTAGCTCTTTGCGAGCTATTTCTGGGCATCGAGCCCCATTTTGCGCTGTGGAAGAGGTTATTTTGCCTCGTACAGGGGTCCATTTATCAAGTGGGCGGTGCCGAAATATGGCACATTGCCGGGACCGGATATCCATCCGGAACCCCTAAGAAGGCGTCCGAAGACTGGCCTTCCAAATGGTTTTACGTAGAAGACGCTCCGCTGCCGGACCCTGTTCGGATCGGCCTCCCGGAGTTCAGCAATACTCCTCTGAAGAAATGCCTGAGTTGGCGTCCGCGGAGCCCCCAGCTGGAGGAAGACAAGAGCGTCCATTATTTGATGGGCCGGATAAGGTTACTGGCCCATTCCGGACTGACCATGATTGGAGTCATGGCCACGTGCATTATGTGGGGGGTGCAGCCGCTGCAATACAGGGGCCACCCTATGTGGGATTTCAACGGGGAGAATGATGCCACTCGTCATGGCCGCCAAGGGCCGGGATCGGCCGAAGACCTGGTGAAGATTCTGTCCAGCCTGTACAAGGGATTGAAGGAGGACTTTCTCCAGATGAGCGCATTGAATGGGTTCTCCATGAACAACCCTCGGAGCTGGGTAAGTGGACGTTTATTCATCCGACCCACGCTTTCAAAGTTAAGTGCCTAACTTTTGTGGTTTTTTACGCAGGACCTGCGCCGGACTGTGGAGAACATTCATAGCCCGGCTCCACAGCTCGAGGATCCAGAAAGATCCCTTGATCCGTCCTCCGAAGAGGATCCGGACATAAAGGTGGAGCTAATCGATGGGGTGTTCCATCAACTCAGTATGGACAATGCTCTAGTCGCCATTAGCGGACTACCCCGGCCTATCTCCGGCTCCCCAGGTGATTGTGACCGAAGTCCTGACACCATTATTCCGTACTTGCGCATTTCCGACCACCATGTACCATGGTGTCTCGCAGGAGGCTGCTTCAGGGCAGGAGACCGAGGCCACGGCAACTGGCCAACAAGGGTCAGTCCGGCCCAGCAGGCGGAAGAGGAGTGCGGCGCGAATCGAGACGTCGCTGCAACGGTATAGTTCGCGATTGTTATTTAGGACAAAGTTCCTAGGAAGTGTTTGAATGCTCATGACCTTTGCAGGAGAAAGAGTGCCTGCCGGACTGTGGGCGTAGGAGTTGCCAACCCAGCTTCTGCCAGCCAGGCTCCAACGCCTGGTCTGGAGGGGGAGGCGAGCGCAAGGCACGAGCCGGATACTCCTCCAAGGGAGGATGCCGACAAACTGTCCGCCACTAGGTCTGAGGTGGAGAGCGCCATGAACCATAGGCACCGCCGGACAGTTTTTCATGACGTGTGCTTTTCCCCCGAGGCGTTGAATGCCTTTAATGCGGGGGACGCGCATCTCCGTGCTGCTCAAGATGGTTTGACCCGAGCCACGGAGCAGTATGTAAAAGACATACGGGTAAGAGATTTTAATGGTTATATATGCCATTAGCCCCCGAGACTTAAAATAGTTAAAGTAACTGATTTAAGGATCATATAATTTGCAGGATCTTACAGAGAAGAATGCCCAGTTGTCCCAGGAGTTGCAAGAGTGCAAGGCCCAACTTGAGGCCGCACTTGCTGCCGCAGGAGGAGACACAGAGACCCGTCCTGGTAACACATTATTTCAAAAATATAAGCGGTGTACGGCGTGTGTGTAAATCTGACACTGATATTGCAGATGTGGCCGGACTGGATCCGGACAAGCAACATCTACTACGCCAGCTGAAGGCCGGCGAGAGGGTGCTGATAAAGGTACAACAGGAGCGGAATAAACTCCAGGATGCCCAGACCCAGCTTGGAGAGCAGCTGAAAGGTGTTCGGGCCGAGCTGTCTGGCTCCGTGAAGGAGAATCATCGGCTTCATCGCGGCATCTATAGTAAGTGCTTGAGCGAACTCCTTTGAAAAAGAAGAGTTCGGCGAGGAAGTCAATTGACAGAAATATGTCTGTAGGTGTGCTCACAGGTCGCCCTGCGGAGGAGATGCCCGTATCAATGGGTGATCAACTTCCCGAGCTGGTGCAACTGCTCGAACGAGTTCGGCAGGCGATGAGCGGCGTCGTCCAGGCTTTATGGCCATCCCTCTCCCTACCCGAGGGCCTTGGAGAGCATGCGGAGGTATCCGCCTGCCGTCAAGGTGCCTGGGAGGCCTGGGCCATGGTGAATACGAGGTACAAGAAGGCGGATCCAAGCCACATGGCCGAGGTCAGACCAGTGGGGCCCGATGGGAAGGAGATCCCTGTAAGCTTAGTGTATGGCCAAGTAGAGTTGGCCGCTAAATATTCCCAACGGGACTGTAAATTAGACAGTCTGTTAGACGGGATTGAGGATGAATACAGTCAGTCGATTTGACAATGTATTTTAAAATGACATGTAAAATTCCGTCTAGCCGGATTGTAGATCGTTTGTCTTTGCCGACCTTTTCGCTTCAACCTCGGGACCCTAGAGTCCGGAGTGTGTCCGAATACCTTCTCGGTTAAGAAACAACCGGGGCATGCATGGAGACCAAGCGTAGGGGTCATTGGTGCTTTATCAGACAAGTGCCCAACAAGTTATGTTATATTACATGGTTAGTAAGAAACATCTTCCAGGGAGAATAGTTCCGTTAAGGGTTCCTTTCCCTAGGAGGCATGCCCTAAAGTGCATGTCCGGACTGCGAAAAGAGCAGGAAAAAATCTGGGGGCAGATAAATAAATAGGTAAAAAAATCATCTTTCAAGTCACCGACCGAATATTCCCTTAAGAACGCTAGCTTTCGGCTTCACCCAGTCTGAGGTACACATCCGGCTGACCCGGCAGTAACAATCGCAGAGGTGCTCCCTTTACCTCCTAGTCAAACAATCGGGAACATAGGGGTAAGCACAGGAGCCAGGCAACCCAGCTTGGCCAAAACTTAAGTCATATCGATGCATATAATGGTGAATAAAAGGTACATGTGGAAGTTTGACACATGTGCTGGGCATGAAGCCCTTATAAGTAAGCTTCTGGTAAAGAAGCCCCCAGGTATAATGAGTGCGGATAGCACATCAAGTGTGTGCGAACAATGCGCAAGTGGGACTTCAAGGGCTTTCATGAAAAGGGTGAGAGAAAAGAGAGAACAGAAAGACAGCTGAAATGTAAAAAATTTGGACGGGGGAAGGAGACGAACTCTTAGTCCGGCGCTAGGCGTAAAATCGTCGGAGGCGGGCTGCGTTCCATGGGTTCGGCTCGAGTCGGTTATCCGATGCATTTCGTAGACGGTACGCTCCGCCGGTCAGGACTTGATCTATAATGAAGGGGCCCTCCCATTTGGGCTTGAGCTTGTCCTTTTTCTTGTCCGGCAGTCGTAGAACTAGTTCGCCAACATTGTAAGTCTTAGCCCGTACTTCTCTGCTTTGGTATCTTCGAGCCTGCTGTTGATAGAATGCGGAACGAGCCTTGGCGACGTCGCGTTCTTCCTCCAATGCGTCCAAGCTGTCCTGCCGATCCAGCCCGGCTTCCCTTTCCTCGTACATGCGCACTCGAGGTGAGTCATGAATGATGTCGCAGGGCAAAATTGCCTCTGCGCCGTATACCATAAAGAATGGTGTGAATCCGGTAGTACGGTTGGGCGTTGTCCGCAGCCCCCAGAGTACGGAGTCGAGCTCCTCTACCCAGTGCGTGTCAGATTTTGTAAGGGACCACACTAGTCTGGGTTTGATGCCGCTCATTATTAGACCATTTGCTCGTTCCACTTGACCGTTGGTTTGAGGATGATAGACTGAAGCATAGTCGAGCTTAATGCCCATGTTTTTGCACCATGATTTAACCTTGTCGACCGTGAAGTTCGTGCCGTTATCGGTAATGATGCTATGGGGGACGCCATAACGGTGTACTACCCCGGATATAAAGTCTATCACTGGTCCGGACTCTGCCGTTTTAACTGGCTTGGCCTCTATCCATTTGGTGAATTTGTCCACCATGACCAATAGGTACCTTTGCTTGTGGGTCCCCCCTTTAAGGGGTCCAACCATGTCAAGCCCCCAGACCGCGAACGACCAGGTAATGGGTATAGTTTTGAGGGCGGTGGGTGGCATATGGCTCTGATTAGCAAAGAGCTGACAACCAGCACATCTTTGGACTAAGTCCTGAGCATCTGCCCGGGCCGTCGGCCAATAAAATCATGTATGGAAGGCCTTTCCTACAAGGGCCCGAGCTGCGGCGTGGTGTCCGCCTAGTCCGGCATGAATTTCATCCAGAAGGTTTCGCCCTTCCTCTTCGGAGATACACCTTTGAAGGACTCCGGTTGTGCTTTTCTTGTACAGTTCTCCCTCGTGTACCTTGTAGGCTTTAGATCGCCGAATTATGCAGCGGGCCTCATTTTGGTCCTCGGGAAGTTCCTTCCTAATTAAGTAGGCTAGGAATGGCTCTGTCCACGGGGCAATTACTGACATTATTTCATGGGCTGAAGGTGTTATTTCGTCGGCTGAGCCGTCGATTATGTCAGACTGTTCTGTGTTGGGTAGTGCGGCTTCCTCCGGGTTGTTATTTCCGGACTCCTCTTCCCATAGTACGGATGGCTTGAAGAGCCGTTCCAGGAAGATGTTTGGAGGGACAGCGTCGCGCTTCGCATCGATGCGTGCCAATACGTCGGCTGCTTGGTTATTATCCCGGGCTACGTGGTGCAATTCGAGTCCTTCGAACCGAGCTGACATTTTTAGGACAGCGTTACAATAGGCTGCCATTTTTGGATCTTTGGCGTCAAAGTCTCCATTTACTTGGGATATTGCGAGGTTTGAATCCCCGCGCACCTCTAGGCGTTGAATGCCCATGGAGATTGCCATCCTGAGGCCATGTAGGAGGGCCTCATATTCGGCTGCATTGTTGGAGTCCGTGTACATTATCTGAAGTACGTATTGGACTATATCCCCGGTTGGGGACGTCAATACGACGCCAGCCCCCAAGCCGGCCAACATTTTGGAGCTGTCGAAATGCAAAGTCCAATTGGAGTATGCGCCGTACTCTTTAGGGAGCTCGGCTTCAGTCCATTCGGCGACAAAGTCGGCCAAGACTTGTGACTTTATAGCTCGCCGAGGTTTGTAAGTTATATCAAATGGTAAGAGCTTGATGGCCCATTTTGCAATCCTGCCCGTTGCATCGCGGTTGTTTATAATGTCGTTGAGGGGCACTTCGGAGGCCACTATTATCGAACACTCTTGAAAGTAGTGTCGGAGCTTCCGGGATGCCATGAACACTGTGTACGCTATCTTTTGATAGTGCGGGTAGCGGGACTTGCAGGGAGTTAAGACAGTGGATACGTAGTACACTGGTTTTTGAAGAGGGAATTTATGCCCTTCTGTTTCTCGTTCGACGACGAGCACTGCGCTTACAACTTGATGTGTTGCCGCGATATATAACAACATTGGTTCGCCCAAGTTAGGCGCAGCCAGGACCGGATTTGTTGCCAATATGGCTTTTATTTCTTCGAGTCCGGCAGTGGCAGCATCCGTCCATTCGAAGTGTTTGGTGCACCTGAGGAGGCAATAGAGGGGCAATGCCTGTTCTCCCAAACGGGAGATGAAGCGGCTTAGAGCCGCCACGCATCCAGTCAATTTTTGTATTTGTTTGAGGTCTTTTGGAATGTCGAGCTGTGACAGAGCTCGGATCTTAGCTGGGTTTGCTTCAATTCCTCTACTGGATACGATGAAGCCCAGGAGCTTTCCGGCTGGTACGCCAAAAACGCATTTTTCCGGATTCAGCTTTATGTCGTATGCTCGGAGGTTGTCGAATGTGAGCCTCAGATTGTCTACTAGGGTTTCGACGTGTTTGGTTTTGACGACTACGTCGTCTACGTATGCCTCTACTGTTTTGCCGATCTGGGTAGCCAGACATGTCTGAATCATGCGCTGATATGTTGCGTCGGCATTTTTGAGTCTGAAGGGCATCGTGTTGAAGCATAATGGTCCATATGGAGTGATGAATGCCATTGCGGCTTGGTCTGCTTCCGCCATTTTGATTTTATGGTCGCCGGAGTATGCGTCGAGGAAGCACAATGAGTCGTGCCCTGCAGTAGCATCCATTATTTGGTCGATGCGGGGAAGGGGGAAGGGATCCTTCGGGCAGGCCTTGTTGAGGTCTTTAAAATCGACACATATGCGCCAGGATTTATCCTTCTTTGGTACCATTACCAGGTTTGCTAGCCAGTCCGGATGTTTGATGTCTCTGATGAATCCGGCTTCCAGTAGTTTGGCTAGCTCTTCTCCCATTGCATGTCTTTTGGGTTCGGAAAATCGCCGAAGAGCCTGTTTGACTGGCTTGAACCCTTTTAGGATGTTTAGGCTGTGTTCTGCCAATCTGCGTGGGATTCCTGGCATATCTGAAGGGTGCCAGGCAAAGATGTCCCAATTTTCTTGAAGGAATTCTCGCAGTGCGGCATCTACATCAGGGTTGAACTGTGCCCCGATGGAGGCCGTCTTTGTTGGGTCTGTTGGATGGACCTGGATTTTGACTATTTCATCCGCTGGTTTAAAAGATGTGGACTTGGGTCTCTTATCGAGTATCACATCGTCCCTATTTACCATAGAGCGCAGCGCAGTAAGTTCCTCCGTCGCTAGGGCTTCAGATAGTTCCTCTAGGGCTAATGCGGCTATCTTGTTTTTGGCGCGGAGTGCTATGTATGGATCACTAACGAGAGTGATTATTCCGCCGGGCCGAGGCATCTTAAGCTTCATGTACCCGTAGTGGGGTATTGCTTGAAAAATTGTGAATGCCTCTTGTCCTAATATAGCGTGATATCCGCTGCTGAACGGGGCCACTTGGAATGTTACTTCTTCGGACCTGTAATTGTCCGGCGAGCCGAACACCACATCGAGTGTGATTTTTCCTGTGCAGCGCGCTTCCCGACTAGGGATTATTCCTCTAAAGGTTGTGCTGCTTCGCTCAATGCGGCTCCAGTCTATTTCCATTTTTTGAAGTGTTTCCTCGTAGATGAGGTTTAGTCCGCTGCCGCCATCCATGAGTACCTTGGTAAGACGAAAGCCATCCACCATTGGACTGAGGACCAATGCGGCTGGTGCTCGGGCTGTTCTGAACTTAGGTTCGTCGCTGGCGTTGAAGGTGATGGTCGTGTCGCTCCATGGATTTTTTGTTGCTACTTGGTAGACTTTGCGAGGCTGCGGATTGTTCGTTTCCGCATTATTCGATGTGAAAGTCTCGAAGACTGTTGACACCCTACTGGTATTACTGGAGTGGTTCTCCGGGGCTAGAAGCTCTTCGCCACTTTTGGCCACCTGCCGCAGTATCCAACATGCTCGGAGGCTATGTGTTGGAGTGGCGCCTTCTGTATTGTGAATTTTACAGGGTCCGTTGAGCCATCCTTCCAGTACGGTTCCGTGACCTTTATGGGGTTTTGGCTTTTTGGCTTTTGTGCTTGTTGCCTGAGTGTGATGCACCCTTTTACTTCGGACTAGGGTTGTATTCGGGGCCGGGTTGTCCCAAAACTTAGTTTCGGTTTTCCGGAAACTCTCCATCGCATAGTACTTTCGTACTATGGACGCCAGATCGGCGAAGCGTGTAATTTCGCGACGACTGACGGCTTTCAAAATTCCCTCGTCCGTGCAATTATTGCAAAAAATTGAAATTGTGTTTTCCTCTCGGCAGTCCTTTATACTGTCCATAACCAGGAGGAATCTGGCCCAGTAATGATGTACTGTTTCAGCGGGCTCTTGCCCCATTTGAGATAGATCGCATATGTCTGGGCGGGTGGGTGGAATTAAGTCCGGAATCCTACCCATCTCAAGGCTCAAGTACCGAGAAGTTTCCGCATTTGGAAACTTGGATTGTTGAATGTTGTCCAACGAGTGCGGTCCGATGCCTGACTTTAGGTTCTGTGCTTGATCAAAGTCCGTCCCCCCGCAGGAATCCGGCATGGAGGGTTCGGAAGCCCGGACATAACTAGTTTTCAATATAGGGGAAGAGTCGTCGCGTTGTTCCTCTACCACTGCAACGTGGTGGGTAACCTGGGGAGAGTTAATCTCTCTCAGATCGGTTTTAAGCCCAATCTGATTGTAGTCTGTAGCGACTCCCAGGGCGGCGATGCGATCCAAGAGCTCGTTTACGGACGAGAGCTCTTTTGGATCCAGCTGCTCGGCGAATTCCGAGTTGACATGGAGATTGCTTTTGATGACCCGAGAGGTTCTCGTCGAAGCGGTGGCCGAACGGGCGGTCATGAGAAAACCACCCAGCCGGATAGTTTGGCCGGCGGCCAAGGCTCCTTTGGCGAAGATACTATCTTTGAAGACGGGAAGAGGCATCCTTCCTATCGGTGACGGCACAGAGGAACTCTCAATGAAAGCACCAATGTCGGTGTCAAAACCGGCGGATCTCGGGTAGGGGGTCCCGAACTGTGCGTCTAGGCGGATGGTAATAGGAGACAAGGGACACGATGTTTTTACCTAGGTTCGGGCCCTCTTGATGGAGGTAAAACCCTACTCCTACTTGATTGATATTGATCATATGGGTAGTACAAGAGTGGATCTACCACGAGATCAAGGAGGCTAAACCCTAGAAGCTAGCCTATGGTATGATTGTTGTAATGGTTGTGTTGTCCTACGGACTAAAACCCTCCGGTTTATAGAGACACCGGAGAGGGCTAGGGTTACACAGAGTCGGTTACAATGGTAGGAGATCTACATATCCGTATCGCCAAGCTTGCCTTCCACGCCAAGGAAAGTCCCATCCGGACACGGGACGAAGTCTTCAATCTTGTATCTTCATAGTCTTGGAGTCCGGCTGACAATGATAGTTCGGCTGTCCGGACACCCCCTAGTCCAGGACTCCCTCAGCGCCCCCCTGGGCGCACCCCCTACCTCGTGGGCCCCTTGGAGCTCCACCGACGTACTCGTTCCTCCTATATATACTTACGTATCCCCGAACGATCAGAAAAGGAGCCAAAAACCTAATTCCACCGCGGCAACCTTGTGTATCCACGAGATCGCATCTTGGGCCTGTTCCGGAGTTCCGCCGGAGGGGGCATCCACCACGGAGGGCTTCTACATCAATAGCATTGCCCCTCCGATGAAGTGTGAGTAGTTTACTCCAGACCTTCGGGTTCATAGCTAGTAGCTAGATGGCTTCTTCTCTCTTTTTGGATCTCAATACAATGTTCTCCCCCTCTCTCGTGGATATCTATTGGATGTAATCTTCTTTTTGCGGTGTGTTTGTTGAGACCGATGAATTGTGGGTTTATGATCCAGTATTATCTATGGAAAATATTTGATTCTTCTCTGAATTCTTTTATGTATGATTGAGTTATCTTTGCAAGTCTGTTCGAATTATCTTTTTGGTTTGGCCAACTAGATTGGTAGTTCTTGCAATGGGAGAAGTGCTTAGCTTTGGGTTCAATCTTGCGGTGTCCTTACTCAGTGACAGAAAGAGTTGCAAGGCACGTATTGTATTGTCTCCATCGAGGATAACAAGATGGGGTATTTATCATATTGCATGAATTATTCCTCTACATCATGTCATCCTGCTTAAGGCGTTACTCTGTTTTTAACTTAATACTCTAGATGCATGCTGGATAGCGGTCGATGAGTGGGGATAGTAGTAGATGCAGAATCGTTTCGGTCTACTTGTCTCGGACGTGATGCCTATATACATGATCATTGCCTAGATATACTCATAACTATGCTCAATTCTGTCAATTGCTCAACAGCAATTTGTTCACCCATAGTAGAATACTTATGCTCTTGAGAGAAGCCACTAGTGAAACCTATGGCCCCCGGGTCTATTCTCATCATATCAATCTCCATTACTTTATTTACTTGCTTTACTTTTACTTTTTACATTGCATCTTTATACCAAAAATACGAGAAGTATTATCTCTATCAGATCTCACTCTCGTAAGTTACCGTGAAGGGATTGACAACCCCTAATCGCGTTGGTTGCGAGTAGCTATCGTTTTGTGCAGGTACGAGGGACTTGCGCGTGACCTCCTACTGGATTGATACCTTGGTTCTCAAAAACTGAGGGAAATACTTACGCTACTGTGCTGCATCATCCTCTCCTCTTCGGGGAAAACCAACGCAAGCTCAAGACGTAGCAAGAAGGATTTCTGGCGCCGTTGCCGGGGAGGCCGGCTTACGCAAAAGTCAACATACCAAGTACCCATCGCAATCCCTATCTCTCGCATTACATTATTTGCCATTTGCCTCTCATTTTCCTCTCCCCCACTTCACCCTTGCCGTTTTATTCGCCCTCTCTTTCCCAATCTCCTCCTCTTTTTCCCTTTGCCTTTTCTTTTCTCGTGTGTTAGTTAGCTTGCTTGTCATCATGTCTAATTCCTTTTCCGCTCCTATGTCTCCCGAGTTTGAAGTTCTACACTTCAAGCAAAGGCAAGGAGAAAACTTAAAAGATGCTTGGTATAGAATGATGGAATCTTATTGTAAGTGCACCCTAGAGGTGAACTTTAGAATTCTTCTTCGCAATCTTTATGTTGGGTTAAATATGGCACATAGACAACTCTTGGATTGCATTGCCAAGGGAAATTCATTGAGATTGATCCCAGTATTGCGCATGAAATTATAGAGGGAATAGTGGGAACACTACCCAAAAAGGGAGGATCTCATCCTACCCAAGAAGAAACCCAAGTGTTTGAGAAGATTTGCAATGTAACAATTTTTTTACAAAAGTCTCTTGAGCATCTTAAAAGTGTTAGTGGAAATCTTCACCGCATGAATATGTTGATCACTCTTTGTAATAAGCGGTTGGATTCGTTAGATCTAAAAATTTCCGAGTATGAAGGGAAGCGGAAAGAACCCCCCGGATTTGAGCATGACTCCGCTAAAAAACTGAACATTAAAGATGGCAATACCTAAATCTATCCTTGCTTTTATGCCTAGCTAGGGGCGTTAAACGATAGCGCTTGTTGGGAGGCAACCCAATTTTATTTTTATTTTGTGTTTTTGTTTTGCTTCTGTTTAGGAATAAATAATCCATCTACCTTCTGTTTGGATGTGGTTTTATGTTTTATTTAGTGTTTCTGCCAAGTAGGACCTATAGGATAACCTACGATGATAGTTGATTTGATTCTGCTGAAAAACAGAAACTTTGCGCGCACGAATTTAGTTATGATAAATCACAGGAACGTTCTTTTGGCGTTGATTCTTTTTTATTCTGATCAATAAACAAATTTTCTAGGACTTCGTATTTTGGTAGAATTTTTATGGTTCCAGAAGTTTGCGTTAGTTACAGATTACTACAGACTGTTTTGTTTTTGACAGATTCTGTTTTGCGTGTGTTGTTTGCTTATTTTGATGAATCTATGGCTAGTAAATTAGTTTATGATACATAGAGAAGTTGGAATACAGTAGGTTTAACACCAATATAAATAAAGAATGAGTTCATTACAGTACCTTGAAGTAGTCTTTTTTTTCTCTAACGGAGCTCACGAGATTTCTGTTGAGTTTTGTGTTGTGAAGTTTTCAAGTTTTGGGTGAATTCTTTTGATGGATTATGGAACAAGGAGTGGCAAGAGCCTAAGCTTGGGGATGCCCATGGCACCCCCAAGATAATCCAAGGACACCAAAAAGTCAAAGCTTGGGGATGCCCCGGAAGGCATCCCCTCTTTCGTCCGCTTCCATCGGTAATTTACTTGGAGCTATATTTTTATTCACCAACATGATATGTGTTTTGCTTGGAGCGTCTTGTATTATTTGTGTCTTTGCTTGTTAGTTTACCACAATCATCATTGCTGTACACACCTTTTGAGAGAGCCATACATGAATTGAAATTTGTTAGAATACTCTATGTGCTTCACTTATATCTTTTGAGCTTGATAGCTTTGCTCATAGTGCTTCACTTATATCCTTTTGAGCGTGATAATTTTTGCTCTAGTGCTTCACTTAGATCTTTTTAGAGCACGGTGGCGGATTTGTTTTAAGTAAATTTGATCTCTCATGCTTCACTTAGATTATTTTGAGAGTCGTTAATAGCATGGTAATTTGCTTAATGTTAATATACTTGGTATTCAAGATATGTCAAACTTTCTTTTGAGTGCATTGAATACTAAGATAAGTTTGATGCTTGATAATTGTTTTGAGATATGGAGGTAATAATATCAAAGTCGTGCTAGTTGGGTGATTATGAATTTGAGAAATACTTGTGTTGAAGTTAGCAAGTCCTGTAGCATGCACGTATGGTTAAAGTTGTGTAACAAATTTGAAACATGAATTGTACCTGGCTTGTGCATCCTTATGAGTGGCGGTTGGGGATGAGTGATGGTCTTTTCCTACCAATCTATCCCCCTAGGAGCATGCGCATAGTACTTGAATTTTTGATGGCTTCTACATTTTTGCAATAAGTATATGAGTTCTTTTGACTAATGTTGAGTCCATGGATTATACGCACTCTCACCTTTCCGCCTTTGCTAGCCTCTTTGGTACCGTGCATTGCCCTTTCTCACTTTGAGAGTTGGTGCAAACTTCGCCGGTGCATCTAAACCCCATGATATGATACGCTCTTTCACACATAAACCTCCCTATATCTTCCTCAAAACAGCCACCATACCTACCTATTATGGCATTTCTATAGCCATTCCGAGATATATTGCCATGCAACTTCCACCATCATCATCATGACATACTTTACTTTTGTCATATTGTCATTGCATGATCATGTAGTTGACATCGTATTTGTGGCAACACTAGTAGAAAAACACCTATTAGTCCCGGTTCATAAGGGACTTTAGTCCCGGTTCATGAACCGGGACTAATGGTTCGTTACAAATACCTCCACCCATTAGTCCAGGTTCAAACACGAACCGGGACAGATGTGCCTCCACGTGCCCGGTCCGTCGAGCCCAGTCAGGGGGGCCTTTGGTCCCAGTTGGTGGCACCAACCGGGACCAAAATTCCATGTTTTTTTAGAAAAGTGGCTGCTTTAGGGGTTTTGGGGGTTATTTTTAGGTTGTTGTTAGCTAGCTAATAGAGAGAAGTGTCCTCTCTTATATCTTCATCCTTGATTTATCAACGCTACTGCTATGTTCATTTCACCCGCTGATATAACATGCTCATGCATGCTCGCATCATACATCATCATATAAAATAACAAGTCCTACTAATCATGCATCATCATACAACTTCTACTCGTTATTCATAATAAGTCATACGATCATCATCCTCATAGTCATCGAACCCAACCCTACATAATTGTTCTTAGCACATGATCATCAGTATCAGGTAGGACCTAAACACCCTTAAGGTAAAATAACATAAAACAATATAGACCCTGACTCTCCATTATGAAGAATGGCGATCATCCTGTCTCCAATTCTTGCCCTTCGCTGCTTTTTGCTTCCGACAAGCTCCTTACGACTGTCCATACATTTTTTCTATTCTTTGATTGTCATGTATCCACTTCTTTTAGAAACCCGGTATGGACAGTTGAGATTCGTAGGACGACCTCGTTGTATGTTCCAAACATGAAGGCTACCATGCGTATACATCAGATGAGGCACACAATCATTCGGGATTATCTGTTGAAAAACATACTAATAACTTCGTAGTTAGCAATGATGTACTTGTTTTAGAAGTGTGCAAAAAGATGCACGGATGTTGTAATAATAAAAAATAATCTTACCAGGGTATCTCCATGGTAGTTACCGTAGTTCAACACGTGCACTAGTGGCACGTATTGACCATAATGTTGAGGAGTTTGATTGTAGATATTGTAAATCTCAAGATCAGTACAAAATGCAACCAGATGATTTTTCTCTTGATAAGTTAATTCGGAGCCTTCGGTGTAGTAGGTTCTGTCTACCATCTTTCGCACATTCTTTGAACATGGCCCTGATCAAGCAGGCCTCCACCGCCGAGTCGACGACGATGAGGATGCGGGATAGGCATCGCCGACGTCGATGCGGGAACTACTTCTATATATAGTTAAATAAAGTAGTTTTATTAATTAAATCAACTATCTAGTTCAACTACTAAGTAAGCACTTACTATAAATAAATAAAGTACTACTTACTAAAAACAAACTACTTCTATATATAGTAAAATAAATTACTTATTAAACCAACTAGCTAGTTCAACTATATATATATGAAGCACTTACTATAAAAAAATAGTACTTACTAAAAATGAAAAAATTAATTACACAATCTAAATTACACAATATGAACTACATATCTAAATTACACCACATCTAATCTAACAAAAAGATCTAACAAAAATAATAGCACCAAACATGCATATTCAACAATAATATCACCAAAAAAATCTATTAACAGAAAAAAATCTAACATAATATGAACAAATTAATTACACAATCTAAATTACACAATATGAACTACATTTCTAAATTACTACACATCTAAT
>NC_041391.1:172780433-172827796 GCF_002162155.2 Triticum dicoccoides
AAGGCCTCTTTTCGGCAGCCCAAAGGGCGGGAAACGAAGACCTTTGGTCCCGGTTGGTGGCTCCAACCGGGACAAAAGAGGGGCATTTGTCCTGGTTGGTACCACCAACCGGGACCAAAGAGATGGATTGGTACCGGTTGGTGCCACGAACCGGTTCCAATGCACCTCTTTCTGCAGCTGTTTTTAATTAGTCCCACCTTGCCAATCGAGAGGCACTCGCAGCGGTTTATAAGCCCTGAGTGCAGAGACGATGAAGAAGAGGCTTAATGCTCACCTGCACATTGCTTAGCTTCAAGCCTTGAGGATTAGGGTAGACTGCACGGTGCTGTGTGCAGTGCAGTTTACACTATTCCGAAAGGCTTGAAGCTAATTAACGAGCATTGTGCCTCTTTTTTATTTTTAATGACTTATTACAACCCAGAAATAAAAAAAATAGCAGAAAAGAAAAAAAACTACATAAAAAACTACTCAGAAATAAATAGAAGCAAAAATAGTTGTGATTAACTTTACTAAAAAATGAGCATAGATGCTTATTTTTAATGACTTATTACAATTCAGAAATAAATAGAAGAAAAAATAGTTGTGATTAACTTTACTAAAAAATGAGCATAGATGCTTATTTTTAATGACTTATTACAACTTAGAAATAAAAAGAAAAAAATAAATATAGCAGAAAAGAAAAAAAACTATATAAAAAACTACTTAGAAATGAATAGAAGCAAAAATAGTTGTGATTAACTTTACTAAAAAAATGAGCATAGATGCTTATTATTAATGACTTATTACAATTCAGAAATAAATAGAAGAAAAAATAGTTGTGATTAACTTTACTAAAAAACGAGCATAGATGCTTATTTTTAATGACTTATTACAAGTCAAAAATAAAAAGAAAAAAATAAATATAGCAGAAAAGAAAAAAAACTATATAAAAAACTACTCGGAAATGAGCATAGATGCGCTTATAGAGAAAATTCAACCTAAATTCATAATAAATTTCTACTAACTTCAGAGAAACTCAGTATGAATTTAGGTTAAATTCCCTGTATAAGGGCATCTATTTTCATTTTGAGAGGAGCTCAACAAGGCAGAGAGGGAGGGGCTTATAAACCAGTCTGATTCCCCTTCGGTTGGCAAGGTGGGACTAAACTCTGGCCGCAACGAGGACCAACCCTTTAGTCCTGGTTGGTGGCATGAACCGGGACTAAAGGGCAGACTTTGGTCCCGGTTCATGCCACCAACCGGGACCGATGGTGGTGGGCCAGGAGCGAGGCCCATTGGTCCCGGTTTGTCCCACCAACCGGGACCAAAAGGTCCAGACGAACCGGGACCAATGGCCCACGTGGCCCGGCCGGCCCCCAGGCTCACGAACCCGGTCCAATGCCCCCATTTGTCCCGGTTCTGGATTGAACCGGGACTAATGGGCTGGACCGGCCAGGACCATTGGCCCCTATTCTACTAGTGCAAGCCACCATGCATTATTTTTCATACATGTCACTCTTGATTCATTGCACCATCCCGGTACACCGCCGGAGGCATTCATATAGAGTCATATCTTTTTCTAGTATCGAGTTGGAATCCTTATGTTTTAATCAATAGAAGTGTGATGATCATCATTATTAGAGCATTGCCCCAAAAAAAAGAGAAAGGCCAAAAAAAGAAAAAGAAAGTCCCAAAAATATATATATAAAAAGGGCAATGCTACTATCTATTTTTCTACACTTGTGCTTCAAAGTAGCACCTTGTCCTTCATGTAGTGAGTCTCATATATTGTGCTTCAAAGTAGCACCTTGTTCTTCATGTAGTGAGACTCATATATTGTGCTTCAAAGTAGCACCATGCTTTTCATATAGTGAGTCTCATAAGTTGTCTTGTTCATACTAGTGGGAATTTTTCATTATAGAACTTGGCTTGTATATTCCTACGACGGGCTTCCTTAAAATGCCCTAGGTCTTCATGAGCAAGCAAGTTGGATGCACACCCACTAGTTTTCTTTTGTTGAGCATTCATAGCTCTAGTGCATCTGTTGCATGGCAATCTCTACTCCTTGCATTAACATCAATCAATGAGCATCTCCATAGCTCATTGATTAGCCTCGTTGATGTGAGACTTTCTCCTTTTTGTCTTCTCCACACAATCCTCATCATCATATTCTATTCCACCCATAGTGCTATATCCATGGCTCATGCTCATATATTGCGTGAAGGTTGAAAAAGTTTGAGATTATTTAAGTATGAAACAATTGCTTGGCTTGTCATCGGGGGTATAGAAGTTGGGAACATCTTTGTGTGACGAAAATGAAGCATAGCCTAACTATATGATTTTGTAGGGATGAACTTTCTTTTGCCATGCTATTTTGAGAAGACATGATTACTTTGATTAGTATGCTTGAAGTATTATTATTTCTATGTCAATATGAACTTTTGTCTTGAATCTTTCGGATCTGAATATTCATACCATGATTAAGAAGATTTACATTGAAATTATGCCAAAGTATCACTCCGCATCAAAAATTCTCTTTTTATCATTTACCTACTCGAGGACGAGCTAGAATTAAGCTTGGGGATGCCTGAGACGTCTCCAACGTATCTATAATTTTTGATTGCTACATGCTACTTTATCTATTGTTTTGGACTATAATGGGCTTTATTTTCCACTTTTATATTATTTTTGGGACTAACCTTTAACCGGAGGCCCAACCCAGAATTGATGTTTTTTGCCTTTTTCAGTATTTCGAAGAAACAGAATATCAAACGGAGTCCAAACGGAATGAAACCTTCGGGATCGTGATTTTCCAACCGAACGTGGTCCAGGAGACTTGGACCCTACTCCAAGAAGCCTCCGAGGAGGTCACGAGGGTGGAGGGCGCGCCCCTACCTCGTGGGCCCCTCGGAGCTCCACCGACGTACTCCTTCCTCCTATATATACCTACGTATCCCCGAACGATTAGAAAAGGAGCCAAAAACCTAATTCCACCGCGGCAACCTTCTGTATCCACGAGATCCCATCTTGGGGTCTGTTCCGGAGTTCCGCCGGAGGGGGCATCCACCATGGAGGGCTTCTACATCAACACCATAGCCCCTCCGATGAAGTGTGAGTTGTTTACTTCAGACCTTCGGGTCCATAGCTAGTAGCTAGATGGCTTCTTCTCTCTTTTTGGATCTCAATACAATGTTATCCCCTCTCACGTGGAGATATATTCGATGTAATCTTATTTTTGTGGTGTGTTTGTTGAGACCGATGAATTGTGGGTTTATGATCCAGTATTATCTATGGAAAATATTTGATTCTTCTCTGAATTCTTTTATGTATGATTGAGTTATCTTTGCAAGTCTCTTCGAATTATCTTTTTGGTTTGGCCAACTATATTGGTAGTTCTTGCAATGGGTGAAGTGCTTAGCTTTGGGTTCAATCTTGCGGTGTCCTTACTCAGTGACAGAAAGAGTTGCAAGGCACGTATTGTATTGTTGCCATCGAGGATAAGAAGATTGGGTATTTATCATATTGCATGAATTTATTCCTGTACATCATGTCATCCTGCTTAAGGCGTTACTCTGTTTTTAACTTAATACTCTAGATGCATGCTGGATAGCGGTCGATGAGTGGAGTAATAGTAGTAGATGCAGAATCGTTTCGGTCTACTTGTCTCGGACGTGATGCCTATATACATGATCATTGCCTAGATATACTCATAACTATGCTCAATTCTGTCAATTGCTCAACAGTAATTTGTTCACCCACCGTAGAATACTTATGCTCTTGAGAGAAGCCACTAGTGAAACCTATGGCCCCCGGGTCTATTCTCATCATATCAATCTCCATTACTTTATTTACGTGCTTTACTTTTACTTTTTACTTTGCATATTTATACCAAAATTACCAAAAATATTATCTCTATCAGATCTCACTCTCGTAAGTGACCGTGAAGGGATTGACAACCCCTAATCGCATTGGTTGCGAGTAGCTATCGTTTTGTGCAGGTACGATGGACTTGCGCGTGACCTCCTACTGGATTGATACCTTGGTTCTTAAAAGCTGAGCGAAATACTTATGCTACTGTGCTGCATCATCCTCTCCTCTTCGGGGAAAACCAACGCAACCTCAAGATGTAGCAGAATCTAACTCTAACCTCTAACTGAGTTAGAGTATCCAAACAGGGCCATAGGCGCAAGCACTCCCCCTCCTAAGTGTGATTATCTCTTACTAGCCATCAGGAACACACGTATTGTCTCCTTCCATCCATACGTCTATCTCGATATCTCTCTGGGCATCTTCTATCGCGCACACACCTTGTCACTCGATCTCCCACCCATGTAGTCCGATCACGATCTCCAGGGGATCTCTCTATGACAAACATACACTCTCTCCTCCCCAAGTCTGCATTTTCTCCGTACATGTCCCTCGACCTCTTTCCCTTGTTTGTCAGACCCCTCTTGGCCACATGCTAGGGGTCTTCCTCTCTCGGTTCCAAACAACCACACACTATCTCCTCACCTTGCCTCCGTTGTCGAAGATGCATGTGTGATATGTTTGCATAAGGCACGCATGCTTTTTCTCTACTTTTATCGTGTGTTGTCCATGTATCTTTCCCACACGCACACACACTTTTTTCACTCACTCTCTCTCTCTCTCTATCTATCTCTCTCTCTAGGGACTCTGTCATGTCCATAAGCATATGGATGTTTTGAAAAGTCAAACCTCAGAAAAGTTTGACCAGTTATATGTGGAGAAAAACATTTACATCTGGAACAATCATTAGATTCATCACAACATGTACTTACTTCATACTATCATTTATCTTTGGTATTGTAGATATAAGTAATTTCTTTATAAACTTGGTCAAAGTTTCAAAAGTTTGACTTAAAAAAATTTTGTAACTACATTATCGAACAGAGGGAGTAGCTCTTTCTCTCTCTCTGCTATCTATCACGGGCCTCCCCTCTCACTCAAACTCTCTATACCGACGGATTATACGCTCACTGTGTCAGCGTATAGCTCCGTATATTGTTTAGTTGACCGGTCAACCAATCCACATGCTGCGTTGTCAGCTCGTGTTCTGTATCTTGGTGTGGCCCATGTGGCAGTGGGTGAAAATAAGTAAACTAGATGCCCATCTGACACGCGGTGAAGTAAACAAAGTTGAAACCACTCGGGGTAGCACCCCGCACGCTAGTAAATTGAGGGCGCATTGAGGACAAACTTCTTGCGCGCGAAGGACGCACTCGCGCACAATTCACCACTGCGCGGCGGCATGCACAGAAGGACGCACTCACGCACACCCAGCACATAACACACACTAGCACACCTGTACACCGGTGTCGCCGCTAGTTGAGATGGACGGTGAGGCAGCCAACAAGCGGAGGCGACTCGAGCCAAAACCGCATCCGGCGAGCCTGGACTTCATCAGCAGCCTCCCCGACGACATGCTGCTCGTCATCATCGGCCTCCTCCCCACCAAATCTGCCGTGCGGACCGCCCTGCTATCCCGGCGTTGGCGCCCCCTCTGGCACTGCGTCCCCCTCAACCTCACCGTCGACAGCTGCCTCTGCGACGGGGATTGCAAACGCATGGCCGCAATCTCCAAGATCCTTTCATCGCACCCTGGGCCAGCCAGACGCCTTGACATCCGCATGTTCAGTACCAACTGCAAGGTCCAACCCAAGTTCGACGAGTGGTTCTTATCCCCCGCCCTAGATCAGCTCGAGGAGCTCAGCTTTGAAGCTGGACGATGTCGCTCTCTGCCGCCGTCCGCGCTCCGCCTCATGCCAACGCTGTGCCGCGCCAACTTCAGCTCCTGCTATCTTCCTCAGATTAATGCCGCGCCTGCCCTTCTTCTCCCTCAACTCAAGCAGCTCGACCTCTTCGACGTTGTCATCTTGAAGAAGGCTATGGAGCACCTGCTCCGCAGCTGTACTGCGCTCGAGTACCTTCGTCTTGAGCAGATCCATGTGTTCATTAGCCTCCACATCGCCTCGACGAATCTCCGATGGATTTATGTGTCTTGCTGGCCCCGCAAGAAGACATCAATTGGGAAGAGATCATTCTAGTTGTTCCACGTTATGGTCATTGAGAATGCACCTTTCCTGGAGAGATTGCTTGTATCGGATCTACAAGGTCCAAGAAAAATCAGGGTCATTGACGCGCCGAAATTGACAATGTTGGTGTACTCGTCTGTCAAATTCTCCGAACTCTTTATTGGATCCGTAATCGTTCAGGTACAGCACTCATCTTCTTCTCCGTCTTCTTGAAATTCACATTTTTAAATTTCTTCTTGATGTATTTACGACTATCTTCCAGAAAATGATTCCCACAAGCTTGACCCAGTCCATGCGCACAGTGAAGATCTTAGCACTAAAATCTATCGGCCCCAATCTGGATCAAGTTGTTGGATTCCTTACTTGCTTTCCGTGCACGGAGAAGCTACTCGTCGAGGTGAAACTTCTTTCCTATAAGTAAACGGTAATCACAACGTAGCTCAATTTTTTCGTAATTTTCCCAAATTACGATGACAAGTGTAGTGTTCAAAACTGCATCTATGCACTGCACCGAAAGAAATGTTTTTAGTATTTTTTCTCACGTGATCACCTGCATCGTTTTTATGCTGTACTACTACTATAGTAGCCTAGGCTAGTCATAGTGGAAAGTAACTTAGACTACTCCAGTAACTCTATGGTTACCCTAAGAGCAAGTACTACCTCCGTCCTAGTTTACTCTTCCAATTTTGTAGTATCAAAATTTGACCATAGATTTAACTGACAAAATATTAATGCATGACACTAAGAACTATATCGTTGGATTCATATTTGAACATAATTTCAAATGGTGTAATTTTTAGTGGCATGCATTGGCATTTTCTTAGGTAAATCTATGGTCAAAATTTTATACTAAATACGAGGTAGTATTCCCTCCGTCCCAAAATTCTTGTCTTACATTTGTTTAGATACGGATGTATCTAACACTAAAATGTAACTAGATACATCCGTATTTAGACAAATTTAAGACAAGAATTTTGGGATGGAGGGAGTACAAAACTGGGGTATGTAGGCCAAAACATGTGCCAAATTCACTTGTGATGCATTTGGCATCGATGCCCCTCCATTGCTCACCTGGTGCCCCAATCTGGATCACCTACTTTGCTCCGGTGCCAAATTAACTCACGCAATGAAAAAACACTGCGTGGGAGAGAGAGAGGACTGAGGCAATAAAAAAACACTTGTTTGGGAGAGTGAGAGGCTGGTGTAGTTGGTTTGATTGATTTGTTTATACATGTGGGTCTGTGTGCACAGTGGTGCCAACTCTCTCACATCGCGAGAGCGGTGCCAAAATCTTTTGATTTGACATCGATGCGTATTATGTGGCATACTTTTGCGAAATATGGCATCGGCCACATAGTGGAAGGCAACAAATGCCCAAGCTCTTCACGTGCTCCTAGTTAAATGAGAGGAAACAGAAAGAGAGAGAGAGAGAGAGAGAGAGAGAATGAAAAAATATCACTAGCCAGCCAACCCTATCGTATGAGCGAATGATATTGGTACCTCTTGATGACACGACAATCTTATGCAGCCAGCTGCTCTAATATGTTCTCTTCTTTTGCAGATAAAAAAGACCCGAAAGTGAAAAATGTGCTGCACTATAACAATCTCATCGAATGCCTTGATCTCCATCTTACATAAATTGATTTGATCGACTACCGAGGCAGCACATCTGAGATTAAATTGGCCAGGTTCTTTGTTCTGGAGGCAAGTGTGCTCAAGGTAATGAGGTTTGGCGTTCTCTGGTGCAACAATGAATAGCGTGCTGATCACCGCAAGCGTCTAAGCCTAAATGACAAAGTCTCCGCAGAAGCTAAATTTGTTTTTGAAACATCAAGTGGCTAGAGACTCAAAAACTTATTTTCCCATTAGTAACTTGTCAGGGCGGTGGATTTTAGTTTATATGATAATGCAGCATCCACCTAAAGTAACGAAAGTTCTTACGTAAACTTCCTAGTAATTCCCTCTTCCTAGGTGCAGCATTACTCCCAACATTTGTAATATCAGTTTGAAACTTGTAATATTGTCGTGTCCTATTCCTGCGTTTTCAAAATCCTGCGAATCAAACAGGTCCTAAGTTGGTGATGATGTTGTGCCTCCCATCTTTCACCAATAGCCGTCGGATCTAGATCTAACGCATACAAACCAAGCTTCTCCATTTTTGCAAAAAGGTGCCCATACTTGTTCCCTATTTACAAACAACTCCTTGTCTCTCACAATCATCCTTATCTCCTCCCCACCACATCTAGAAGGCGGTGGAAAAATCTGGCGCGATGGCCGCTGCCAGAGCCGTCCACCCCCAATCTTGGTGTTCCGTGCAATGCACGGGCATCTATGCATGGGAAATTATGTCAAACGGGGCTAGTTGTAAGTAGGCTAGCTCTATAGTCATGATGATAGTGACTGCAGATGGTGAGGCTGACTATGGTATGCCGAACACGGCGCCTATACTCAGGTGTCATCTCGGGCGCAGGGTCTTGTCACTTCACTGTGAGGAGCAGCACGTAATAATTTGACCAACGGGTAGTACAGTGCTAGTACTAGTAGCACCATCGTCTGGATTTAGGATTACTACCACGTCCATCTGGATTTTAGTATTTGACTAGCAATATCTAGTAGTAATGCATGTCACAAAAATGTGCTACTCCCTCTGTAAATAAATACATGGTGTTTTATTCCTATCGGCGAGAGAACTTAATGTTTTTTTGCTAACTACTAATAGGATTACATGCAATGAGCTAAACACTGCGGGCCTGTTTGGTTTGTGACTAACTTTGCCAAAGATTGCCACACCTAAAGTTAGGCAAGTTTGACCAACTTACGTGAGTGTTTGGTTCAAGCCACATCTTAGGCAAGCCCCACTTGGGCCCCACATGGCATACACATAAAAAATGTGGCAAGATTCCCTCAGGCTTGCCAACTTGTGGCTCTCATTTTGATGAACTAACCTTAGGCAAGCTTGGCAAAAATGTGTGGCAAAGTGTGGCAATGCTAGGCCTAGAACCAAACAGCCCTTGCATGTCATGTTTGGTAGTCTCAAGTCGTTGAAAGCATGCACGGCCCACATCTCTCATTGGTTGATATGTCACGAAATAAGAAACAAGGAGGGAGTTAATGCACCGTGCCTAAGACTAGCCATAGTGGGGGTAACATAAGTGTATCATGCACTTGGGACTCGCAAACATGCTTATGTGGCAGGCAATTAAAGAAGAGAGAGATGGTTATAGTAACATAGGTAGATACCGTAACATAATAAATGTGATGCTACTATCTGTCATGCATGGCAATAAATGAGACCACTTATGATACTAATATATGACACTATGCACTATAAAGATAGTAACATAGACTAGTAACATACGCATGTTACTAGTCTAAGTTACTCTCCACTATGACCAGGCTAAGCGTTTTGGGATTATTTGGTTTTCGTAATGTGACTTACACAACATTTTTGTTTACATGCATTAACATTTTATTAGTTAAATCAAAGGTCAAAACATGGCGCAAAATGCAAAGGGGACCAATAAACCAGTAAACATCAAACTTCTCTCATTTGGCCCCAACTAGAGGTCCGGTGAGATGACTATACTGCACCGGCACGGAGGGGGACACAGCTTCATTGACTTACGGCATCTGCCTTTGGGTGAATGACACGTGGGCCCAGGGGGTGGTTGGCCCACCTATCATACAGCCAAAGGCAGGTGCAGTAGAGGGCCGAGGAGTAGTACGAAATGCTACGCACCTACGCACGCTAACCAAGGGCAAGAGTGATCACTCGAATTGCAAGATCAGTTGACCCATGGAGGCGATGAGTGCGAGCATCAGCCGGCTGTGCCAGATGGTCCACGACGCCGGCCTATGGCCCGGCAACGAGGAACGTCTCTAGGTAGTATTGCTTGAGGCCGCCAGGGCGAGGGGTCGCTTGGACGACAGCTTCCTCTCCTTGTTCGATGAGGTCCTCGTCGGTTTCCTCGACAAGTTCACCGTCGTCAAGAAGCTCACGGACGACTTTAACGTAAACCTCCAGCCGACGTGCCCAGGCTCTGCGATGCCCGCCACCCTCAACGGCCACTATGGTGACAGCCTCTTCGACGCACTGGTGGCCCTGCGACTGCCCGTCGTCGCGCCGGAGAATGTCCACCTCGAGGTCGCGCTCGCTGCGCAGCGCGTGGCGCAGCAAGACACCATCGACATAATCACCCACGTCTACGCACAAATCGTCCACAAGGACTACTACATGCAAGAGGAGGACAATAGGACGCTGGCCTTCTTGGACAGCAGGGCAACCTTGGACGGCAATGTTCAGAAGCACGTTGAGCTCGCCGCCAACGCCACTGCTCCTCACACGTCGGTTGGTGACCCGACGCACTAGGGCGTGAGGATGTCGTTGATGGATCCGTATGTATTTTTATCTTTCCGTCAAATCCATGTAGTAGTATATGATACTACAGTAATTATCTAACGTTTCGCATCAACTTCATAATTTTCGTACGTCCTCCATGCATGAACGGTGCCAGAACCAAACTTCTCATTACTCTAGGCAAAATCGTTATTTTCTATTTATCGATCGCGCCATGGAGCAGAACCAAATTTTACAAGCTACGAGTTCAAAAGGAAAAGCCTGTCGTGTTCGCGTCGCACCCCCACACGGTTGGTCTGGCACGCCGCTCAAGCGGGAATGCATGCGGTGTTGCATTTTCACTTACAAGTGGGACCGTAGTTGAGCAAACCGACTATCGGCAAACCCCCACACTGCCCACCGCGTGATGGCTGAGAAAACAGGAGGGAGAAGAGATGGCTGTAGCATGGACTCCAAGAAAATTGGTGTCGGATGGGACTCGTGTTGGTGGCGTATGCTGTATTGCTAGACGTGAATGCTAGTTATGGCCCATGCCAGCCCACTATATCGAGCCTATATTGAGGTACGTAGAACATATTTCCTGCAGTCCGTGCTCAGCCCTCCTGTATCTCTCTTCTCAGCCAGCCAGCAGACGCGCGGAGCCCATTGTCTGTTTGCTCACATGCGGTCCCGCATGTCAGTGAAAACACAAGCGGACCCACTGAACCTGCACATATTTCACCTCGGCGTGCTGGTCATGAAAAACAAATCGAAGAAAGATCTTCGGTGGCCGCTTTTGGAGTTACTCAAGAGTAGTAAGATTCTATTTATAGTTTAACCAAAGATGCACATCTCGTGTCTTCAACTCCCACTCTATTTTCTTTCATGACACAACCTGGATGCTGGATGTTCCACGTGTCGGCAAAAGGAGGAAGAACCCGACCAAATCTTGGGTTGTGCTCTCGGATTAGACTAGTTGTGCTAACTTAAAAAATTTATTGTGTACTCCCTTCGTTCCAAAATAATTGACTTCCATTTGTCCAAAAATGGATGTACCTCTATACTAAAACATATCTAGATACATATATATTTTAATAAATAGAAGGCATGTATTGTGCAATGGAGGGAGTAGAATGGATGCAAGTTTTTGTATTGGGAAGAAGAGTACATCCATATATTGATAGAGCGCAATTTAGTAGATGTTCTATCACTTTTAGCTAGCACAGAGGCTATAGATGAGATTAGTGCACTTGTTGATTCTCCTACTTGGTATGCGTGTTGCTGCTTAGACGCAGAGAAAAACGGACCGGAGGGAGTACTAGAATAGAGGCTAGACATGAGACTAGATGTGAGGAAGCAACGTCTACTTCTTTACACTCGAAGAAGAAAGAAGCACACAAGATCGAGCCTCCGCAGATCAACAATGAATGCATCGAGAAGGCACTAATCCAATTTACAGGAGTAGTAAAATGTATTCTTGTGGTTCTTGTTTTCTTTGGTCTTGCATTTCTAGTCAAAATTATCGTTGGAGTTCGTGCAAAACGGAGGTCCGTTTGTGGTCGTGCGTTGCAGTTGGCCTTACAAGTGGGACCGCGGTTAAGGAAACCGACTATCGGCAAACCCCCACCTCGCCCGCCGCGGGATGGCTGAGTTGGAGAAACGATGAGGTTGAAGAGATTGCTCTAGCATGGACTCCAAGAAATATGGTGTCAGATGGAAGTCGTGCTGGTGGCGTGTGCCGTACTCCTGTACGTGAATGCTTGTTCTGGCCCATGCCACCCTACAGCTCCTACTACCTACTATATAGTACTACTAGTATCGAGGATTCGAGGTGCTGGTTACGTAGTACAATATGGCTACAGTAAAAGCACCCGCACAATGCGCGAAGCATGTGAAGCTAGTACAAATAGTGTACTACTATTGTTGATTCTCTGGGACGGGCCATCCATTGTTGATCTGGATACCAACGCAGGATTGATCATCCAGGCTGAAGCGGCCTACTATATCAGTACCAGGGTAAGGAACCACCCAAATGTCCGAGGTATAGACACAGTTGCTTCTCATAAATGGTAGGAACGTTGTGTCAACAGCAGTTGGATTGCCTTTCACCATCATTGGATAGTTTTATCCAAGGAAGAGCGAGTTTTCTCCAAGACTATCAATTCTGTACCAGCGAGAAGCAGTTGGCGCTAGCACACTAGTATCCATCCCGAATACCATGCAACGGGTGTTGGAATAGGTCCGGAGAGTGCGACCATGGGAGACTACACCTGCTTCCTTAGCAGTAACATCATCAGTGGGCTGTATACACACAAGAAGAGGTGATCCATCGGAATTAGTTGCCAGGCGCCACAAAGTATATGGGCGCTGCTCGTCCTCATGCTCGTGATCATCACCATCGTCATCTCCCCCTTGGTTATAAAATTTTTCATGTATGGGTGGTGGAATGTTCACAGGACCATGAAACATAAGAAGAAGGTTAATTAGTAAAGGGAAACTTGCTAACCCTCATGCATGTGGATGAAACAATTATAATTATGGTGGAAGACAAATGTACCGAAACTACGAGGATTCCATGCAAAAACAGTGCCACGAGTGGAGCAAACACAAGGCCCTCGTATTCAATTGCATCACAGTACTCATCCGTGTACAGAAACTGATTTTTGAGCAATATCCATCGAGTCAAACCACCAAGGATGGCAACAAGCTTGTCGAAGATAGCAACAACTTCATAGTTGTTCTAATTCCAAGAGCGGTTGGGAACTCGACAAATTGCTATATTCCGTAGAAGACAGTCACCATGATCGTATTTGAACGTGCGTACAATACCGGTGTGCTCAACCTCTGGGCAGTCTACTGAGATTTTTGGAAGTGGTACCCGGTCACGAGTGTACACAGTCACAAGTTCCCACTCGCAGTTGGACCCAATGTAACCAACCCAATCTCCATTTGCGCCTGCCCAAGCCTTGCCCTCAAGCGATGGCATCTTAACATCATACGTATCATTATCAAGCGGCATCAACTTGCACAGGGCGAGGCCTCCGTCGTGCCGGCGCCAGTCATCAGGGTCACGGTGAAGAAGATAGGGGAGATCAAAATGCTCCTTGACTCTTGGCTTCCTTGTAATGATGTTATTAGTTGAGTCGAGATTGGGCTTGAACGAACCTGCCATGCTAGCCGAGGTGATGATGTCGCACCGATCAATGAGTTCCTCCACCACGTCATCTTTCAGATCGGGGAAGAATAACGGGGTCGTTTCCGGCCTGTTCCCTCCATGGAGAAGACAATCGAACAATGGCAGAAGAAAGGGTGAAGGGCTAAAGGAAAATGGAGGAGGGAGAGGAAGAGCGTGCGACAGCAGTTCCAAATCGAGAGGGAAAGGCGAAGAGTCAGTGGACGGTTGCCAATTTGCCACGGTTCACGAAGAGGTGCCCCAGCCTACACGTCTGTTCAGAAATACTCCTACTACTCCCCGTCGTCTCACTGATATGTTGAAACGGGACCACATGTCAATGAAACATGGTGTGTAATTTCTTGTGCAAAATGCGATCTGGCCGCGTTGGCCCGAGGTGCCGCATTAGTTATCAATCTTGCCAAGGGCTGCCCACTTGCTTCTCACACTACCACCCTCTCTCCAGATCTAAAAAAGATGGCCCCTCTCTCCCTCCTCACCGGTGGTCATAGATCCGTCAGGGAAGAAAAGGACGTGCAGCGTTGACGCACTCGTCGTCAGCGAGCGAGGTCGTGCACTGACGACAAGACCGTCCTCTCAGACCTAGCGCCCGCACGGGATGGCCTCCGTCCCCAAGCTCGCTGCCGTAGTGTGTGCGGAGGACGACGACCACGAGCGAAGCCACTTCCCGCCGACCCTCAGGTATGCTACCTCTTTTCGAACCATACCCTTGTTCTATTGCCCCATCTGCCATGTCGTTGCATGTGGATCTTTTTTCCACTCCACCATCTTCCCAATTTGCTATCCTCTGCTCTGCTGGCCACACAGACGAAAACCATAATTTGCACTATTAAAGGAAAGCCTACTTCATGCAGACTAATCCATGTCTGGGTTGAATAAGGAAAGGAAGGGAGACTGTACTGTCCAAGAAAGTAGGCATCAAACCCGCATCTAGGTTGAAAAGGGGAAAATCAGAAGCTAAGGAACCACCGTTTCAAAAAAAAGTAGCTAAGGAACGAGTCTCGTGTCTCTTGGTTGAAGAAGGGTAGAAAGGCATGACAACACAATAGAGAATGACCAGGTCGATCGGTTTGTTGTCCTCACATAGGAAAAAGGTGGCTAAAGAGAACAAAAATGGGATGTAATCCACATATGCTGCCTGGATATTTGTTGCTCTGGGCAACCATACCTCCCTCACCACTCTGCGTCCGTGGAGGTACATCGTACTGGTGTGCCCACTGTCCGAATAGGCCTCCCATGCTCTTATTGCCACTTTTTTGCTGTTAGTATAACACCAGCAGTCAAGTCAAGCAATGCTACTGCTAAAGTGAAGCCACATTTAACTAATGCCGCTCTTAGTCTAATGCCACCGATAAATTTAAGCAATGCCATTTAATGTCACTGGATTATTTAAGGGTTAGCTGTTGATTGTGGATGTATTGTTACCTTTACATTTTGTCTAATGCCACTAGTATACCAATGCTGAAACTTGTTACCTTTACATTTTGTATTGTTAATTCTTATAGAAACCTTCCAGTGCTAGAATTTATTGAAATCTGTTCAGTAAAACCATTGTACTGTACCCTGTAATAAACTAACTACTCTACTGTTGCACTAGCCACTGGATTAGTGTATATTTGTAGTATTCGAATGGTGTAGACTTCACTCAAATTATCCCGGTAAAGCTAGTCACACCTTTGTTAAAATTAATGTTCATTATGTTATCGGAGGAGGTCTGTATGTTTGTCTCTAATGCCTGTCGACTACATACCTGACATCATGATGTAATGTTAAGTCATTTACTTTTGTACAGTGTCACTGAATTGTCAAGGCGGTGATGGCATTGTATTTTAGTAGAACTGCACAAAATTTGCTTAAAAGAAGAGGAAAGGTCAGGAATGGCTCAGTTTTTCAGAAAAAACTATGTATGCCTTCCTGACAGCAGCCGTTGTTACTTTATTTATTCCTTCAAGCATGTTGTTAGAAACAGTCTTGCTACCTTTTCCCATTAAGAAATTGGAATGCTTATATTTGTGAGTCTATGCTTCAACTAGTGCCACTTTTATAGTAATCACACTTTCAATATCTATGCAAACAAGGATGCTCGATTTTAGTGGAGCTGCACAAAAAGTCCAACTGGTTCAACATTAGGAGCATGTTTTTTCCAAACTTTTATATCCAATTGGTGGCACTATGAGCTGTTCATTACGAAGGTACATGGTTTGCTACTATCTTGCTACTCTTTTTGTACTGTCATTAGATAGTAATACTAGTGGTTTGCTAGCTGCTTGATATGTTTACTAGCTGCTTGATATTTGTGCAGACAGAGATGTCTGCCCGTTGCTATTTGGCAAAAAAACAAAGTGTCCGCAATTTTGGTTGAACTGCACAAGAGAATAGTATAGTCACTGCATGCAGTGCCATTTGAAAATAGACACAAAGATTGGATAGTCACTTCATGGACTGCAAAAAAGTAGTACTGTACTATTTACTAGCCAATAGTTGGTGCTTCAATGCTTTGGTCTGATTATACAATGGGCATCATTTTGCCTAAGTTAAAGTTTGTATTCCGAAAATAGTCTCGCAGTGTGATCGAGAGAAGACCAAATCATATTGCAGTGGATGTTCCTCCATCATGTGTGGTTCATTCTCATGGTTCCAGCTGTTGGTGAAACCACTTACTTTTGCAAGAGGAATTGTAGACTTCACAAACAAATTTGTCTTTCAGTATGTACTGAATGTTGGCCAATAGAAGCATCCATATTAGTAGGAAGAACAGATTTTTTTCTAGATCTTTGCTTTTGGAGCTACATATTTGTATATGACATGTGAATCATTGAGATGCATTAACATGTTGATCTTATGTATGGGAATCGTACTAGTTAGTTTTCGTTGCGACGCAAGATCCGAAGTGGCTGATCTTTGCTTTTGGAGCTACATACTTGTATATGATCTTTGAATAATTGAGATGCATTAACAATTACTTATTTCTGTTCGCTCAGTGTTTATAAGTTACTGATCAATCACTAGCTAGCCTACAAATGCGCTCCTTGCAGTTTTATTTGCGACGCAAGATGCGAAGTGGCAGTTTTTTGAATAAAAATGCCTACCTCTGAAGAAACTGAAAAGCTACACTATCGATCCTACACGGATAAAAATGCCTACCTCTGAAGAAACTGACAAGCTACACTATCGATCCTACACGGATAAAAATGCCTACCTCTGAAGAAACTGACAAGCTACACTATCGATCCTACACGGATAAATAGCAGATCACGCACGTACTACCTCCTTTCTGGTTTGCAGAGCTCAATTCAAGAAACGACCCACTCGATCCTACACGAATAAATAGCAGATCACACATGTACTAGTACCTCCTTTCCGGTTTGCAGGGCTTAATTCAAACCTCTCATCAACCAAGGTACTCCCTCCGTTCGGGTTTATTAGTCTGGTGAGAAAAGCAGCAAGACCAAGGCATGGCAATAATTAACGGCATTTAGAAGTTTAAGCCTAATTAATTCCAGCGATTTAAGTGGCTACATGCGTGCCCTCGGCTACGACTCATTGGATGCTGCTTCGCGTACTGCCTGCGAGCGATTCTGAGTGCCTGCATGCAGTCGGCCATAATTAAGGCAGCTAACTGATGCGAAAAAGATACGCTTTAATTGTTGCGAGCTTTTTAAATCCGTGGAATCATTATTGACAAGGAGGAAGATGATTCGAGTGCACTTGTTTGACCACCATGCCGGCATGCGACCCAGACGGGACAGGACGGTACAGTCATAATTTCAGTTTCCCTAGTTTTCCACGGCAAGCTGGCGCGCTAAGCCATTATGCATTGTATTCCAATGACCGCCGCGCTACCTTCCCCCAATAAGTACTATTTCCAGGCCTTCTCTGGTGCCATCGTGACCCAACACGCCATATCCTCATAATCCCCCACCGGCCCGACGTCGCTCGCCACGTCCGCCATGCCCCCGCCCGTCCGCGGTAGGCGATGCCGGAGGCGGTCACCGCCGGAACTAGTGTTCGGTTATTCACTGGAAGGCAGACGGAGGGAGGAGTCATTCTATCTGTCTTTAGATGGCAATGCGCAGATCAAGGATTTGTTGGAGCGCGACCGTTAGGCAGAGGAGCAGGAGTTGTTTGAGCGCGACCGTCAGGCGGAGGAGCAGCGTATTGCCAATTTGCGCCGCTAGCGGGACATGGAGCAGCAGCACACCGATGCTCTGAGTCGCGAGCAAAGCACCTGCAACTGGGCCGACTACGTGGAGGCCGGCGCCAGGCAAATAGCCCTGGAGGCTGTCGGGCACGCACGCGTTCGCGACGCCGATTTTTACTACCAGCTCGTCAAGTGGGTTTCCCGCTTTGAAGCCGAAGCTTCAATGGACCACGCCGGCATGGAAAGGGCCAACGCGCATGAGCAACACGCCCTATCGCACCTCTGGCAAGTCCGAGGCGAGGCACAGGACGTCGGTGCCGGCGTTTAGCGTGTACCATAGATGGCGGCCGGCATCGTCTAGTTAGCTAAGAGTAAGTTAGTACTTGTCTAGTGGGAGTAGATAGTTAACTTGGCTATGATGGTTGTCAACGTGGAAGTTCAGTACTCTATATGTGGATCAGACCTGTTACTTTGCTCTGAATGTTGAACTTTTCGTTTGAACGTATGGAATGGGCTGTTACTTTTTTAAATGGGTTGTATTTGTCCTCCACGGGTTTAGAGGCTGACTTGTGGGCCTAGCAAGTTGACGCGTACACAATCAGGAGACGATTGTACGTGGAGAGGATGACAGCAAGGACCCGCCAAGGTCATGGCAATACGCAAGCAAGTGCCTCCTTATTTCAAGACAATAAAAAATGGATCCTCCTAGTGGATTTCTGACATGTGGGTGCCATGCCATTGTCAACGTAGTCAATAAACGAGAGAATTGCACAACGAGCGGCTGACACCAGGGACCCAGCAGCTCGCCCATTTATTTTTGTTTTGGGTTAATTTGATAAATGCCTCCGAGAAATGCCACTGCAATTTCCAAACTTTGAAAAATGCCATGTCATGCCATTTCTAGTGGCATTTTTCGAAGTTTGGAGTGGCGTTTTTCAAAGTTTGCAAACTGCAGTGGTGTTTTTCCAAGTTTGCAAAAATTGCAGTGGCATTTTTCAAAGTTTGGAAATTGCAGTGGCATTTTTATGAATCACCAAAATTGGGGTGGCATTTATCTAATTTGTTTTTGAGACGGAAGTAGGGTGTCAACTGGGCTGTGCGGGACACGCTGGCCTGTCTAGACAGCCTTTTCTTTTATGTTTACCATAGACCAGCCCAATAGTTTTTTTCTTTCTGAAAATGGCTAGCCCAGTTTTTTTGTGATTTGTCAAGTAAGTCGCTTTATTAGGCCTGTTGGGCTGCAAATCTTTCAAGAGGAGGAGAGCTTCATTTGGCTCGCCGACAAAATGGCCTATCAGTAATGAGAAATGGGCTGTACATTTTTTAAACACATGAAACCGGCAATTAGTTTCAAATATCTTTTTTCATTTCGAGATTCTAAATTGCATTGATTTTTATGCGTGGACAATTTATTGGATTTTATATTGATATACATTTATTTTTAAAATCAGTCTGAATGTGACTCGAAATTTTGGGATTAAAAACAGTTCAGACCGCACCGACATATGCAAATTTCGTATAATTTTTTAACCGTGGCCACAATATGGGCTGTAAAGCTAACAAAAAGAATACGGGCTCCAAAAAAACCCGTAAGAATTAGCAAATGGGCTGTAAACTATTTGAAATAATGGCAGATGGGCTGTATGCTGTTTTCCACATATTTGAGGCTTTCCACAGATGGCCTGTATACTGTTGGATGTCGAATCAACGGTCGTCGTGATTCTTCAATCTCTGCTCTCCTGCTGCAGCCACTCAAACAAGCACCGTCGGGACTGCCTGCTCCCTCCTCCACGCGGCCGGCTGTGCTGCCACGCAGGCGTCACCGCCCCACCGTACTCCCATCGCGGGCCTAGCCATCCGTCTACTCACCCACAGTCCACACCTGCTGTTATTCTCTGGTGACGGCAGACGAACCAGTAAACCCTTGTACAGTCGTGCTCCCCTCCGCGTGGGAAACAACTGCCGAGTCTTCCCTGCCTCCGTGTCGTTCCCTTCCTAGGCCTCGCCGTCGTCCACCGCCCTAGTGCTCTCGGCGTGGTGTGGTCAACGTGGTCAACGATCGACATGCATCTGAAGTGGACTGTACATGGAGAGGCTGACAACTGGGTCCACGGCCGCACACAAGGAAATGCCTCCTTATTACGCGCAAAATAATGATTCCTCCACCTGACATCTGGGACCCACCGAAAGGGCCTCTGTATTTCGCGGAAAAAACGTTACCGCCGCTGACAGCTCGGACCCACCAGCTATATCTTCGCACGCAAGGAAGTGCCTCCTTATTAGGCCCAAAAAAAGAATACTCCCCATACGATGTCCACTAAGTTGACGGGGCCTACTAAGTTGACGGGGACGAAGGGCTTTGTCAACTTAGTCAACATGCACGATTCTAGCTCGACTGACCATACGATGTCCATCCAACGGCCGTAGTGCTCCTTCAACCTCTTGTCTTCTTGCTCCAGCCGCCCAAAGCAGTGCCGGTCGTGCCGCCTGCTCCTGCCTCCCGTGGCCGGCTGTGCTGCCGCGGAGACCTCACCGCCTCCATACTACTCCCACCGCTGGCCAGGCCGTCCCTCCATTCCACTCACCCACCCCCCCTATTATTCTGCGGCGACGGCAGTGCAGCCGAACCAGTGAACCCTCGTACTCCTCTCCGCGTGGGCATCCACTGCCGCGTCTTCCCCGGATCCGTGTCGTCCCCTTCCCAGGTCTCGGCATCGTCCACCACCATGGTGCTCTCGGTGCGGCGTGGTCAATGTGGTCAATGACCGAATTCCATCGGAAGAATATTGTACGTGAAAAGGCTGACAGCTGGGTCCACGACAGCCGCAAGGAAGTGCCTCCTTATTACGCGGAAAATAATTATTCCTCCACCTGACAGCAGGGACCCACCAGATGGGCCACCAGTATTTCGTGAAAAAAATATTTTCCCCTGATTGGTGGGACCCACCCGACGGGCCACCGTATTTCGCGAAAAAAACATCCCCCCTTCTGTCAGCTCGGACCCACCGGAAGTGCCTCCTTATTACGCACAAAAAAATGAATACCCCCTGTTAGCTGGGACCCACCTTTGTGGGAGGCTGACTTGTGGGCCTACTAAGTTGACGGGGATGGAGGGCTCTGTCAACTTAGTCAATATAAACGATTCTAGCTCCAGTGACTGTACGATGTCCATCCAACGGCCGTAGTGCTTCTTCAACCTCTGGTCTTCTTGCTCCAGCCGCCCAAAGCAGCACCGTTCGTGCTGCATGCTCTTGCTTCCCCTGGCTGGATGTGCTACCGCGGAGGCCTCACTGGCCCCTACTATTCCCACCGCTGGCCAGGCCCTGCGGCGAGGACAGCCTCACACCGCAGCCGAACCAGTGAACCCTCATACTCCTCTCCGTGCGGGATTCCACTGCCGCGTCTTCCCCGGCTCCTCATCGTCCCCTTCCTAGGCCTCGCCGTTGTCCACCACCCTGGCGCTCTCGGCGTGGCGTGGTAAACGTGGTCAAGGAACGACTTCCATCGGACGTGGACTGTATGTGGAGAGGCTGACAGCTGGGTCCATGGCCGCAGCAAGGAAGTGCCTCCTTATTACGCGGAAAATAATTATTCCTCCACCTGACTGCGGGGACCCATCGGACGGGCCACCGTATTTCGCGAAAAAAACGTTCCCCCCCTCACTGCTGGGACCCACCAGCTGCACCTTCGCACACAAGGAAGTGCGTCCAGGCAAAAAAAACGATTCGCCCCCCTGACTACTGGGACCCACCAGCTACATCTTCGCATGCAAGGAAGTGCGTCCGGGCAAAAAAAACAATTCGCCCCCCTGACTGCTGGGACCCACCAGCTACATCTTCACAGGCAAGGAAGTGCCTGACAGTCAGCACCTGTCGGTGAACGTTACATAAAATTAAAATTTTTCCTACGATTTCACAAAGATCCATCTATGAGTTCATCTAAGCAACAAGTGATAGGAGTGCATCTACATACCCTTGTAGATCGCGAGCGGAAGCGTTCAAGAGAACGGGGATGATGGAGTCGTACTCGCCGTGATCCAAATCACCGATGACCAAGTGCTGAACGGACAGCACCTCCGTGTTCAACACACGTCCAGAGCGGATGACGTCTCCTCCTTCTTGATCCAGCAAGTGGAAAGGAGAGGTTGAGGAAGAAGACTCCGGCAGCAGCACGACGGCGTTGTGGTGGTGGAGAAGCAGTACTACGGCAGGGCTTCGCCAAGCAACTGCGGGAGGAGGAAGAGGTGTAGCAGGGGGAGGGAGGCGCCAAGACTCAGGGGTGCCGCTGCCCTCCCCCCCCTCCTTTATATAGGCCCACAGGGGGGTGGCCGGCCCTAGAGATGGGATCTCTAGGGGGGCGGCGACCAAGGGGGTGGAGTGCCCCCCAAGGCAAGTGGAGGCGCCCCCTCCCCTAGGGTTCCCAGGGGGCACACCAGCCCACAAGGGGCTGGTCCCCTCCCCACTTCAGCCCACGGGGCCCTCCGGGATGGGTGGCCCCACCCGGTGGACCCCCGGGACCCTTCCGGTGGTCCCGGTACAATACCGGGTGACCCTGAAACTTTCCCGATGGCCGAAACAGCACTTCCTATATATAAATCTTCACCTCCGAACTATTCCGAAAGTCCTCGTGACGTCCGGGATCTCATTCGGGACTCCGAACAACATTCGGTAATCACATACAAGTCTTCCTAATAACCCTAGCGTCACCGAACCTTAAGTGTGTAGACCCTACGGGTTAGAGAGACACGCAAACATGACCGAGACGGCTCTCCGGCCAATAACCAATAGCGGGATCTGGATACCCATGTTGGCTCCCACATGCTCCTCGATGATGTCATCGGATGAACCACGATGTCGAGGATTCAATCAACCCCATATACAATTCCCTTTGTTAATCGGTACGTTACTTGCCCGAGACTCGATCGTCGGTATCCCAATACCTCGTTCAGTCTCGTTACCAGCAACTCACTTTACTCGTACCGTAATGCATGATCCCGTGCCAAACACTTGGTCACTTTGAGCTCATTATGATGATGCATTGCCGAGTGGGCCCAGAGATACCTCTCCGTCATACGGAGTGACAAATCCCAGTCTCGATCCGTGTCAACCCAACAGACACTTTCGGAGATACCTGTAGTGCACCTTTATAGTCACCCAGTTACGTTGTGGCGTTTTGTACACCCAAAGCACTCCTACGGTATCCGGGAGTTACAAGATCTCATGGTCTAAGGAAAGGATACTTGACATTGGAAAAGCTCTAGCAAACGAACTACACGATCTTGTGCTATGCTTAGGATTGGGTCTTGTCCATCACATCATTCTCCTAATGATGTGATCCCGTTATCAACGACATCTAATGTCCATAGCCAGGAAACCATGACTATCTGTTGATCAATGAGCTAGTCAACTAGAGGCTTACTAGGGACATATTATGGTCTATGTATTCACACGTGTATTACGATTTCCGGATAATACAGTTATAGCATGAATAAAGACAATTATCATGAACAAGGAAATATAATAATAATACTTTTATTATTGCCTCTAGGGCATATTTCCAACAGTCTCCCACTTGCACTTGAGTCAATAATCTAGTTACATTGTGATGAATCGAACACCCATAGAGTTCTGGTGTTGATCATGTTTTGCTCGCGAGAGAAGTTTCGTCAACGGATCTGCGACATTCAGATCCGTATGTACTTTGCAAATATCTATGTCTCCATCTTGAACATTTTCACGGATGGAGTTGAAGCAACGCTTGATGTGCCTGGTCTTCTTGTGAAACCTGGGCTCCTTGGCAAGGGCAATAGCTCCAGTGTTGTCACAGAAGAGTTTGATCGGCCCCGACGCATTGGGTATGACTCCTAGGTCGGTGATGAACTCCTTCACCCAAATTGCTTCATGCGCTGCCTCCGAGGCTGCCATGTACTCCGCTTCACACGTAGATCCCGCCACGACGCTCTCCTTGCAGCTGCACCATCTTACTGCTCCACCATTCAAGATATACACGTATCCGGTTTGTGACTTAGAGTCATCCAGATCTGTGTCGAAGCTAGCGTCGACGTAACCCTTTACGACGAGCTCTTCGTCACCTCCATAAACTAGAAACATGTCCTTTGTCCTTTTCACGTACTTCAGGATATTCTTGACCACTGTCTAGTGTTCCTTGCCGGGATTACTTTGGTACCTTCCTACCAAACTTACGGCGAGGTTTACATCAGGTCTGGTACACAGCATGGCATAAATAATAGATCCTATGGCCGAAGCATAGGGGATGACACTCATCTCTTCTTTATCTTTTGCCGTGGTCGGGCATTGAGCCGAGCTCAATCTCACACCTTGCAACACAGGCAAGAACCCTTTCTTGGACTGATCCATTTTGAACTTCTTCAAAATCTTGTCAAGGTATGTGCTTTGTGAAAGACCTATGAGGCGTCTCGATCTATCCCTATAGATCTTGATGCCTAATATGTAAGCAGCTTCTCCAAGGTCCTTCACTGAAAAACACTTATTCAAGTAGGCCTTAATGCTGTCCAAAAGTTCTATATCATTTCCCATCAAGAGTATGTCATCTACATATAATATGAGAAATGCTACAGAGCTCCCACTCACTTTCTTGTAAACGCAGGCTTCTCCATAAGTCTGCATAAACCCAAACGCTTTGATCATCTCATCAAAGCGAATGTTCCAACTCCGAGATGCTTGCACCAGCCCATAAATGGATCGTTGGAGCTTGCGTACTTTGTTAGAATTCTTAGGATCGACAAAACCTTCCGTCTGCATCATATACAGTTCTTCCTTAAGATGTCCGTTAAGGAATGCTATTTTGACGTCCATCTGCCATATCTCACAATCATAGTATGCGGCAATTGCTAACATGATTCGGACGGACTTCAGCTTCGCTACAGTAGAGAATGTCTCATTGTAGTCAACCTCTTGAACTTGTCGATAACCCTTAGCGACAAGTCGAGCTTTATAGATGGTAACATTACCATCCGCGTCTGTCTTCTTCTCAAAGATCCATTTGTTTTCTATCGCTCGCCGATCATCGGGCAAGTCTGTCAAAGTCCATACTTTGTTTTCATACATGGATTCTATCTCGGATCGCATGGCTTCAAGCCATTTGTTGGAATCTGGGCCCGCCATCGCTTCTTCATAGTTCGAAGGTTCACCGTTGTCTAACAACATGATTTCCAAGACAGGGTTGCCGTACCACTCTGGTGCGGAACGTGTCCTTGTGGACCTATGAAGTTCAGTAGCAACTTGATCCTTAGTACCTTGATCATCATCATTATTTTCCTCTCTAGTTGGTGTAGGCATCAGAGGAATAGTTTCCTGGGCTGCACTACTTTCCTGTTCAAGAGGTAGTACTTCATCGAGTTCTACTTTCCTCCCACTTACTTCTTTTGAGAGAAACTCTTTTTCCAGAAAGGATCCGTTCTTGGCAACAAAGATCTTGCCCTCGGATCTTAAGTAGAAGGTATACCCAATGGTTTCCTTAGGGCATCCTATGAAGACGCATTTTTCCGACTTGGGTTCAAGCTTTTTCAGGTTGAAGTTTCTTAACATAAGCATCGCATCCCCAAACTTTTAGAAACGACAGCTTAGGTTTCTTCCCAAACCATAATTCAAACGGTGTCGTCTCAACGGATTGAGACGGTGCCCTATTTAAAGTGAATGTAGCTGTCCCTAGAGCGTATCCCCAAAATGATAGCGGTAAATCGGTAAGAGACATCATAGACCGCACCATATCCAATAGAGTGTGATTACGACATTCGGACACACCGATACGCTGAGGTGTTCCAGGCGGCGTGAGTTGTGAAACGATTCCACATTTCCTTAAGTGTGTACCAAATTTTTGACTCAAATATTCTCCTCCATGATCTGATCGTAGGAACTTTATCTTTCGGTCACGTTGATTCTCTACCTCATTCTGAAATTCCTTGAACTTTTCAAAGATCTTAGACTTGTGTTTCATCAAGTAGACATACCCATATCTACTCAAGTCATCAGTGAGAGTGAGAACATAACGATATCCTCCGTGAGCCTCAACGCTCATTGGACCGCACACATCGGTATGTATGATTTCCAACAAGTTATTTGCTCGCTCCATTGTTCCAGAGAACGGAGTCTTGGTCATCTTGCCCATGAGGCATGGTTCGCATGTGTCAAATGATTCATAATCGAGAGACTCCAAAAGTCCATCAGCATGGAGCTTCTTCATGCGCTTGACACCAATGGGACCAAGGGGGCAGTGCCACAAGTATGTGAGACTATCGTTATCAACTTTACATCTTTTGGTATTCACACTATGAATATATGTAATATTACGCTCGAGATTCATTAAGAATAAACCATTGACCATCGGGGCATGACCATAAAACATATCTCTCATATAAATAGAACAACCATTATTCTCGGATTTAAATGAGTAGCCATCTCGTATCAAACGAGATCCAAATACAATGTTCATGCTCAAACTTGGTACTAAATAACAATTATTAAGGTTTAAAACTAATCCCGTAGGTAAATGTAGAGGTAGTGTGCCGATGGCGATCACATCGACCTTGCAACCATTCCCGACGCGCATCGTCACCTCGTCCTTCGCCAGTCTCCGCTTATTCCGCAGCTCCTGCTGTGAGTTACAAATGTGAGCAACGGCACCGGTATCAAATACCCAGGAGTTACTATGAGTACTGGTAAGGTACACATCAATTACATGTATATCATATATACCTTTAGTGTTGCCGACCTTCTTGTCCGCTAAGTATTTGGGGCAGTTCCGCTTCCAGTGACCCTTCCCTTTGCAATAAAAGCACTCAGTCTCAGGCTTGGGTCCATTGCTTGACTTCTTCCTGGCAACTGGCTTACCAGGCGCGGCAACATCTTTGTAGTCCTTCTTGAAGTTCTTCTTTCCCTTGCCCTTCTTGAACTTGGTGGTTTTATTGACCATCAACACTTGATGTTCTTTCTTGATTTCTACCTCTGCCGACTTCAGCATTGAAAATACTTCAGGAATAGTTTTCACCATCCCTTGCATATTGTAGTTCATCACAAAGCTCCTATAGCTCGGTGGGAGCGACCGAAGGATTCTATCAATGACCGCCTCGTCCGGGAGGTTAATGTCCAGCTGGGACAGGCGGTTGTGCAACCCAGACATTTTGAGTATGTGCTCACTGACATAACTATTTTCCTCCATCTTACAACTGTAGAACTTGTCGAAGACTTCATATCTCTCGACCCGGGCATGAGCTTGGAAAACCATTTTCAGCTCCTCGAACATCTCATATGCTCCGTGTTGCTCAAAACGCTTTTGGAGCCCCGGTTCTAAGCTGTAAAGCATGCCGCACTGAACGAGGGAGTAATCATCAGCACGAGATTGCCAAGTGTTCATAACGTCTTGGTTCTCTGGGATGGGTGCTTCACCTAGCGGTCCATCTAGGACATATGCTTTCTTGGCAGCTATGAGGATGATCCTCAGGTTCCGGACCCAGTCCATATAGTTGCTGCCATCATCTTTCAGCTTGGTTTTCTCTAGGAACGCGTTGAAGTTCATGTTGACATGAGCGTTGGCCATTTGATCTACAAGACATATTTGCAAAGGTTTTAGACTAAGTTCATGATAATTAAGTTCATCTAATCAAATTATTTTAATGAACTCCCACTCAGATTAGACATCCCTCTAGTCATCTAAGTGTTACACGATTCGAGTCGACTAGGCCGTGTCCGATCATCACGTGAGACGGACTAGTCATCATCGGTGAACATCTCCATGTTGATCGCATCTTCCATACGACTCATGTTCGACCTTTCGGTCTCTGTGTTCCGAGGCCATGTCTGTACATGCTAGGCTCGTCAAGTTAACCCTAAGTGTTTTGCATGTGTAAAACTGTCTTACACCCATTGTATGTGAACGTAAGAATCTATCACACCCGATCATCATGTGGTGCTTCGAAACGACGAATTTTAGCAACGGTGCACAGTTAGGGGAGAACAATTCTTGAAATTGTTGTAAGGGATCATCTTATTTACTACCGTCGTTCTAAGTAAACAAGATGCATAAACATAATAAACATCACATGCAATTATATAGTAGTGACATGATATGGCCAATATCATATAGCTCCTTTGATCTCCATCTTCGGGGCTCCATGATCATCTTTGTCACCGGCGTGATACCATGATCTCCATCATCATGATCTCCATCATCGTGTCTTCATGAAGTTGTCACGCCAACGATTACTTCTACTTCTATGGCTAACGCGTTTAGCAATAAAGTAAAGTAATTTACATGGCGTTCTTCAATGACACGCAGGTCATACAAAAAATAAAGACAACTCCTATGGCTCCTGCCGGTTGTCATACTGGTCGACATGCAAGTCGTGATTCCTATTACAAGAACATGATCTCATACATCACAATATATCATTCATCATTCATCACAACTTTTGGCCATATCACATCACAAGACACTTGCTGCAAAAACAAGTTAGACGTCCTCTAATTGTTGTTGCAAGTTTTTTACGTGGCTTCTATAGGTGATCTAGCAAGAACATTTTCTTACCTATGTTAAGGCCACAACGTGATTTGTCAACTTCTATTTACCCTTCATATGGACCCTTTTCGTCGAATCCGCTCCAACTAAAGTGGGAGAGACAGACACCCGCTAGCCACCTTATGCAACTAGTGCATGTCAGTCGGTGGAACCTGTCTCACGTAAGCGTACGTGTAAGGTCGGTCCGGGCCACTTCATCCCACAATACCGCTGAATAAAAATAAGACTAGTAGCGGCAAGAGAGTTGACAACATCTACGCCCACAACAAAATTGTGTTCTACTCGTGCAATAGAGAACTACGCATAGACCTAGCTCATGATGCCACTGTTGGTGAACGTTGCAGAAAATTAAAAATTTTCCTACGGTTTCACCAAGATCCATCTATGAGTTCATCTAAGCAAAGAGTGATAGGAGTGCATCTAAATACGCTTGTAGATCGCGAGCGGAAGCGCTCAAGAAACGGGGATGATGGAGTCGTACTCGCCGTGATCCAAATCACCGATGACCAAGTGCTGAACGGACAGCACCTCCGCGTTCAACACACGTACGGAGCGGATGACGTCTCCTCCTTGTTGATCCAGCAAGGGGAAAGGAGAGGTTGAGGAAGAAGACTCCAGCAACAGCACGACGGCGTGGTGGTGGTGGAGAAGCAGTACTCCGGCAGGGCTTCGCCAAGCAACTACGGGAGGAGGAAGAGGTGTAGCAGGGGGAGGGAGGCGCCAAGACTTAGGGGTGACGCTGCCCTTCCTCCCCCCTCCTTTATATAGGCCCCCAGGGGGGGTGGCCGGCCCTAGAGATGGGATCTCTAGGGGGGGAGGCCAAGGGGGGTGGAGTGCCCCCCCAAGGGAAGTGGAGGCGCCCCCTCCCCTAGGGTTCCCAACCCTAGGCGTAGAAGGGGGCCCAGGGGGGGCGCACCAGCCCACAAGGGGCTGGTCCCCTCCCCACTTCAGCCCACGGGGCCCTCCGGGATGGGTGGCCCCACCCGGTGGAGCCCCGGGACCCTTCCGGTGGTCCCGGTACAATACCGGGTGACCCCGAAACTTTCCCGATGGCCGAAACAGCACTTCCTATATATAAATCTTCACCTCCGGACTATTCCGGAACTCCTCGTGGCGTCCGAGATCTCATCCGGGACTCCAAAAAACATTCGGTAATCACATACAAGTCTTCCTAATAACCCTAGCGTCACCGAACCTTAAGTGTGTAGACCCTACGGGTTCGGGAGACACGCAGACATGACCGAGACGGCTCTCCGGCCAATAACCAACAGCGGGATCTGGATACGCATGTTGGCTCCCACATGCTCCTTGATGATGTCATCGGATGAACCACGATGTCGAGGATTCAATCAACCCCGTATACAATTCCCTTTGTCAATCGGTACGTTACTTGCCCGAGACTCGATCGTCGGTATCCCAATACCTCGTTCAGTCTCGTTACCGGCAAGTCACTTTACTCGTACCGTAATGCATGATCCCATGACCAAACACTTGGTCACTTTGAGCTCATTATGATGATGCATTACCGAGTGGGCCCAGAGATACCTCTCTGTCATACAGAGTGAAAAATCCCAATCTCGATCCGTGTCAACCCAACAGACACTTTCGGAGATACTTGTAGTGCACCTTTATAGTCACCCAGTTACGTTGTGACGTTTGGTACACCCAAAGAACTCCTACGATATCCGGGAGTTACACGATCTCATGGTCTAAGGAAAGGATACTTGACATTGGAAAAGCTCTAGCAAACGAACTACACGATCTTGTGCTATGCTTAGGATTGGGTCTTGTCCATCACATCATTCTCCTAATGATGTGATCCCGTTATCAACGACATCTAATGTCCATAGCCAGGAAACCATGACTATCTATTGATCAACGAGCTAGTCAACTAGAGGCTTACTAGGGACATATTACGGTCTATGTATTCACACGTGTATTACGATTTGCGGATAATACAGTTATAGCATGAATAAAGACAATTATCATGAACAAGGAAATATAATAATAATACTTTTATTGTTGCCTCTAGGGCATATTTCCAACAGCACCCACCTGGTCGAAGCGTACGTAGCGTTGTCATTCTGGTCGCGAACGTGTACGTATATACTGGTCGATGTAGAGGCGCGCACGTGTCATAGTAGAGGCGCGCACGTGTCGTAGTAGAGGCGCGCACGTAGCATGTACACGTACGTATAGCGGCAAGGGTGCAAGAAAGAAAATACGGCCACATACGTACATATGGGCAGGGTCTCGAATGCCTACTCGTGCATACGTACATGGCTGGGTCGGAACGGAGAAACAATGTCGTCGTTGTTTTCATCGGGAGCCAACCGGCTGGGTCGCAACGGAATGCGTGATCGTGTTCATCGGGAGGGCTTGGACGGAACAGGCGATGGAAACGAGGCCTGGCGTACCGCACAACGGAGGAAACGGCCTTGTGTTCGACTGGCCACGTTCGGAACGGGGTCCTGTTGATCGGGAGGGGTGTGGCGTACCGCAAAACGGAGGAAACAGACCTCCTACGGTCAAAACGGGGGTCCTGTTGATCGGGAGGGGTGTGGCGTACCGCAAAACGGACGAAACGGACCTCCTACGGTCGAAACGGGGGTCCTGTTGATCGGGAGGGGTGTGGCGTACCGCAAAACGGACGAAACGGACTTGTGTTGGAGCGCTACGGTCAAAACGGGGGTCCTTTTCACCGGGAGGGGTGTGGCGTACCGCAAAACGGGACTCCACGAGATACTGTTCGTCTCCACCGTCGACCTCCTCCAGCCTCCACGGGCTACCGTCGACCTCCTCCAGCCTCCACAGGATCCTGTTCATCCAGCCTCCACCGCGCGCTACCCCACCGGCTACTGTGCAACCACCCCTCCATCGTCTAATGTTCATCCAGCCCTCCACCGTCTACTGTTCATCCAGCCTTCCACACCAAGGGGTCCTGTTCAACCACCCCTCCACCGTCTACTGTTCATCCAGCCCTCCACACCACGGGGTTCTATTCATCCAGAGGCAACGCCACCACTCACTGTTCATCCAACCCCCCTGCAATGCTCATTGTTCATCCAATCAATCAGCTTCAGTTAGCAGCAGTAGCGAAGGAATCACTCCATCGGGTTCAGTTAACAGCCATCGATCGATCGCTCGGGTTTAGTAATGCGTAGCCTGCAATGCAACCGCTCGGGTTCAGTTACAGCCCAACGCCTCGCCCGGGTTCAGTTAGAGCCAACGCCTCGCACGTGTACGAGAGAAACGCGCATCACTCGGGCCATGACCTCCCATCATAACCGGCAACTCCCTGAAATTTTCTTCCCCCTCGCATCTACCACGGTTTTTTCCCTCATGGACGGCCCAAAGAATGTCATGCAGCTGCGTCTCCGGCCCGCCCAGGATGAAAAGCCCATTTTCTGTCATGATTTTTTGTCATAGAAGTAGGATCCCACCACATCTATGATGATACCGGGTTTTGTCACAATTATCGTCATAGAAGTGTCATATGTATGACAGAAAAAAATTCGTTCGGCCGAAAATGTCACGGATGTGTCTTTTTTTTGTAGTGCATACTGGCGACATGTAGTCAAAGCCAGACTGGGTTATGAAACACCGGTTTAATAATGAAGATGGTCTGACAACTTGTAGTTCAAAGCCAAGCCAGGTTAACAAACATCGGGTTATTAGAATGACTGATAGCCATACCGGGTCAATAGAAACCGGTTCAACAAAAAGATTACCAAAGAAGAAAAAATCTTGACAAAGGCAAATAAAATTGTGTAGTCGAGGCTTTTAAAGGGCTGCCAGTCCCAAATTCGAGGCTTTTCATGGGCTGCCAGGCCGCTGAGTTAAACCATTTGACAAAGCCTTTTAAGATGGACCTCCAAGTAACCAATCATCGTCTTAACTTTGACAAGTTCAGGGTCTATATAAGATTGACTTGTCAAATGTTCGGCGGGTCATGCCAGGATTACCTGGATAGGAGTGGCTTACTTGATGAAGGCAGGTTAACCCGGGGTTTTAGGTGAATACACCAGGCTTCCAAGCCGTGCTTGATAGCATATTACAAGGGTCCTTTCAAACTCTTTGTTGCGGTGCACAAAGAGCCCCCAAGTAACTTGGTGAGCTGTGCTCAATGGGTGCCTATGTTTGAGCTGTGCATACCATCCAGACTCTCTTTGGCCCCTTGAGTGTGAAGCTCCCAAGCTGTATTGTGGCATGATAGCCGGTTTAACAGGTAGAACTCCGCTTTGTCAGCTGAAGCCCCCATGTAATGAAAACATATAGGAAAAAACGGCAGAGGCCCTGCTTATAGCAAGGATGCCGGTTCATTATATTGATCATAATATATACATTGTTGAAATATGTACATAAGAGGAGCCTATAGATCAGGTGTAGTAAGGCCGAATGAGAGCTATGTTCCACGGCCGCCCGGTATCCTCCTCACAGCTGCGTGAGTCTTCTCGAACATCAATGATGTAGTAAGATCTGTTGTGCAGATTCTTGCTGACCACAAAGGGCCCTTCCCAAGGTGGGGATAACTTGTGCATATCGGTCTGATCCTGGATGATCCGGAGCACTAAATCGCCTTCTTGAAAGGTTCTTGTTTTAACCCGGCGGCTGGATAATGCCGTAGGTCTTGCTGATAAACCGCCGAACAAGCCAAAGCCATGTTTCGTTTCTCATCTAACAGGTCCAGTGCCTCCTGGCGTGCTTTCTCATTGTCCGCTTCAACATAATTGGCAACCCGGGGCGAGTCATGACGAATATCACTTGGGAGGACGGCCTCTGCCCCGTAAACCATGAAGAAAGGTGTATAACCAGTAGATCGGTTTAGGGTGGTGTTTATGCTCCATAACACAGATGGTAATTCTTCCACCCAACAACCCGGCGTCCGCTTCAAAGGAACCATAAGCCAGGGCTTGATACCCTTCAAGATTTCTTGATTAGCTCTTTCAGCTTGACCATTAGACTGGGGGTGAGCCACGAACACTACATCAAGCCGGATGTGCTCTCGTTGACAAAATTCCTCCATCTCACCTTTGGAAAGGTTCGTGCCATTATCTGTAATGATGCTATGTGGAAAACCAAACCGGAAGATCACCTTTTTGATGAATTGAACCGCCGTTGCTACATCACATTTGCTTACTGGCTCCGCTTCAACCCACTTAGTAAATTTGTCAACCGCCACCAAGAGGTGGGTCTTCTTATCCTTGGACCGCTTAAAAGGACCCACCATATCAAGCCCCCAAGTAGCAAACGGACAAGTGATTGGAATCATCCGTATCTCTTGAGCTGGAACATGAGCTCGGCGAGAGAACTTCTAACAAGCATCACACCGCTTTACCAGGTCCTCAGCATTGGCATGAGCCGTCAACCAGTAAAAACCATGACGAAAAGCTTTAGCAACCAAGGACTTTGAACCGGCATGGTGGCCACAATCGCCTTCATGGATTTCACGCAAGATGTCTTGGCCCTCCTCAGGAGAAACACAACGTTGGAATACGCCTGAGACGCTGCAGCGGTGTAACTTGCCATTGTGAATAACCATGGACTTGGATTGCCGGACTATCTGTCTGGCCAGAACTTCATCTTCTGGTAACTCGCCTCGGTTCATATACGCCAGATATGGAACCGTCCAATACGGAATTATATGTAAAGCGACAACCAACTGTGCCTCTGGATCAGGAATAGCCAAATCCTCCTCCGTGGGTAACTTTACAGACGGGTTATGCAGGATATCCAGAAAGGTATTGGGCGGCACCGGTTTGCGTTGAGACCCCAGCCGGCTTAAAGCATCTGCTACTTCCTTTTTGCGCCGGTTAATGTGCTCAACCTGATAACCTTTGAAGTGACCAGCCACAACATCCACTTGTCGCATGTAAGCCACCATGAGTGGATCCTTAGAATCCCAAGTGCCAGAAACTTGTTGAGCCACCATATCAGAATGTCCAAAGCAGCAAACCCGGCTTAAGTTCATTTCCTTGGCCACACGGAGACCATGGAGTAAGGCCTCGTACTCAGCTGCATTGTTAGTACAAGGAAACATTAAGCAGAGAACATAAATATTTTTATCACCTCGAGGGGAAGTAAGCACAACTCCAGCCCCCGAGCCCTCCAACTGTCGGGACCCATCAAAGTGGAAAGTCAAGTATGTGCTGTTTGGTTTGTCTTCTCGTGCCTGCAATTCTGTCCAGTCGTTGATGAATTCCACAAGAGCCTGGGACTTAATTCTTGTGCGAGGCATGTATTTCAAACCGTGTGGTCCAAGCTCAATAGCCCACTTAGCAACCCGGCCAGTTGCCTCCCTGCTCTGGATTATATCCTCCAAAGGAGAGAACTGACCACTGTGATGGGATGGCCCTGAAAGTACTGTTTAAGCTTCCGACTTGCCATGAAAACCCCATACACTAGCTTCTGCCAATGCGGATATCTTTGCTTTGAATCAATTAACACCTTACTGATATAATAAACCGGCCTTTGAAACGTATATTCCTTCCCAGCCTCCTTGTGTTCCACCACAATGGCTACACTGACAGCACGAGCATTAGCAGCCACGTATAATAACAGTGGTTCCTTATCAATCGGAGCAGCAAGAACTGGCGGTTCAACCAGCTGTTTCTTCAAGTCCTCAAACTCCACATTAGCTGCGTCACTCCAAACAAAATCGTTTGTTTTCTTCAACATCTGATATAGAGGGATCGCCTTCTCTCCCAAGCGGATGATAAACCGGCTTAAGGCTCCAATTCGACCCGCCAGTCGCTGAACATCATTGATACACTTCGGTTTCACCAAGGATGTAATCGCTTTGATTTTTTCCGGATTAGCCTCAATGCCTCTGTTAGACACCAGAAAGCCTAAGAGCTTGCCTTCCGGAACACCAAAAACGCACTTGTCCGGATTGAGCATCATTTTATAAACCCGAAGATTGTTAAAGGTCTCGTTGGGATCATCTATCAAGGTCTCCTTCTTCCTGGATTTTACCACAATGTCATCCACGTAAGCATGAACGTTGCGCCCAATCTGAGTATGAAGACAATTCTGCACACAACGCTGATAGGTTGCCTGGGCACTCTTGAGCCCAAAGGGCATATACACACAACAGAAGGCTCCAAAGGGAGTGATGAAGGCTGTCTTCTCCTGGTCCTTAACTGCCATTTTGATCTGATGATAACCGGAATAAGCATCCAAAAAACTCAAGCGCTCACAACTAGCCGTAGCATCAATGATCTGATCAATACGCATGAGAGCAAAAGGATCTGCCGGACAAGCTTTGTTCAAGTCTGTGTAATCCACACACATACGCCAAGTGCCATTCTTCTTAAGCACTAGCACCGGATTAGCCAGCCACTCCGGATGAAAAACTTCAATGATAAACCCAGCAGCCAACAGCCGGGCTACTTCCTCTCTAATGGCCTTGTGTTGTTCCTCGTTGAAACGGCGAAGAAACTGCTTGACCGGGTTAAACTTGGCATCAATATTAAGAGTGTGCTTAGCGAGTTCCCTCGATACACCTGGCATGTCAGAAGGCTTCCATGCAAAAATGTCCCGGTTCTCATGGATGAACTCGATGAGCGTGCTTTCCTATTTTGGATCCAGATTTGTGCTGATACTGAACTATTTGGATGAATCGCCAGGAACGAAATCAATAAGTTTAGTCTCATCAGCCGGTTTGAACTTCAGGGTCGGGTCATGCTCTATGCTGGGCTTCTTCAGAGGAGTCATATCTGCCGGATCAACATTGTCCTTGTAGAACTTCAACTCTTCTGTTGCACAAACCGACTTAGCATAAGCCGCATCACCCTCTTTACAGTCCAAAGCGATCTTACGACTCCCATGGACCGTGATGGCCCCTTTATGACCTGGCATCTTGAGTTGTAAATAAATATAACAGGGCCTTGCCATGAATTTTGCATAAGCCGGACGTCCAAACAGGGCATGATACGGGCTCTGGATTTTTACCACTTCAAAGGTCAGTGTTTCTGACATGGAATCATGCTCATCACCAAACACAACTTCCAAAGCTATCTTGCCAACAGGATATGCCGATTTACCTGGTACTACACCATGGAAAACAGTGTTCGACGGTTTAAGATTCTTATCCGTCAACCCCATGCGGCAAAAGGTTTCATAATACAAGATATTGACACTTCTTCCTCCATCCATAAGCACCTTGATGAATTTATAACCTCCCACCTGAGGTGCCACCACTAGAGCCAGATGACCCGGATTGTCAACCCGGGGCGGATGATCCTTTCTGCTCCACACAATGGGCTGCTCGGACAAACGTAAGTAACGGGGTACTGCCGCTTCAACAGCATTAACTGCCATCTTGTGAGGCTTCTGACCGTGCTTACACAAGCTAGTGGTGAAAACATGATAGTGCCCACCATTCAACTGCTTTGGGTGACTCTGAACACCTGATTGCTGCTAATTTCCCTGATTTTTATGTTGGTTGTTACCACCTTGGTTGTTCTGGTTGCCCTGATTATTCTGAAATCTAGAGCTTGAACCAGCGCCACCATGAAAACCTGGACCTGAACCGCCCGACGGACCCTGATCATACCGGAAGAGATCAGAGTTTTTGAACTCCTTCATAATGAAACAATCCTTCCAGAGATGTGTTGCTGGAACCTCCTTGGTCCCGTGCTTTGGGCAGGGTTGATTTAACAGACGCTCCAGATTCATACCTCCACCGCGCTGGGGCGGTTTACCCTTACGACGTTGCATATTGCCCTGCACATTGGTGTTAGCCACAAAATCCGAATTATCTGCTTTGCCCTTACCATTGTTCCCATGGCTCCCTTGGTTGTGTTGCTATCCCTTCGCACCGCCGTTCTTGTTTCCCTTCTCCGGTTTCTCCTCATAAGAATCGGGATCCTTGGTATTATCACAATCAGCATATTTAACCAAGGCTGCCATGAGTGTTCCCATGTCATTGAAGTGGCACTTCAGCCATCCCAACTTCATCTTCAGTGACATAAACCGGCAATTACGCTCTAATGTTAAGATCGCCATGCCAGCCATAATGCGGTCCGATGAATGCAGGACTTCCGAAACCCGACGCACCCAATGGGTTGTTGACTCGTTCTCTCCTTGGACGCAGGCATCTAGATCCACAATGGACATAGGTTGTTTGCATGTATACTTAAAGTTTGCTATAAACCGGGCCTTCAATTGGTCCCATGATCCGATGGAGTTGGCGGGCAGGCTTTTTAACCAAGTACGTGTTGTCCCTTCCAACATAATGGTGAAATATTTTGCACACGCCGCTTCATCCACATCCAGCATCTCCATTGCCATCTCATAACTTTCAACCCACGCCTCAGGAGGTTGATCGGCGGTATAGTTAGGCACCTTCCGCGGCCCTTGAAATCCTTGGGTAATCGCACATTACGAAGATCCGGGATCCGACGCGGTACTCCCCAGGAGCTGAAAGCAAGTCCGGTCCCTCGCTCCATTGACGCTGCTGGTTGAACCGGTGTAACGCCCCGGATTCGTTGCGCCAGGTGTCTGCTAGTTATTCGCCGTCATTGCCATGTCATGTGCTTGCGTGTTGCACTTTGCCATGTCATCATCTGCATTTCATATCCTGTCATCATGTGCATTTCATTTTTCATACGTGTTCATCTCATGCATCCGAGCATTTTCCCCGTTGTCCGTTTTGCAATCCGGCACTCCTATATCCTCCGGCGTCCCCCTTTTGTCTCTCGTTGTGAGCGGGTATTAAACGTTCTCGGAATGGCCCGAGGTTTGCCAAGCGGCCTTGGTATAGCACCGGTAGACCGCCTGTCAAGTTTCGTGCCATTTGGAGGTTGTTTGATACTCCAACGGTTAACCGGGTAACCGCAAATCCTCTTTTGTTTGCAGCCCAACACCCCTTCCAAAGTTGCCCAAAACCCAGCAAACTCCCCTCCATGCTCTCGGTCGTTCGATCACGATCGCGTGGCCGAAAACCGTGCTCCATTTGGACTCTCCTAGCTCCCTCTATCTATAAAAACGTCCTCCTCCATTTTTCGATCAAAACCCTAGATCAAATCGCCCCCGCCGCCACCGGACACGTCCGGCCTCGCCGGACGAAATCGCCGCCGCGCCCGCAGCCAACCACTGCGCGCCACGTGGCGTCCCCGCGCCCACCTCGCCGCCGGCCCGCGGAGCCCATCGCGGGCCCGCGCGGGCCCTCGCGCCGCCGTCGCCCGCCGCTTCCCCGTCGCCGCCGCACTGCGCCGCCGCCGCGGCACGCCGCCCGCCTCCTGGCGCCCTCCGCCTTCGCCTCCGGCCGCGCCCTCCGCGGCCTGCACCTCCTCCGCCATTGCTGCCTCCCGTGACCGCGCCGCCCGGCCCCGCGACCAGCTCCGCCGGCGCCGCCCCGGACCAGCGCCGCGCCGCCCCGCGCGCCGCCCATCGCCGCCGGTTCCGGATCCGGCCGGAGCCCTCCGCTGGCCTCGGATCCCGCCACCTCCCGCCTTCCCCGTCGTCAGTCGGCCGGCCCTCTTGCCGGAGCTCCTCCTCCGACCTCGCCGGACCTCACCCGCACCGGGATCCACCTCGCCGGACCCGATCCACTCCGCCGTTGACTTTTCCGCGAGGTGAAAATCGGCTAAGTCCTGTAATTTTTGTCATTTTCATGCCATGTTCATCGCATCGTATCTCTGCATCCGTAGCTCCGTTTTGTGCGTGTAATATGTCATATTGTTCGCCTCGACAAGTACTTCATTTCATTCCATTGCATCATTTTCATTTGAGCTCGTCTTGATGCCCGAAATGCTGTTGGAAGAGTGCAAGTTGCTGTTAATCTGCTGAAACTGTTATAACATGCTCATTTGTCATTTTTGCCATGTTTGATGTGTGCATCCTATGAGGTTGATGTCTACATGTGTTTTGATCTATGCCATGCCATCTTTCTAGTGGTGCCATCCATGTATTTTTGTGACTTATGTAGTGAGTGCACCATGCTTGTTAAGTGGGGTACTTGCTGTTACCGTTTTGCTAGGCTGATTCTGTTATATTTAGTTGCTATGTAAACATGATTCTACAAGTCATTTCGTGCATTATTATAGAGATGTTCACTAAGGATGTTTTGTTATACATGTCATGCTCTATCCATTCATGCCCTTGGTTGCAATTATAGCCTGTGTAGCTTGTTGTTATCTTGCTCAAAACTTGCTAAATAATGTTGCTGTCAACCTGTTAACATTAAGTTCAGTTTTGGCCATGTGCTTTTCTAGTGATCCATGCACCCTATGAACTTGTTCTTGCCATGATTAGCTTCATAAACATGTCTTATTACTGTTGGTTTCCTTGCCATGCCATGTATTGCTCTGTGGTGAGTGGTTCAAGCTCACCAACATGCCTACTTATTGTTGTTCCTGCCATGTATGAATCTGTCATATAACTTGCCATGTTTACTTGGGTGCCATCATATTTTCTGTGCCTTTTTGGCTCATGGTCAGTAACGGACTCTTGTTCTATGCATTTAGTAGTATCATGCCATGCCTTTGTTTGCCATTATAAGTTCATGTAACATGTCGTTTGATAGCTCTAAACATTGCAACCTGATGTTATTTCCTGATAAGTCTGAAACTGTTATTATTTGCAATCTTACCATGTGTGTTTGAGCATGTTCTAGTCTTTTCTGGAGATAGCTCAGTGTTCATGTTTTGTTGTGCTTTACCTGTACTTCATGCACATGGTTTTTGTTATTATGTTGGGGTGCCTTAGCATGTTTTTTTGATGCTTGTAAGATGCCTAGTTGCTGTTATGGACAGATTGTTATGACTTGTATGGAGTGTATGTGTTGAACCGTTGCTCCGTTTTGAGTGTGCTCTATATGAAACTTGCTTGATTTTGCATGTAGTTTCATATTATCATGTTGCATCCTTGTTTTGAGGTGTTTGCTTGATGTTTGTATGCATTTTGCATCAATGCCGTGTTTAACTTGTGTTGCTCATATATCTTGTAGGCCGTAGCTCCGAATTAAATGAACTTTATATGTAACTTGACTAGAATTTCGTGTAGATTCTCTTGGTGCATTTTAACTTGTTGTTTAACAACTTGAACATAAGGTTTATTCAGATCTGGACCAATTTCGATACTTGCATATGAGGACTTACCGGAGTTGTTATATGTTGTTTCCGGCCTCATTTAAACTTGTTTTGATGTGTTGTTCTTGTTTGCATCATCTCTTGCCATGAGTAGCTTCATGTAGCTTTATCATGCATCATACTTGTTGTGCATCATGTCTTGTCATGTGTGGTGTGTTTACTATATTGTGTGCTTCTTCTCGATAGTTCCCGTTTCGTTGCGATCATGAGGATTCGTTCGTCTATGCTTGGTTCGTCTTCGTGGCTTCATCTTCTTCATGGACTCGTTCTTCTTCCTTGCGGGATTTCAGGCAAGATGACCGCTACCCTCGATCTCACTACTATCATTGCTATGCTAGTTGCTTCATTCTATCGCTATGCTGCGTTACCTATCTGTTGCTCATCAAGCCTCCCAAATTGCCATGAACCTCTAACCTTTGACACCATTCCTAGAAAACCATTGATTGGCTATGTTACCGCTTTGCTCAGCCCCTCTTATAGCGTTGCTAGTTGTAGGCGAAGTTGAAGGTTTCTCCATGGTGGATAGGATTTTGGTTGGGATATCACAATATTCTCTTATATTATTAATGCATCTATATATTTGGTAAAGGGTGAAAGGCTCGGCCTTATGCCTGGTGTTTTGTTCCACTCTTGCCGCCCTAGTTTCCGTCATACCGGTGTTATGTTCCCGGATTTTGCGTTCCTTACGCGGTCGGGTGATTTATGGGACCCCCTTGACAGTTCGCTTTGAATAAAACTCCTCCAGCAAGGCCCAACCTTGGTTTTACCATTTGCCTCACCACCACCTACCTTTCCCTTGGGAGTAATTAACCCAAGGGTCATCTTTATTATAGCCCCCCCGGGCCAGTGCTTGTCTAAGTGTTGGTCCGAACTGAGCAGCCTGCGGGGCCACCTCGGGGAAACTCGAAGTCCGGTTTTACTCGTAGCTTGACTTATCCGGTGTTGCCCTGAGAACGAGATATGTGCAGCTCCTATCAGGATTGTCGGTGCATCGGGCGGCTTTGCTGGTCTTGTTTTACCATTGTCGAAATGTCTTGTAAACCGGGATTCCGAGACTGATCGGGTCTTCCTGGGAGAAGGTATATCCTTCGTTGACCGCGAGAGCTTATCATGGGCTAAGTTGGGACACCCCTGCAGGGTATAAACTTTCGAGAGCCGTGCCCGCGGTTATGTGGTAGATGGGAATTTGTTAATGTCCGGTTGTAGATAACTTGACACCAGATCCGAATTAAAACGCATCAACCGCGTGTGTAGCCGTGATGGTCTCTTCTCGGCGGAGTCCGGGAAGTGAACACGGTTTCTGGGTTATATTTGACGTAAGTAGGAGTTCAGGATCACTTCTTGATCATTGCTAGTTGACGACCGTTCCGCTTGTTTCTCTTCTCGCTCTCATTCGCGTATGTTAGCCACCATATCATGCTTAGTCGCTGCTGCAACCTCACCACTTTACCCCTTCCTTTCCCATTAAGCTTTGATAGTCTTGATACCCATGGTAATGGGATTGCTGAGTCCTCGTGGCTCACAGATTACTACAAGAACAGTTGCAGGTGCAGGTTTTGCGATGTTCATGACGCAAGAGCGATGTTTGCTTGTTTGGAGTTCTTCTTCTGCTTCTTCTTCGATCAGGGGTTTGGTTCCAGGTCGGCAGCCTGGGCTAGCAGGGTGGATGTCGTTTGAGCTTCTGTTTGTGTTTCATCCGTAGTCGGATGTTGATCTTATGTATGATGTGATGTTGTATTCGTGTGGCATTGTATGCCTTTTGTTTGTATCCCCAACTATTATGTAATGTTGATGTAATGATATCCACCTTGCAAAAGCGTTCCAATATGCGGGTCTATCCTTGGTGGGATCTTCGAGTTCCTTTTGGATAGGTTCACATATTGGGCGTGATAACCAGGGCGGGTTGACGATGACCCACGTGTAGTGCTGCTAATGCGGCCTCCCTTCGTGCCCTGCCGTTATCCACCACATCTTGAGCATTCGCCCCACCATGCGCTGTATTGGGCCCTTGAGGGGCATCACGACGCCGTGCACTGCTGGACACCTCCGGTTCATCTATGTGCCTGCTATAACTTTTGCTCGGACGGGGGGTTGAATGAATTCTGTCTCGGCTATAGGAATAAGCTTGCTGCTGCACAACAGCGGTTTGAAGAAGATCCCTGGCTCGCCGCCTCTCAACCGCCGCTAGTGAATCGCCTTCCATCGGGATACCTGCCAGGCGAGATGCCGCAGCAATCATGTTATCCAAAGGGCTAGAAAAATGACCCGGTGGTGTTGATACATATTGCGGCGGGTTATCCGTTCGTCGAGGCGCGTCCGTCATCCGTGGTTGATCCGGCGCTGCCCTAGGTGCCTCGGTCTGGTTTACTGCTGCCGAATTACTTGGCCCAGCCCCCGGCGTACTGAAGAGATTCAGTCCTTCGTAGACCGGCGGCAGACGAGACCGGTACTTCCTTCGCAGCACTTCGTTTGACGTGTTTTGATCCAACATAAGCCGGTAATTTTGCGCCTGGATCTGTTGTGACTGGGCATCTAAAGCAGCCCATTTTTCAGCCATGCTAACCTACTCAGCTGCTAGGTCCTCCTTAGCCTATGTTATCTGGTCTTTCAGCTTAGCAACCTCCGCATTATACTAATCCTGCGTCTTCGGGGTAACTGCCATGGTTAATAAGGTCGCCTGGGCATCCAACAAACCGGAGAGAACTTGAGCCGGTCGGTGTGCCGGGCCTCCTGCTGCGGCTGCTGATCCGGATGTCATTGCTGCTGTGGATGAAGATTGCAAGGTGTGCTGTGTTCCAGCCATGAAGACTGCAACCCGATTCGGCGGTTCAAAGGGGTCCGGAATACTATTGCCATCGGAAAAACCCCCAATCCGGCCATCTTGCATTTGGTACAGCGACTCAGTTCACCAGTGGACGACTCACCATCGGAGTAGATGGTCGTCTCACCATCGGACACCGGCTCATATTCCGCACCATGGATGAATCCTACGAACGCACGCTTCATGGCAGGCTGAACCCGGGCAGGACTCGCACGCTGAGCCATTTCGAAGAGGTCGGTGGAGATGTCCGGCTCAGGGCCTGGTTCGCCGATCTTGCCAATGAAAACGTGAATTCCGCCAAAGGGGACCCGGTACCCGTACTTGATTGAGCCGGCCTCGGGGCCCCATCCTTCGTCGTTGATGTAGAGCTTGCCGCGACGACTCTTGGTCATCCGGCCGACCGCGTACCCCTTGAGTCCTTCAAAGCTGCCCTTCAAGAACTCGAAACCATCGTGCGATAGCCCCATGGTGGGCGCCAACTGTCGTGGAAATAACACGTCAGATGTCCTAATGGAAGGACTTAGTCGTGGAGCCATCGCGATGAGATTAGCTTGAAGGGGTTAAACCGGACAAGGGACACGAGAGTTTTATACTAGTTCGGCCCCTTACGATGAAGATAAAAGCCTACGTCTAGTTGTGATGGAATTGATTGGGTTTCGATGACCAGGGAGCGAATACGCTTTGCCTGGTTCTCGAGTTGTTGTTTTTTGTTCCTGAACCGCCGCCGGGTCGTCCCTTTATATACACAGGTTGACGCCCGGCCGGTTTACGAAGTCCCGAGGCTGGCTCATACAAGTGTCCGGCTCGGTCTCCACCTTTTTCCTAACTTACAATACAAGTTATACAACTATGGTGGTTTACCATTAGGGGCCCTACTCCGCCTTTGGGCTCTGGGCCTCTAAGCTTTTTTCAGTAAAGCACCATCTTCTTTGTCTTCATGGGCTTCAGTATAGTTGAGCGTGAACCGACCCCTCCTGGGCGGTTTACACTCAGTAGTTATATCCTCAACACCTGTCAAAGCGTGGAGGAAGTGGAGCTTAGGGCTTGCATTGTCGATCTCTACATAGGTATTTCTCTTCATAGTCCTATAATTTTAGATACTGATTGCGCTTTTGTGGTAGCGTCTCTTGCATCGGGGGACTATGACAGGTCTGCTATGTGTGACCTGAAGATGAAAGCGTTGAGCATATCAAAGTTGATCAACAATCTTCAATTGTCAAAGATTACCTGTTTGGCCAATAAGGTGCCACACTTAATTGCTAAGTATAGCTTTGACAATAGATTAGATGGTACTCCCTCCGGTCCTCAATAGTCTGCGTCTAAGATTTTTCTGTTTTTCCCTAAATGCTCTGGTGATCCACTTTTTAGGACATGTTTCCAAGTTTACCCTTAATTAAGAGCAGTGCATGCAGCCGGGTAGTAATTACAGTCCAAACGCATGCATGCATAGAGGAGGCAAGGGAAGCATGCACGCAGAATCCGAGAAGACTGATGCACGAATAGAGGAAAAGGAGCCAATATCTACATGCGTATTAATAGGCATACATCTTTCCAGCTCGTTGCATGCAGGGGTAAAACAGTCCAAAATAACCCACCGGATGGATTGTTGTGTATGCGTGCGCTGAGTTATACGCAAACTAAAAAAGAACGGAGGTAGTATTCTTGTAAATAACATACCGCCCTGTGTGGTGCATATAGTATCGATTGAGTGTACTGGTGTGGCTAGTTAATTAATATAAGGTGGTGTTAAAAAAAGTATAAATTTTGTCAAACACTTGGCAAATGGTTGACGGGAGTAAAAAGGACCAGAGGGAGTATCATGCATGCGGAGTAGGAAAAAAAATCTCATTTATAGCCGGTCGAAGTCTCAAAGGGCGCGACCGCGTGAGGGAAGCGAAGGTCGTGGGAGGTGCGATGGTTGACGGAATTAAGTGAAGTTACATCCACGCGCCGGCATGGCGTGCGAACATGCAGAAGCTATGCCGTCAGGCCTACGATATGGGTCTTGTAGACATGACATCTAGTGGGTCCTGCATAGTTCTCAAGAACTCTTTGGGGGCTTGCAACCATTTATCCACCGGGCAAGCCAGCAACCCCATGCCGTTCTCACGCCCTACTCGTCCCCGTCTTCTACCTTACAACAGTTCGCTCCTAGTCGCCCCGTCCTTTCACATTAGTTCGCTCCTAGTTTTTTTTGCGGGGTCCAATAGTTCAACTTCTCCTAACCCTCCTCCAAAATACATGCCTCCCAGATCTCCATGGTTGTCGTTGAGTACCAGGTTAGAGCCATCACCGACGATCAGTTCATCATCATCTACACACGTGGATCCGCGACGGTGAAAGCATGGCTTGCTCGCTTCCTACGCATGTTCAACAGTTCAATGGATGAGTGGGTTGCTGGGCTAGATGTTGAGTACACCACAGTCCTGGGACGAGAGAAGGATCTAAAGGACGAAGAGAGGAAGAAGCCCGCCGTGATCCAGGTTTGCGTACATAACGTTTGCTTGGTCTACCACATATGCCATGCGGACGTTGAGTGCCTGGATTTTAAGAACTTCCTCAAGGACAAAAGAGTGAAATTCTTTAATGTAGGCTTTAAGAACGACAGGGATGTCCTGCGTCGGATAGGTCTCGTTGTAGGCCAGCCCTTCGATCTCCAGAAGGCAAGCCTGGTGTCCTCCTCTAAACCTTCAATTCTGACCCTGGCAGCAGCCATGATTGATCCTTCGTACGCTAAAGTGAAGAAACCTCATCATGAGTTTCATCATGCATGGGAGTCGAAGACATTAGATGAAGATCACATCCTGTATGCAGCAATGGATGCCTACCTTTGTTTAAATATCTACAAGGGTTGGATGAAGAAGTAGAGCCCAGTGTCGCAAAGAAGCATTGGCGAAGAGGAAGAGGAAGAGGGACAAGGACAAAGTCGAGGACGTGGACTCAGACTCCGAGTAGGTGGCAGTGTCGTCGCTCATGCTGGTTCTACTGCAGTGTCAAGCGGACTAGTTGCTTAGTTTATTTTCAAGGGTGTGTTGTGCTAAGGCCCCAACAGAACTATGTTTAAGTTCTTTTTCGTTATTTGAACTCTTTTGTACGTACAGTAGTACTAGTACCATGTCTTACTACTGTTCTTCTTGAAGTTGGTACTACTACTCGTATCTTCGTGTTCCTACTATACTTAATACGTTCGTACTAGTAGTCTAATTTGGGTCAGTCGATTTGTGAAAGAAGTTCGACGGAGTGAAGGAAGAAGACGGCAGAAAAGGTGGAAGAAGCCCTTCTAGCCATCCATGTTGCATCAAACGGCTCACATGAGTCGACTGACCCAAATTTCTCCTTTAGATTGCAGGATCCACGTGGCATTCAAGGTCTTGAAGGTAGATTTCACGTTCGCACCCGGTTTGCGGGCTCCACACGCGCGCGACCGGCTTCCTCCACGACAGCCACCATGCGCGCCTCCTCCACGCGGGCGGAGACGACAATGACATGCTAGTTCCTCCTCGTCCGCGTGCTGGACCACGCGCTCGTCCTCCTCTTCGTATGCTGCGTGCATAGACGTGGCTCCACCAGCTCAGGTCAAATCGCACTCCGTGGTCAAACTTCCCGAAAGGTCACCCATCCGCACACTACTCCAGCCCAAGCACGCTTAACTTCAGAGTTCTATCCAACCTCAGCAACAGCTCACTTCACAGGCACTTGTTGATATATCTAGCATATCAATCCTATTATACCTTGTTGATGTCTAGGACTTTGTTCATGTTCATGACTATGATGAAATTTTGAAAAATACTTCAAACTTCCCGGTAATATTACGTATCATTTTTTGAAAAACAATTCAAAACCAATTTTTTTTGACATTTTTTGAATTTTTTTGCCTCTAGATCTTGAAAGCCCCGTAACTTTTTTCTCTTAGGTTTTTGGGGATTTTGAAAATGTTTAACGGGGTTCCCCCCGTTAAATTTGGATGTAACTTTTCGAGTGGATGATTTTTCATATAAAAAACTTTTTAATCCGAGTTCGTATGCAAAAGTTATGGCCATTTTACAAATTTCCAGAGAGATTTTGCAAATAAAGTCGAAATTCATATTTGTAAATTTTCCCAACAACTAGACCACATTTCACATGGGAAACTTATTTTCTTTTATTTTTTTTGACATTTTTATCATTTTGTTTTAATTTTTTTCAAACTGA
>NC_041391.1:172828165-172840873 GCF_002162155.2 Triticum dicoccoides
CGCCATTACTAGTTTTGAAAAGAAAAAAAGAATAAAAATTGAATTTTTTTTGAAAAAAACTTAGTAATGGCGCACCAGTGGACATTTGGCCATTACTTGTGAAAACTAGTAATGGCGCACTGTCCACAGGTGCGCCATTACTAACATTTTTTTTAAAACAACTAATGGCGCACGATGGGTGTGGTGCACCATTACTATGTCAAGTTAGTAATGGCGCACCACTCCCACGGTGCGCCATTAGTAGTTTTGAAAAAATTAAAAAAAAATTACTAATGGCGCACCGTGGGATGTGGTGCGCCATTAGTATTTGCACACTAATGGCGCACCAACACATGGTGCGCCATTAGTATTTAGTAATGGTGCACCACATGTACAGTGCGCCATTAGTGTCCATCCCATCTATAGCCCTTTTCCTAGTAGTGTGCTTGGCAGCGCGGCGGCATTGTGAGGAGGGACTGCAGACGACGTGAGCAATTGCACAGGAATGGCGGCGCCACGGCGGTGATGGGCGAGAAATTGCTGGCCGGAGCAGACAGGCGCTGGCATGCGCAACAGCGGCGCTGGCATATTGATGAGTGCGCGTGTGGGAGCTTACTTTAGTTTTATATAAGGTTGGTCAAACTTAAAAAATAACCGTACTAGTACACGTAAACATTAGACTTAGGCAGCGGTTTTATTAGTTAGTACCACAGCCACGATACGGAATCTTGTGCAAGCGCGTGAACCGCGGCCGCACGGTCGATCGAATGGTGCGTTACCATGTTGCGCTCGAAGGACATCCACTGAACCTTTTTGTGTGTGTGAAAATAATCCTCGAATATTACTCAACTTTTTTTCCGGGGAAAGTTCTTGATGCTGCGATATTTCCATATATTTGAATTTAGCTCCATTCCGTGTTTATTTGGATTTGGACGTTTTAGGTGCGCCCTAGTTTTTTTTAATATTGATTTTGTGTGTGTGACTGAGAGAGAACGTGTGTATGTGTCCATATGTGTGTTGTGGCGGAAGGGCAATGTGGAGACGGTGTGCGTGTGATACAGACATAGAGAGGTTTGAATGTCCAAATGATCATGCATGAGTGAGACATAGACAGATGCCAATACGTTGTGTATACATGAGAGAACGGTCTTCTAGTTTACTTGTGTGTGTGTGTGTGAGAGAGAGAGAGGAGCATCCGTAACACAACATACATCTCTCTCGATTCGTTCGTCCCTCGCACGATCGCATGCAACACATGCATCAACGCGCACATTTTGACACCCTCACCCGGCCCCGGCCGACCTCAAGGCCCTCACAATCTCTTCGTGAAATACCCATTTCTCTCCTTAGGTTTGTTTTCTCTCAATATTTGACACACACACACATACACACACATAGAGAGAGACACACACAGCACAACCCACACACACACAGAGAGAGAGAGAGAGAGACATGCAGCACAACACACACACACACCCTCCCCCGAGCACACAATTCATCCCCATCCAAGGTTATACGGCGACCACTCTCGCTTGTGCTTCTTTGCACCCCAACATGCACAACACCTCAATCTTCAAAGAGGGCATCAAGAAGATCAAAGACGGCGACCACACCGCGCTAGAGAATGAGGGGTCATTTGGAAGCAGGGTGATGTGACGACGGCCGACTGACTCCTCCCCCACCCTCTCTCTCTCTCTCTCTCTCTTGCACAAAATTACCAATCCCTCTCTCCCCTGCAAAAAAATTTCAATCCCTCAACCCACGAGATCCTTACCCTCCCGTCCATGTTATTTCAGCTCTCTCATCAAACATGTTGTCTCTTCTCCTTCCACGTATACATAATCCGGATGCACATGCATCTCACGTATATTACATGTCTCCATCTTTCTCATAGACCTAACTTCTTCCTCTCTCCTTCTCTCTCTATCTCTCTCTCTATCTCGTTAGGTTTGTCTCCTACTCTCTCGTCCACATACATACAATCTTTCCCACCCTATCTGCTCCATCTTCAAAAGCTCTCTCTGCACATTTCATTCACACATTGGGATATGTCAAAATGTTGCTTCTATAATGGATGATGTAGAGTTATGGTTGTTTTTGTTGCATCCTACAAAGTAATAACTATGAAATGCATTTAGATTCTCATTTGTCTGGGATTATGTGAGTTTGAGCATGTTGTGAAGTACTATAGACATTGTATACATCTTGGGATTCGACAATGATTGTTACTATTGAATTGTATAGACCAGTACATTCGTAGTCAATAGCCTAATATATTTATTTCACAATTTAAACAAATGATTAGTTCACTACAAACTAAGAAAACAAATGTGTACTCCCTCCGTTTTTATTTAAGTCCGCGTATTAGCATTGGTCAAAGTCATGTTTTGTATACTCTCAGAAAGCTTATAACAAAAAATATTAACACATACAATAAAAAATAAATACCATTATATTCATTATTGAATGTACTTTCACATCATACATATTTGTTATGGTAAATGTTTATATTTTTCTATAAACTTGGTTAAACTTTAGGAAGTTTGACTTCGGTCAAACCTAATATGCAGATTTTACTACTACTGCTCGCTAGTTGCTTAGCCGAATCACTCAACACGCCACACAGGGAGTCCAGTGTCACAAAATTTTGAGGTCGGCGGGAAAATCTCCCGCGACCCTGATTCGAGCAGTGGGAAGTTACCATCATAGCCTTCGGAACAAGCCTATGGATGACTCTTTAGGGGGCTGTTTTCGTAACTTCAGGTTCACCCTACCCAGCCAACCCCACCATGACACCCAGAGTAGTACACTTGAATACTCCCCATTTTCTATCCCCACCACAAAATAGACTTCTCCACGGCACCGCAGCCTTCGTGCTCCTCCCCCTTTACATCGGCGCACTCGTCCACCGCAGCGCATCTGCCTCATCGACGACCTCGTACGCCGCAATGGAGCCGGTCCACCGTCGTCGTCGTACACGGAGCCTCTTCCCCGGCATCGTCTTCCACGGTCTCGGATCTTCTTCCCAGAAGCCGACGCCAAGCGTAGAAGTACCACCGTCATGGACAATGAACTGACTCCCGTTGCCGACCATGACTCACAGAGGCCACTGCGACCATCGTTCTCCTCCTCGATTCGTAATGTGTCTATTGAATAACTTAGCAGTACATGTGTAGTTCCAATTTTGTTCATACCTACACTTCAAATTTCCTGGGTGCTATTGTTCCCATAAAAGTAATTGGTTATAGCCTGCATTGTCCAACAGAATATCAGCTTGTAATTGTGTGTCGCTCCTGTATTTGCGCTGTGCTTGGGTAGGTTTTTCATCTGCAACCAGTAGTTTGGCAAATGATGGAAAGGTTTTTAGACCTAGCAAGATGCCCATGCGTTGCACACATCAAGATGCATTTGTATGAGTAGTTTATCTTGTGGGAGAAAAGGATGAACGAGGGAAGGCCTTATTTGCAAATCTGGAGAGGGGTATGGGTATCTTTTTGCAAAATTCCCATTTGTTTCCTTCCTATCTGTCAGATATAAATCGGACGACCTATATTGCAAGAAAAAAAAGTATAGAGAAAAAAGTAGAAAATAGTGAAGTAGAGATAAATATTAAATATTAAATATTAAATAAATATAATAGTAGTGAAGAGAGTAGAGATAGCAGAGACGTCGGGAAAGGATCGCGCACGCTCGGGAAAAAGCGGCCGGGCGTGCGCTAGTTTTGGCGCGCGGCGTCCGGCGCGCTTTATAAAATCCAACGCCCTCCCACCGCTCTGTGCCTTGCCACTGCTCTCTCCCCGCTCTGTGCCTCGCCACCACTCTCTCCCCGCTCTTTTTCGCCTCGCCGCCGCGCCACCCTGCCGCCGCGTCGCCGGGAAACTTGGGGATACTACGGCGTCCGTGCGCGCCCCTCCGGCGGCTTCTCCGTCGAGATCCCGCGGCCTCAGCAATTTCGACACCGCCAACGAGGCCGCCCACGCGTACGACGTGGCGGCGTGGCGCCTCCGGTGGCCTCATAGAACATTGAACTTCCCTAACGTGCCGACGCAGGAGCGGGCGCAGGAGCTCGCGCCTCTGCCGCGGCTTAGCACTAACGAGGATCGTCGCGACAACCGGAGGAGGGAGCACCGTCTCGGCATCGCCGAGATGGACGAGGAAGCCATGGCGCTGTGGCACCAACACTTCCCGCAGCACATCATTAACGAGCGCGATTTCTACGCGCAAAGGAGGGCGTAGAGGGATAAGAGGAGGGCGGAGTGGGCCGCCTATCGCGAGGACAAGTGTAGGCGAAAAGAGGACACTCAATTCAACATGAGGCTAGGAGCAGCGCCGCCCTGGGAATCCAAGACGATTGGTATCTTCACGCCTACTGTCAGACATCGGAGGAGGACATCACCGAGGATGTGTCGGCGATGAGGAGTAGTTGAATTATCTTTTTTATCTATCTATGCTGAGAACTATCCTCTACTCTCTAGTCTCTACTTCTCGATCTCAGCACTGTAAAGGCCTTTTTAAAACGCCGCACATTGTGATTCTGTTGGAGATGCTCTAACATGGCAGACGAGTGCTTTAATGTTGCCCACAAGATGCGCGAGTATTACTAGTAGTATATTTTTCTTGCCATGTTGAGATTTTAAAACCACAAGTGCGAACATGCAGAGGAGCAATCAAGACCAAACACGGGATATTCGGGACATCTTCAAGGAGCGTGGCAAGTTAAAGAGGAGCTGCAACGAACCTATAAAATGAGCTTTGGTAAGTAACACCCTTTCAATTACTTTCGTTTAGCCTCGTGTTCTTCGATGTGTATATGTTGTAGTTTCTATTTCTGTTAAGCTTAGTGTTCTTTGATGTCTAATAAGAAGAGTCTTAATCGTCCTAATGCTTTCATTTTTAGCTTGATGTAGGAAGTGGGTGTTCTCACCTTGTAGTCTATTTTTTTAATTTTTTTCCTTTTGAATTCACTTCTCCGAGTTCTGTTTATCTGGGTTCTACTAAATGGATCTAGGTTGCTCTGAGTATTGATCTAAAAAAGAAGTAAATTCATGTCAGGATGTAGTTCCTGCGAGGAGGGAAGTATGGTCAACCTCGAGATCATGTTTCCAAAATGAGGCTAGATTACACACAAGGTGCCAGTTCCCTAATGATGTTGGATTAGACACACGGTGCAAATTCCCAGATGATGTTGGATTACACACAAGCCAGGTGGAGTCGTCAGTTGTTCGTGTCCTCATGGCATTAGTAAAGGCTGAAAGAAAGTGTGCAGTAGCCCTTGAGAATGTAGCTGAGTTCCTGAAGAAGCGAAAAGAGCAATCAGATGCTCTCTTCACCCAAGCCAAAGAAGAGATGGAAGAAGCCAGAAATAAGCTAGCAGAGGCAGAGCAGGCTAGTCATCTCCTGCTATCTAAAACTATTGTCAATACAAAATTTCCTTCATAATAGCTAGGTTCAAATGTTTATCCAGTCAGGATGCCTGTTGTGATGTCCGTGCATCTACTGAAGTGGCACAAAATGTTTTTTTTCGGGTCATGTAATAACAGCAATTACTTTCCAAACAATAACAGACAAAGCATTGGACATGGTATAGTTCACACGCAAGCCCGACATTCCAAGTTCAACTTCCACATCAACCTCATGTTCACAGATATGTGCACATTCATACATAATGTCCACAACCATGATTCACTTCAAAGCCAAAAAAATGTGAGGAGTGTTATAAATAAAGAAAAACATCTACTAGTTCCTGCTACCAGTGCGAGCACAACAAATCAAGACCATGCGTAAATTAATTATATTTTAGTCATTTTTTGTGTTCTAAAATGCTTGCCGGCTCGTGGAAGGACGTGTTGCCAGCACACGCGCAGATGCAATGAAGGTAGGCGGGCAGTCTGAAGCTGGTTGCACGCGGCGTGGAGGCGTGCTCAGTCGGGCCTGCAGCGAGTGCGGCCCTATTGGCCGGCGCGTCCGTTCAATGACTGCGCTATGAGAGGTCGCGTCCATTTCAGAGCAATCACTCCCTCCAGTCCTTCTCTGTTTGGGTATAACAAAATCTCATTTTCCATTCACATTTTACAAGTAAAATTCATGGACAAACTTTGACGCAAAGTACGATGGGGACTAGTAAACCAGAATGGAGGTAGTAGTTTTTTTTAATCAAAGAAGAGTTTCCCCTTCCAATTTTCATTACTGAAAACCAGCATCTAAATCTAAACCATAGAACTTACCCTAGAACTACCAGGTTCAACATCTCGCAACATAAACCCATACAACCATACGCCAAGGAGGTACTAGTACTATGAATTCCATTTTTGCTCCATACCAATCGTTCTAAAAACTAGTTACTACTTATAACGCGCCACTGAAAATCGGAACTCTTAACCCCACTAAAAACGATATTTTAAACGTGGCTACTCGATCTGTGGCAACTAGCGAGCCACCGCGCTGCAAGTCATTCACCTGTGGTCCCGACCATCAACTCCTACGGATCAAATTATCACGCAAGCTGACTATTCCTACAAAGGTGCCCAACCACGTACCCGGTACCCGCGAATGCAGCAATCATGCACCTAGGGTTTTAGGGTTTATTTGTTAACGTCGCCTTTACGTAACACTCATGTGTGCGAGACAGCGAGAGGCCGACTGCGTGCGTGTGCCTCTTCTCTTTGTATATGTACTCCACCGTTTGTCTGGTGTCCAAAAAATTATAATAACTACTAGCAATGTGCCAATGCGTTGCCACACGATCAAAGTAGATTAATACATATTCACCGATTTGATAGAAAAAAAATCTAGTTTTGAAATACGTATATCACTAAAAATATGTTATGTTTCACTCAAAATATATTCCTTGGGCGGTTTTGATGAGAAAAGGGAGGAATGTTGTTGGTTTCAAGATTCGAGCAGTGGTATATGTCTAATATCTACTCTTACTAGCAAGATGCCCGTGCGTGGCACGGAACATCAAGATCTTGTGGGAGAAAATGATGAACAAGGGAAGGCCTTATCTGCAAATATGGTGAAGAGTGCGGGTATATTGCCATATTTTCCTTCCTATCCGTCAGATATAAATGGGACGACCTATATTGCAGGATGGCAGGCCCAGCATCATCACCAACTCTATTTTTTTATCCCTACTCTTATAAAGAGCATTGTCGGTGATGATCGGGTTCCTGCCATCCTGCAATATAGGCCATCCGATCTATATCTGACGGATATGAAGGAAACTAGGGCAACTTTGCAAAAATATACCCACACCACTCTCCACATTTGCCAATAAGGCCTTCCCTCGTTCATCCTTTTCCCCCACAAGATAAACTACTCATACAAATGCAGCTTGATGTTCCGTGCAACGCATTGGCATCTTCCTAGTTGTTGCAAAAAGCCCATGTGTGTGTGAGAGAGAGGGAGAGTGGAGGAGGACGGAGTGCATGTGTGACAAAAACACAAGGAGTGTGTGTGCGATAGGTATCAGCTTAAAATGAGGCGATAGTGTGTGTGTGCACGATCGAGAGGCCGTGTCTCAAGAAGGGAAGAAAAATCTACATAGATACAAGGAGCAGGAGAGAGACATGTATGCAATAGTGGAAGCATGAGTGTGCGGGTGTATAAACCTATCTAGAGGCTAGCTAGTCAATAAATATTTGTGAGATAGATATGAGTCGGGGTGCGAAAGCGAGAGTTTTGTGTGTGCAAGAGAGAGACGGTAGTCGGGAAGGGGAGTGGAAGCAGGAGTCGTGTGTGTGTGTCTGTGAGAGAGAGAGGGGGGTTGTCTGGTCGGTAAAAAAATGAAAAATGTCAGTCTGGGATGGAGACGAAAAGGAGACTGCAACAAATGTTGTGTCTACAGGAGAGAGAGAGAGAGAGTGATTTTAGTGGTATGGGTCATATGTAGAGACATATAGGGTGTGTGAGAGAATCCCATAGAGAGAAAGACAAAGTGAAAGACGAGTGGAGACTGTGTATGTGGCGGTGAAAATGAAAGCTTAGGTACCGAGTGATGCCAAAGAACAGTAGAGACATGAGAGATAATGAAAACCGTGTAATGTATAATGATGGGGAGAGTGTGACACTTCTCAAGGGAGACGTCGAGAGACCAAGTTTGCGAGGATAGGAGAAACATGAAGTGAGCGTGCGGGTGAGATGGAGAAAAGAGAGTGATAGCTACCTGAAGGAGCATGCATGCGAGAGAGATGGGCGTGAAAGGAGTGAACAAAAAAGGGATTCAAATATTTGAATTCGAGATGATGATACATGTAATCCATACTCTAACCATACACTACTAGGAAAAGGGCTATAGATGGAAATGACACTAATGGCGCACCAGACTTGTGGTGCGCCATTAGTATATACTAATGGCGCACCACCTTCTGATGCGCCATTAGTGTTGAAACTACTAATGGCGCACCCTGCCCACGGTGCGCCATTAGTACCAATTTTTTTTTGAACTAGTGCGCATGTCCAAACATACTAATGGCGCATCCACAGGTGGTGCGCCATTACTAGTTGTACCTAGTAATGGCGCACCAGCCAGAAGGTGCGCCACTAATGTTATTTTTTTATTATTGTTTTTATTCCTTTTTTTCCAAAAGTACTAATGGCGCACCACCAGGGGGTGCGCCATTAGTAACCTGGATTACTAATGGCGCATTTGTTGCTGGTGCGCCATTAGTAAGTGGGCAGCAACAAGATATTTTGGACAGCCTCTCCTCCCACACTCACTTTCTCCCCACTTCATTCTCTCCACCGCCTCCTCCTTGTCTCGGGTGCCTCCTCTTTTTCACCTCATTTCCACCATAGATTCATTCAAATTAAGTGGTTAAGTTACCTTATTTTGCTAGGTAAGTAAGGGGGGAAGCTATATTTATGTTGTTCTCCCTACAACAATGTGCACATGCACTTTTTATGGCCTAGCTAGATCTTTGTATGTTCGTGGTGTTGCATATGTTTGTGGTGTTGCATATGTGCTTGTGTTTGGAGGTGTACTGGTAATTGAAATGCGATAGTTGCCAATATTTTGCCGGAATGTTGATTCATTTCTGTTTCGGCGAGAATTTTGGCATTAAGCATTCTTTTTGGCCCTATTTTTAGGGAAAGTCATGCCAAAAAATTTCTTGGTTCTAAAATATCGTTTTGCTCTACCCCGCAGGCGACCATGGTCCGCACGATGACCGAAGGCATCGTGAATAGGTTTTTGAGGTCCGCGAAGGCCGAGATGCTTCAAAAGAACGAGACGGAGATAAGATGTCCGTGTCGAAGATGCAAGCTGAATAGCCTTATTGCGGACCCGGATTCTGGGCAGGTGCGGGACCACCTGCTCTTGCGTGGTTTCATGGATGGCTATCGGTGGCAAGGTGATGAAGATGACTACGAAGTCGTCCATGGGGGCCGGGCAAGAAATGAGGAAGGGCAGCAAGACAACCACCGTGGCTCGGGGGGGCGAGAAGACGAAGAATCCCCAGGAGATGATCACGACGGTGATGCTGTACACAGTCATCATGTAGAAGATGCAGGACATGATGATGATGCCGGCGGAGCAGACGACGCTGGACCATCGATGGGCTGGGTGCAGGACCCTCATATTCAAGAGCTGCTTCTCAAGCAGACGGATAACGCAAGAGCTGCCGCCCGAGAGAAAGCCAAGATGGATCAACTTGAGTTAGACGCGGTTACTCCATTGTATGAAGGATGCAGGCTCGAGGATACCCGCCTGAAAGTAACGCTCATGGCTCTGGAGATGAAGGTAAAACACAAAATGACCGACGCATGCTTCGACGAGAACATGTCATTCTGGCACGAACGTCTTCCCAAGGGGAACAAGTGCCCGACCAGTTTGGAGGAGGCGAAGAAAATCGTGTGTCCTCTGGATTTACCGCACATGAAATACCATGTGTGCATGAACAATTGCATCATTTATCGGGACGAGCACGCGGAGTCTACCATATGTCCGGTGTGCGGTGTCACTCGATACAAGAAGAGGAAGAAAGCTCCTCGAAAAGTGGTGGGGTACTTTCCGATCACTCCTCGTCTGCAGCGGTATTTTGCGGACCCTAAGGTAGCAAAGCTCCTGCGTTGGCACGCGGATAGGGAGGAGAAGAAGCAAGAAGATGACGTAAATGATCCGGAGATAGATAAAAAAGACAAGATGCTGAGTCACCCTAAGGATGCGAGCCAGTGGCAAGCGTTGAACTTCGAATACCCAGAATTTGGGAACGATCCAAGGAACATCATGCTGGGCGCGAGCACCGATGGAGTCAATCCATTTGGCAGCCAGAGAAGCACACATAGCACCTGGCCTGTGTTCGTGTGGATGTACAACCTTCCCCCTTGGTTGTGCATGAAGAGGAAGTACATTCACATGAGTATGCTAATTGAAGGGCCGAAACAACCAGGGAACGACATCAATCTGTATCTGGGGCTGCTGAAAGAGGAGATTGACACGCTGTGGAAAACGCCAGCCAATACGTGGGACGCCGCTGAGAAAGAATATTTCCCTATGAGAGCCGCACTGCTCACGACGGTGCACGACTATCTCGGTTACAGATATCTTGCGGGGCAGGTAGTCCACGGATTTTCTGGATGCGTAAGGTGCATGGATGACACAACGTATCGCCAGCTAGATAGAGATCCCGGGTCTTCGAAAACCGTGTTCATGGGACATCGAAGGTGGCTTCGCGACGATGACCCGTGGAGGAAACACAAGGATCTGTTCGATGGTGAAACCGAACCCCGAAAACGCCCGTGTACGAGGAGCGGCGAGGAAATAGACAAGCTGTTGAAAAATTGGAAAGATTGCCCACTGCCGGGAAAGAAGCAAAAGGCGCCAGAGCCGCTGCTGAAGGTATGGAAAACGAGGTCTGTTTTCTGGGACTTGCCGTACTGGAAGATCCACCGTGTGCCTCACAGCCTTGATGTCATGCATATCACGAAGAACGTGTGCGAGAGTCTGCTTGGTACCCTGCTCAACATGCCAGAGAGGACCAAAGATGGGCCAAAAGCAAGAGCAGACTTGAAATCAATGGGCATTAGGCAGGAGCTTCATGCTATATATGATGATGATGATGATGATGATGATGATGATCATGATGATGATGATGAGGCGAAGCAGGACACAAAAAGTCGTCGCAAAGGCAAAAAGGCCAAGAAGACCGGAAATGACTACCCTCCCGCGTGCTTCACTCTAAGTCAGGAGGAGATCGAGCAGTTTTTCACCTGCCTCCTAGGAGTAAAACTTCCTTACGGTTACGCGGGGAAGATAAGCAGATACCTAGACCCAGCGAAGCAGAAGTTCAGTGGGATGAAGTCTCACGACTGTCACGTGCTGATGACGCAGATACTTCCAGTTGCAATCCGTGGGATCATGGACGCGCGCGTCCGTGAAACGCTATTTGGCCTATGCAACTTCTTCGACGTCATCTCTCGGAAGTCGATTGGCATGAGGCAACTCAGAAGGCTACAGGAAGAGATCATGGTGATACTATGCGAGCTTGAGATGTACTTCCCGCCCGCATTCTTTGACGTTATGGTGCATCTGCTGGTCCATATAGTGGAGGATATCATCCAACTCGGGCCCACGTTCCTGCACAGCATGATGCCGTTCGAAAGGATGAATGGTGTCATCAAAGGAGACGTTCGCAACATGTCACGTCCAGAAGGAAGCATAGCCAGGGGCTTTCTGACCGAAGAGTGCATCTCCTACTGCACTAATTATCTAGGCATCGAGAACCCCGTTGGTCTGCCCGTCAACAGGCACCTCGGCAGGCTCGCTGGATGGGGTCACCGTGAGGGTCGCCGCGAAATGCATGTCGACTTCGAGGGTCGACTCGCTGACTTTGAAAGAGCAAACCTAGTCGCGCTACAAAACATAGACGTGGTCGATCCTTGGGTGGTAGAGCACAAAACCTTTATTAAGAAGACGTACAATGACCGAGGCCAACAGAGGACGGACGGAGATATACTCAAAGAGCACAACTCATGTTTCACGCGTTGGTTCAAGCAGAAGCTTCTGTCGTACCCTTTACATGAGGATTCTTCCGCGGAAGAACAACTCATATTCGCCTTGTCATAGGGCGCCGAGCACAACCTGATGACCTATGAGGCGTACGATATCAACGGCTACACATTCTACACCGAGGCCAAGGACATGAAGAGCGATGGTTATCAGAACTCCGGGGTAACGATGGAATCCTACTCCGGTAACGACAAGGACAGATACTACGGAAGGATCGAGGAGATCTGGGAGCTGAGCTACGCTGGAGAGAAGGTCCCGATGTTCCGTGTCAGATGGGCCAAGTACGTCATAAAAGAAGACCGGTATTTCACCACCATGGTTATACCCGAAGCCAAATCCAAGACCGCGGGTGCAAACGTCACCGCGAAAAATGAGCCATGGGTACTGGCTTCCCAAGTGGACCAATGCTTCTTCATTACCGACCCGCCAAAGCCCAGTCGTGTTGTCGTGAGGAGAGGCAAAAGGAAGATCATCGGAATGGATGGAGTAGCCAATGAGCAAGACTTCGACAAGTACGGCGACCCGAGGATCGAACATGACGACGATGATGAAGTAGCAGCATACACCACAAGAAGAAGCAGGACCACCCTACCTAAAGGACGTCCGTTCCATAGAAGAACTCCATTTGCGAAAAAGAAGGGCAAGAAGATTGTGAACAGATAGCTAGCTAAGATCGATTGTATTTAAATCGTAGCCTTCATTTCTCGATTGTATTTCATGGG
>NC_041391.1:172841879-172873148 GCF_002162155.2 Triticum dicoccoides
GCCGCCCCGACGCCGCCTCGACCCCGCCCCGACGCTGCTGCCCCGCCAACTCGACGCTGCCCCGCCACCTCGACGCGACCCCGCCACCCGGACGCCGCCCCGTCCACACCACCGCCGCCCGAACGTCGCCGGAGCACCACCACCACCACTCCCCGGCATCCTTATCCTCTTCGACCGCCTCCTCCACCCCGACCCGCTCCTCCAAGGTAAGCTACCGCCCCGACCCCTATCCCCTTCCCTCCTCCCATCCCATCTCCATATGAGCATGATAATTTGCATGAACAGCCTAGTTCATAACAGCCTAGTTCATCATATTATAGTACTCATATTCGGATCGGAGAGAGTGTCATTTGGTTTCAATTGTGGGAGAGTTTCTTGCTCTGTACCAGTTGCGACCGTCTATGGTTTGATTAACCTAATGTAGTATCTTTATTATTAGGTTATAATGAGTTAGATTATCCTGAGAGTTAGATTATCCTCTTCAAAACCAGAGAAGTAGAATAATATACAGCATAATGTTATATTTTAGTTTGTATTAAAATAAACAAACTGTCTTGGTTTTGCTTATCCTCTTCAAAACCAACCGGGCCATAATATACATATAGTCTTGGTTTTGCTTGTAGTAAAATATACAGCATAATGTTACTGCATATTGATACTTACAACATCAGGACTTGTAGTATATTTTAGTAGTACAATGCTTAGAAAGGATATGCAGTTCTGTGACTATCTTCAAATACTGTTCTGTGAAGACTGTCTTTGTATAATGTTGTAGTATAATATTTGAAGACTGTCTTTGTATACAATTCTAGTATAAAATTATACAGTTCCATGGCTGCTGTTGTTGTGATATTATATTTTAGTATAATGTTACTGCATATAAAATAATTACATAAGCAAGCTGCGTGTTTAGTTTGATAAAGTGCAAGTTTTATTTTGAAAATACAGTGGCAATGTGACATATATATGGGGTACTGTAGGATTGTTATTTTGATAAATATAAGCCTGATTTAACCGAAATTCAGTAGATCAATTAGTTTATCATGTCGGGTGGACTGGTTGAAAATGATTGACATAGCTAGCCTGATTCCTTTCGTGATTGAGGTGTTTACCGGCAGATATAATGATTTGTAGCTAATGTGGTTATGTTGTTATATTTTACATTTCTAGTACTTTGGTTCACTTGTAGAGTGCTTGTGCAGTAAAAGATATAGTCTGATATTTCTGTTTCTTTTTTGTCAATATGATCTACCTGCTGTTATTCTGGAGCCAAAGTGAAATTGCTTAGTCCATGTGGATGTGGAAACTTAGTTTCCTATGTTTGAATACATGCTTACATTACCCATGAGTCAGTATTTTGGCCCTGAAATCATTGTCTCCACCGAGAATCTTAAATTCTCGGAGTGACATGTTTGATTGAATTTGCCATTTTCACTTGTTTAGTAGATGCAGAGAAAAGGAATATGCATCTCATCTTTCTTTAGACCACAGCTTGAGCATGATTTGCCTATGTGAATAGTATTTTTGCCTGCTCTCTTTGCCTGTTGGAACTTGGAAGGGTGAACTGTGGCAACTATATATTTATTTTTCTTCCCAAACAGCTCTTTTGAACCAGTAGAGAGAGAGGTCTGTGCTACAGGGCTAGGGCTCTTCCTCTCCCTCCATTACATGTGAACAGAATGTATATGCGCTTTTGGAGCAGAGTTTTCCTCTAGGTGTTAGTTTCCAGCAAGAAGATCCCTCGCCGCTGGTTCGAATGTATAATAGGAGTCTGTTTCATTATGCTAGCGGTGTCAACGAGGTTGATGTTGCATAATTAAATTCCCCATGACATTGTCTGCCTTTTTTCTTCTTCATTTTTAGTAAAGTGATGCTGCTGTACTACTTGTCAAGTGATGCTGCTGTACTACTTGTCAAGTGATGCTGCTGCTGCTATCTGCGAGTTGCTGCTGCTAGTTGTGATTTTGTCAAGTGATGCTGCTGCTACTTGTGATCTTCTAAAATGACCCCTTTCTCCTGAAATGTTGATTAATTTCCGTTTCGGTTGAGAAATGGGGCACTCCAAGGTCAAGAAAATTAGCAAAGGTCATGCCCAATTTTCTTGACCTAGAAGGTGCCCGATTCTCAACCGAAATAAAAATTAATTTGCTTTAGTGGTTGGATTAGTTTAGTATTTTTTTCACACACTCAGACACCCTTGCTTGCCATGTGTGTGAAAGAGATAGTGAGAGGAGACAAGAAGAAGGGGGTTAGGAAGATGTTGCCTGCTCATCAAAGCTAACCATCTCCCCCTTTTGACCCCTTTTCCTTTGTCTTTTGTGGGTTGCAAGGAAGCTACTGTCTTAGCTAGCTTAGCTTGTGCACAAATCCCAGTGTTACAATCTAGAAAATTAGCCTGCAAAGATGAGGTCCCATGCTGGCTGTACCACTGCATCATGCAACAGTGCCTTCAAGATCCAAGGCAATATCACAAACATCATAGGCAATTTGACCAAACTCACAACCTTGTATCTTTGCAGCAACCAACTTTCTAGACACACCCCTCAAGAACTAGGTTACCCTGAGAACGTGGACTTGGACCTTAGCAACAACACACTAATAGGTTCTATCCCAAAACACCTAGGCAATATCACAAACATCTCTCAATTGTTCCTTGACAATAACCAACTTTTTGGCGACATTCCTCGAGAATTAGGTTATTTGGTCAACTTAGAGATCTTGTTCCTTGACAATAACCAACTTTTTGACCAAACTTTGTTTCTATTTAGAGAGAAACATGGCCCACAACGATGAGGCCGGGGGTTCGGGCGGCAAGGCATTCTGGGAGCTGTCCCAGGAGATGGAGGAACAACCTCACTTGTATGAGGCCGCCGCCTTCCCCACCGATCCTGAGACCACGGATGGTGCCGCCGAGGATGACCACACTGATGCCACCACTGATGGTGCCGCCGAGGATGCCACCTCTGATGATGGCGGCGCACGCACAGATGGTAGCCAACCGAAGAGGCAACGGAAGGACCGGCGCCCGATCGTGCTCCACACCCTCAAGGAGGAAGTTACTGAAGTGGACTCCAACGGGAATCCAACGGCGCCTGAACGAATAGTCAAGTGGTACTCGCTTCAGCTCGGGTGCATTGTCCGGAGCACCGTCTCGATCAACACCGAGAACCTGAGGCATCCTGACCTAGGGAATTTGCGCAACCTCCTCTTCACGAAGCTGCACGAACGATACAAGTTCCTCGCTGAATTTGAAAACACAAGCCTCAAAGGGAATAAAGTGAACAATGCTGCCCTCACGAAGATGAGCAAGGCCCTGTCTACTTGGAAAAGCAATGTGAAGAGAATGATCGAGAAAGGTGAGAGTTATCAGAAGATCAAGGAGAAAAATCCTTCGATCACCGAAGATGACTACAACGACTTCAAGATCAATTGCTCGAGCACCGCAAGCTCCCAATCAAGTGAGTGGGGGAAACAAATGCGGGAGCTGAACATAGGGGAACACACACTCGGTCCCGGCGGTTACAGAGTGGCGGAGCCTATATGGGACAAGGAGGACGCGGACCGTGCCGAGCAAGGCCTACCGCCCCGCTTCGAGAAATACAGCGGTAACAAGCAGACTAGGAACTATGTCAGGGCCTGATACAAGGAGGACCCGATAACAAAGGAGCTTACCACGGATCCGAAGACCAGGGCGCTTGAGCTTGTTCTGGTAAGGAATACACCCCCGCGTAATTAGCTCCATATGGTTGCATTCTAATTAATGAAGCCAAATTTCTAAATGGTTCACATTCCTTCCGCAGGCGACTGAAAGCAGTAGCGCGGAGTCGACTAAGAGCAACCCTTGGGGCAGCACTCTAAATAGGGGGTTGAATGTAATGAAGAACAAGGATAAGCTCAGTAAGCCGACGTCAGCTGGTCGTGTGGCCGGCAAAGGCTTGTCAACAAAATGGGGGTCATACTATACCGCTGGTGTGCGGAAGGAGAAAAAGACCAGCTCGGAAAGCCAGGAGCGAGAGGTTCAAGAACTCAAGGCACAGGTGGCGCGGATTCCGGAGATTGTCCAAGAGCAAGCGGAACAACGACTCGGAGCGACGATCACCGCCCTTGCGCCTACCTTGATCTCGGGGTTGAGTGCGTGGATTGCGGGCGGCCAACAGGGGCCGCCCCCGATTCCTAGCTTCACGGCCAGCAACTCGCATAATGCGATGGCGGGGCCATTGGTGCCTCTGGCGGAGGCGGCATTGGTGTCTCCGACGCCGGCACGGGAGCTTAATGCACCCGGGTGTACGCCGGCCGGCACCTCTTCAGCAAGCGGCCCCTCCGTCAACTGCACGCCCCCGTTGGCGGTGCCTCGACATTAGCCGAGCTCGACGCCATCATCACGGTAACTAATTAAGCCTCTCTCGGCCGAGGACTTCATCTCCTTGCCTTTGACTGGGCATCCCTGACGCCCTACATGTTTTCACAGGGCGCCGCCGACGTTCCGTGCACTCTCCTCCACTTCGTGAACAACGAGTTGGTCGATGTCGCCAAGGGAAAAATCGTTCAACTGGGCAACCCCTTGTTCCACGGTACCCAGATGCCACCCAACTTGTTTAGGGTTCAACTGGTTCGGGTGCTGCCAGGCTGCGACGACTTGTTACCTCCGATTCGACCCGTCGGGGCCGACGATGAAGACGTGACGACCCTCAGCGCTTGCCTGAGCTGGCCCCTGCTTTGGCCGAAGAGCCAGATTCGTTTGGGGGCGGGGGACACCACCCCAAAGACAACACCGCCAGTCGTGCCGGCGCCAAGTCGGCCCCATGGCAAGACCGCCGTAACGGTGCCGGACATCCCTATGCCACTGGATCCAAACATGCATATGGCACAGGATCAGAACGACGACGACGACGACGATGATACATTTGGCAACGTCGATCATTACTTTGCCGAGCATGGGTACGATGGCGACTTCATGGGGCCTCCTTCTCAAGAACCAAACCCAACAAAAGACGTGTGCGATCTAGCTCGTACCGCGGAGAAGCCAAGTTGCAACAGGCGCCATCTGGCATTCAGCTCTTAGGAGACGCCTCCAGCTGCCGACTTCACCGAGCCTCAGATAGGCGAGGTGCGAAATATTATCAGCCCCAACACACTCAAGAAGGCGGTCTGTGAGCAGAACTCGGTCCCATTACAGGAGAAGAAGAAGGCACGCAAAAGAAAGACTAAGAAGGGTGCGAGCCAGCCGGCACCGAATACGATCCGTGCTCAGGACGGGCCACCTTCACCGCAGGATATCTCGAGGAGGGTGCATGTGGCGGGTAGGGCGATGCTACCGAGCTATGCGGAGTCTGCATGACACTGTTCTTGCTTTGGAGAAGCGGCGTCTCAGAGAGAAGGATGTGGCATACCCGGTTTTCGCGGCCAAGGTGCCAGAGGGCAAGGGCTTTGTGGATAACTCCATCGGGCGTACGATCGTCCTGCGTTTTGATGACATCCACGCTATGTTGAACCTTCATCCGCTGCACTACACCTTCGTTCGGCTATTTTCGCTGAGTATGGAGATGCGGATCATTCGCGACAAGACCCCGGACATCGTGATAGTCGACCCCTTCTACATGCGTGCCAAGATCTTGGGCAGCGCTGGGGACCGGCAAGTCGCGAGTTCTTACCTCGAAGGCGTCATTCTGGCAAACCAAGATAAGGATAACTTCCTCGTGCCTTACTTTCCCGAGTAAGTCCTCCCCTCAACCGGCCCGTAACATATGAATTCTTACATTTCGATCGTTTTTCTTTTAACATTCCGTGTTTTCTGCAGTGACACACCTTGCACGCTCATCCTCCTAAGCCCCAAATATTCCATGGCCACGTATTTCGACCCGGACCGTCAGTCGAACATAGACTACACAAATCTGGAGCACCCGCCATGATGTTCTCCCCCGGCTACGCCCAATCTGGAGCACCTTCACCAGGCCTATTCGTAAGTACGGTAAGCACGTGTTCTCCCACAATACGATGTTCTGCTGCGTCAAGCAGCCGCCTGGCGGTTAGAAGGGTGCCTACTACGCCATCCATCACATGCGGGCGATCGTACGGGACCATCATCAACTTCTGCTACCGAGTAAACTGAAAGATTGGGCCGTGAGCGTGTCCGCAATCCAGGACGCGGACCTCCGACAAGAATTCTTTCGCATCCAGTCGGAGTTTGCGGAAATCATCCATCAAGATGTCCTTCGTACCTCGGGGCAGTTCTACCTCAGAAATCAACCGCCCAACAGTGACATCGACACAATGCTACAAATGCAGGCTGACAACGACCGTTATTTCATGACTCCCACGATAGACGGCGGCTTCATCCACGCTCCGGTCCCTTGAGTTGAGTCGAAAGCAGTGATGCTGTGTCTAGTTCTGAAACATCGATTGGCTCATGTTGTAATTAAACTTTAATGAACTTGTAGTATGTCTCTTTGGTTTCGAGAGTCGTTCAACTTAGATGTAATCGATGCTATTAATGTCTTGCTTTTCTCTTCCGATCGTTCTGTTGCATAATTATATATTGCTTATGTATTGTCTGTGAATTGGTACTAACGTTTCGTTTGGCTAGTGCATAGCGATGCCGACGTATGTCGTGTACAAGGGTAAGGTTCCCGGAGTCTACGATGACTGGGAGGAGTGTCGGAGACAGGTTCACCGATTCAGCGGTAATAGTTACAAAGGGTACACCACTAGGGCCGAGGCCGAATCTAGATACGCCCGCTATCTAGCGGGATAGGGGAGGGAGCGTTGGAGGAACCGGATGAAGATGAGTTTCATCGTGATGATGCTCATCGTGATGACCGCAGCTCTCTTCTATGTGATGGTAGTTTAGATGATCGATATCGACTTGTAATGTGAAGACAAACTTGCTACTCGCGGTCTCGAGACTTGTAATATAATGTTCTATCTTTGTTCGGTCTTTCAATTCGGATACTAATATGATGAATTGTATTCGGAGACTAATATGATGAATTGTATTCAAAGACTAATCTTCTATTGTATTCGATGAATCTGTTGTTGATGTGTGATGTCTATATTTTGTCAAATTATACATTTTGTAACCTATGCAAAAAATAGAAAATAAAAAAATAAAAAAAACCTAATATTCATACTAATGGCGCATCACATGATAGTGCGCCATTAGTATGACAAAGCATACTAATGGCGCATCACTGGTAAGTGCGCCATTAATATGCCATGGTTACTAATGGCGCATCCAGTGGTGGTGAGCCATTAGCATGCCAAAGCACCTGGATATACATGGCCCCTGGGAGGCATACTAATGGCACACCCTGGCCTATACTAATGGCGCACCCGCGGTGCGCCATTAGTATACCAGATACTAATGGCACACCAGGTGGTGCGCCATTAGTAAAAATTACTAATGGCGTGCTGTTAATGGCGCACCACAGATGCGCCATTAATAGCCATATTAGGTGCGCCATTAGTAGGGGTTTTTCTAGTAGTGATAATTGATCTATCAAACATGCATACTCATATGAATTCACGGACATCTATGTTATTTAATATATAGATATTACCGATCCATACATTTTAGTAGAACATAATTTGGTTAAAAAAATTCGAATTCAACCTTAAGATTTTGAGATCGTTGTATTTGTAAATCATATTATACATATAAAGGAGCAAAATTCTTTGTTGTGCTCTTGAAAGTATATATAAAAAAATGATATATATAGAATGTAATTCCAATTGAAAATGGATCCCTCCCGAAAAAAATAGAATACAAACGGGGTTCAAATTGAGTTGGCACGGTAAACATGCACTGTGGAAAATTTGAACGAAGCGGCGAAAGTCGCAGTAACCGCCCGAAACCAAAATCTGCAAGATGGAAATTACTACTGCCTATCCCTGCCACGCAAAGCCTATCTGCTGGATTTCTATAGGTATCAATAGGGGTAGGTTTGTAATTTCACCCAAATGTGACGTAACCGCCTCTCACCCGGATTCATACACGGTGGGCACCAAAACATAGTGTGTCCTCGGCCGAAATCGATTCCCTCCCAGATTCATATTCATACATAGTGGGCGCCAAAAACAAACTCTCGTCGGCAAATATTTGGTGTATGTGATATTACCGTCCTATCCCCAACCGACTAATGTTGCTGTGATGTAGTAGAAAATTGAAACAGGGGCTAAGTTTGTAAATTCCCTCGCATTTGAGACAAGCGCACCCTGAATACATGGTTCCCCCTTCCTCTCTACCTCCCTTTTCCCCATTCATACTCCGTGGGCGCCAAAACACCGTCTCCACCCCACCCTCCTCCGTCCGCCGCCGTCCGCCACCCCATCCACCGCCGTCCTCCTCCACCATGCCGGAGTTGATACCCCGATGCCACCGTCCATTACAAGAGATTGACCTCTCTCATCCACAGCTGCGGACCGGGACCCTTGCATCCCGTCCTCTCGCTTCATCCCTGCCGTCGTCCACCTTGCCGGCGCCGCTCCTACGACTGTCTCGTCCATCGCGCCCTGCTGCCACCGTCTACCCTCCTAGATCTGGTTCCACGCCGCCGACAGTGTGACACCCCCAAAAATTTGGCCTTGTTTTAATGAATTAAAACTTTTGCCAGGAATTAAAACTTTGAATTTCTGAGCTCCATTTTGATTTTTAAATCATTTCCTTCCCTGTTATGATGAGTTTTTCCCAAAGAGAAAACTTTTCAAATATGTTATTGGACTTGTTTAACCTCTCAAGAAAAACTTTCCTTTTATCAGTATAACTAATTAAATAATTAAGTTGCTTGATCTTTATTTTCTTGAAGAATGGATCTTCAAGGTTAAATGGCCTTATTTGAACTACAACCATTTGATAAATTCACTTAAAATTCCAACCAAAATTTGGAGATGTCATGTGATGTTATTCAATAGCTTTTGTGCAAAAACATCTTTTATTTACGTATTAATTTGAGCTCTGCATCAATTTTTCCTTCTCTGGTCCAGAGTGCAATTTGCACTACAACCCTTTTAAATATTTGTTTCTAACTTCCACCAAAATTATGGGATATCAGTAGGATCATATTATTCCATTATATGCAATAATCCAGGGATGATCTTTGAGATTTTTGAGAGGATCAACCTCATCTTCATTCTAGACCAACTGAATGGTTTGTACAGCAACCATATTTTTGCTTGCTCTTTAACCCTTGATTCTTTATCCTACTTGTAGACCAACCTACTAAACCCTTAAGTCCAGGAGCATGCACCCTTTGGATCATTTTTGGTTCATGAAATAATGTCATTTATTTCCTGTCCAGAATTGAAATTCTGCTAAGCTTGCACTAACAAGTTTCTTCTTTTGTCAAACTAACCTCACCACCCTCTTGTACATCTAAGGAGACCCTGATCTGGAGAATTTGGCCCCTCCAAGGAGAGCCTAAGTGCCCTTGGCATTTTGTCAAACACCTTATGGGCATGATCTATTTTGACATGAGTTTTCGTTTACACTGTGAACTTAATCCCCTGACCAGACCAGCATGTCCAATGGTTTTTCCTTAGACTATAACCCCACCCTGCTAACTTTCTTGTGGTTTGGAGCCCCCTAACATGCCATAGCATTTCGTCGAGCACGTCCCGTGCGTGCACTGGACGCGCCCAGAGTGCGCGTATTGCACGATGCCGCGCCCGAGCCGACACGCTGGCCCCCTGGCTTTGGCCCACACGGCAGCACCTTGCCACGCACTCCCCGCCTCGCAGCATCGCGCCAAACCACCCTGGCACGCTACAGCGCCGCCGCCAGGGCATTCTTGGCGGCACTCCGGCGTCCGCAGTGGCTCCCGCCACGGGCAGCGCCGCCCAAACCCCTCCCGCTCACCACCTGGCCCCTGGAGCAGCGCGAGCTCATCCGCAACCATGTCCTCTAGCGCTCGTCGCCGCCACGATGCCCTGCTGCTACAGAACGTCGGTTCGCCGGAAGCTTATCCACGGCCGCCGCGGAACCGCCTTGCCACGCCTATAAAAGGAGCCCCGAGCTCATCTCCGCACGCAGGCAGTCCCAAGCCACCTCCCGAGGACCCCCATTGGCAGCCAATGGACCCGGGGAGGCCTCCTTCCTCATCTCCGGCAACCGCAGCCGCCGCCACTGCCCCGGCCATTCCGGCACCACCCGGGCCTCCCCCTCTCCGTTCTCTTCGCCAGAAACCTCCTCATCCTCCCGTAAACCCTTCCCCCTACTCGATTTTGATCGGGAGCCACCGCCGCCTCAAAACCACTTTACCACCGAAGCTTCCCTCCGCCGCGGAGCTCGCCGCCGGTGATTTCCTCCACCTCCGACGACCCTACGACTACCGGAGTGACCACCTCGGCCCCCTGAATCCACTGGTGGCCTCAGCTTTCCGAACGGAGCCACCGTTCGCCGGCGATGATCGCCGGAGCCCCGCTCCACTCGGGCAGAGGAGGGAGACGGCGTGGGCGACTGGTCAAACCTGACCAGTGGGCCAGGCAGGCCCACCGTTAGAGACCCAGTGCCGGTCCATGTGGTTAAGTGGAGGCGTAAAGGGCGCAAATATGTTTTCTCCGCACCAAAAGCGTAATGTCGTCTGAAACGTTTTTCTTTTCTGTTTTATTTAAAATCAGATTTGACCAAATCTTTGACTGGCTCTAACTTTTTAAATATAACTCCAAATGAAATGATTCTTTTCCCAACCTCTCTCAAATTTCACCTAGTTTATTTTAAGATTTATTTGAAAAAAATTTAGAACAACTTTTGGTGCTGTTTTTATTTTGTGTGTTAATTCTTTTATATGGCTAAAATATGATTTTTGAAGAGAGGAGAAATGTTTCAAGTTTTGGAGTGCACCCTGCCTTTCCACACATTGAAGGCAAGCATTCTGAATCCCTGCATAATATTTTTGGTGTGATCGTTGATACATTTATAACACCACCGCATTTCGAAGGACTTGTTATTTCATGTGATATGATCATATGCATGAGTGCATATTAGTGATTTCCATGCTGTTGGAAATGAACAAACTTGTGATGATAAGCACCCTCATGTGCCTTGCATGCATACCGACAGGAACCCGGGAAAACCTCTGCCTTGGGTAGGCATGAGTTTGTCACCGGTCTCTGTCGGGACGGTTATGTCTGGTATGGCATGGTAAGGTGATATGAGCGGTGACTCTGTTGGTTGAAATATATTCGTCATGCTAATCATCCAGGGAATACTTGAACCTCCTGAGTCGACCGTAGATCGAGTCTTGTGCCAGTAACCCCCATACTTGTTTTGTACTACCACTCGTCTCTACAGCAAGTAGAGTACGGTTTAGTAAGTTGTCAACCTCTTTCTAGTACACACCGTACAGAGAGGCCATGGTGGAAGATACCGGTTGTAGCTGGTAGGCAGGCCACCTGGTCCGGGGGCATGGGTGTTTCCGGTTGGGACCGAGAGGGGAGGCCACCCCTTAGAGCGCGCGATATAAATTTGATCCCATGCTACGCGAGGTTGTAGCCTCCCCACTTAGAGTTTGGTTCACAGGTGTCGTGGGTGATTCCAGACACGTGTAAGTTAAGCTGGTGTGTGCAAGACAGGTGTGTTCTCAACAAAAAGACCGTAGACGGAATTAGTCCCGATGGACTAAAGAAATCTGTTACTCGTGGGTAAAGAGTACACCCTCTGCAGAGAATAAACCTATTCGAATAGCCGTGTCCATGGTTAAGGATTACAGTCTGGGATGGGTCAGGTGTCGGTCTTAGTGTCGGTCTTCGGAGGTGAAACTGTTAACCAGAACTGGAACTACTACCTGTGACTTGTGATAATTATGATTATTATTATTGTTGACTAACCCGTGATATTATTGTTATTATCGAGTATCTTTGGGATGGTTCTACCTCCGGGATATTCACTATGATTGTTTATTTTAAAGCCCTTTATGTGGTGTCGCTCAGACGCCCGACTGTGGCATTTCTTTTAAAGCCCTTCATGTGGTGTCGCTCAGACGCCCGACTGTGGCATTTCTTTTAAAGCCCTTTATGTGGTGTCGCTCAGACGCCCGACTGTGGCATTTCTTTTAAAGCCCTTTATGTGGTGTCGCTAAGACACCCGACTGTGGCATTTCTTTTAAACCCCTTTATGTGGTGTCGCTCAGACGCCCGACCGTGGCATTTCTTTTAAAGCCCTTTATGTGGTGTCGCTCAGACGCCCGACCGTGGCATTTCTTTTAAAGCCCTTTATGTGGTGTCGCTAAGACACCCGACTGTGGCATTCCTTGTTATTTGTTTCATAAATTTTTATACTACTATGTTATTGCATTTTTGTAAATAACCGCCTGCACGCATCAGAATTTTATTTACTATTTTTGACTGACGTCATGAGCATAAAATATTTTCAGCACATCATTGTTATATTATACCTGTGTTCATAATGTTTGCGAGTACATTCAAAGTACTCACTGGCTTGTCCCTGGCTATTGTCTTGGCCAGATTTTCTTGCACGGAGAGGAGCGACGCGATGCCAGCCCCGGAACCCACACAATGGAGATAGCAGCCTCGCGAAGATAGGAGTTAACCTGGTCAGCTGTTCCTGTGGGAAATGGAGTCCCATAGACACTGGTGATCCACAACCCGCTTCCGCCATCAACCACTAGAAACCATTTGTTGTACTCACAGGCCAGAATGGTCTTGTACTACACATGTTGTATTCTGCTTGGAATTTCTGTATCAAGTTGGAGCCTCATCAGCTAACAGTAATCCTGGGGCTGATGAGCACGACGGTCTTTTCTGGAAATTTATTACCCGGAAAAACCCGGTCGTGACAGACTTGGTATCAGAGCCAGGCTGACCATTGACTAATCCTATCTTAGCCAGGTCAATAAATTTAGGCAAACCAACCCACCAAACCATAACCAAACCCCAGCCAAGCTTCTCGTGCAAGATAGCCACACAGTGACCCAACACCTTTTTGGCAGTCGGTGCCCAACCTATCAACCTAACCTGTCACTCATGCGCCAGTGACCGGCCCCTAAATAGTCCTTTCTCGCAAGCGTGCGGAAGAAGACTCCGTCCCCTTTTCCTATAAAAAGGGCACGCTAGTCTCAACCCAGTACAGCACAGCCGCTACCCCAAACCGAGCCACAATGCCTGGACCCATAGTGCACAACGAGACCACAGCAACCAACCTTGGAGGTTTTGTGACCATACTCGCAAACCTCACCCGTCGTGCCTATGCGTTAGAAGAGCCACCAGAATTTGTTGTGTACCAAGGACCCATGAGCGGTGAAGACCGACAATTTTAGGCCACTGTGCACATCTACGGTAGGGGACTGTCACCCGAGCGCCCCTACAGGTTCACCGGAGGAACAACTTCCTTCGAGCCACAAGCCATCCAGCTAGCCGCTCGAGAAGCTATAGTTCATATCAGGCACTTGTCGCCCAGAGTAAACTATCGCTCGTTCCACTACTACCCCAGACGTGAAGCGTATGGTAGGCCACCCCAAGTTGCCAACGGAGATCATGAGACGGACCCCGCATTGTTGCACCTAGTGCGCTATGTAAGTGCACTAGAGGCAATGTTCAACCAGATCACTATTGATCTAATCGCAGCTCGTGGAGAGCTGGTTCGTCGAGCCCCGGCGAGAGAAGAGAACGAGCCCAACGCCGACAACCCAGTCGTGCTGTTTGGACACCCGATCGAGTCCCTGAGGCCTGCCCCAGCCATCGGCCAAGGTGCTGCGATAACCCCAGAGGTGCTTCGTCGCATATTGGGAGCACACTCCAACGGGGTTGTGGCCAACAATCCCCGCGATGGTCATCATCACTACCCCGACCCTGCAGTTCCTCCGCCATCTCCGACTAATCCCAGCAGTGAGACACGTGGAGAAACCTCGACATCCACCAGGCACGCCCGTTTAGACATAAACGAGGTAGACTAAGCCGTATGAGTAGCACTGAGTTTCAGTGTATCCTCACTTTGTAATCGTGCGACCGTGTCTATTAACGCAGCCTGTCATTGTGCCTCTGTTTTAATAGTGGCCTTGCATTTTTGGTCAGCGCATAGTTGCATATTTTTCTGGGCACAACTACCAAAACCAACCCGACGACAACCACAGTAACACGTCTCTTTATGAGATATGTGTATCTCTGACACTGACCCGACCTTTGGAGCTAAGTTGGCAAATTTATTACCTTTCACCACGGTAAAATGATCCGGCTCCATTGCTATATAAAGGCCACCTTGTGACCTTACCCAGCAACCCTCACCACACTCACAACTTTTTCCTGTCATGCCGAGCCCCAGCATTCATCTGAGAACCCCAGATGCAACCCCAGGTAGCTTTGTCAAAATATTGTGGGATTTTACCCGCAGTACCATGGGTTCTACCCAGCCACCCCAGTACTAGCTGTTCAAATCTAGAATCACCCCATCCACCTCGGAATATTGGGCAGCAGTACACATTCCTCCTGTAGACCCCAACCAAGATCCAACATAAGTTTCCTTCGTGGGGAAATCTATGCCAACCCCACACCTGGCCATAGAAGCTGTTGCGAAAGAAGCGATCGCTCGTCTTCGATCCGCAGTACCCTATGCCCGCGAACGAGGATATTATTACTTTCCGATCCGTGCAGCACCCGGAGAAGTAACGTCTTTTCCCGGTGGGCGTATTGAGAGAGACCAAGTTTTAGCCAACCTTATCCAGTACATCATTGCTCAAGAGCAGTTGAACCAGTGAGTGATGGATTATCTCCAGAGCCTCTCAGATTTAAATCCTCAGATTGCCATCGACAGACCACTAAGGCCCGACCAGGAAAGACACATGCATCGACTGGTCAATCCACTTTCCCCGATAGAAGACGAGTGTATCCCTTTACCAGAGACATTTTATCAGGACCCCGTCCAGTTGCCGTTTCCATTTTAGAACATCGCTGCGGTGTTCATTATTGCAACATTTATTTATGTGTGTGACTTATGCGTGATACCCTGAGTTTGTACGTCGAGTCAATTATTTGGCTTCTACTAATGTGTGTAGTTCTTGTTGTGGTTTATGCTCCTTTAAATTAACTGTTTTCCCTCGCAAAATTCTGGAGTGAGATTTCTTTTCCCTGAGTTGCTGCATCTACACTTTCTCACGACGTGGATTTATTAGCTTCACACAGCACCAGGCAGCAGACCCACAACCTTTACCATTCGAACACATACACTGTTTGCAAAACTTTGCAACGGTGTTGCATCCAGCTAATCACCCCCTAACAACAGTTAGCACCCGGCACACACCCATCTACTCCTCATGATCACCACCACCGCGGAGAGCCAACACCCGAGCAGCAGTGTCGCGACGATCGTCGAGGATCATCGCGCATAGGAGCACAGAGAGCCCCAGCAGCGTCGCTAGCCCTCCGCATATCAGGACCGCAAACCAGTCCGGCATCGCCTCCGCCATTAGTGCCTAGCCCGAGCTTTTGTAAGCAGTAATGGAGGGAGAAGGAGGAGATGTGAGGCCAGGTGTGAGGAAGAAGAGAGAGGCACCCCGGCCGTTTTATAGCTCGAGCTCGGTGTACGGTGGGCGAAGTCCACCAACGCCGCTCGTCGCCGATCGCCGGTGTTCGGAGTCGAATCCGCGAGCAGTGCCGACAGCGCGCTGGCCCGCGAGGTGAGTGCACGCTGCACCGGCAGCTAGCACGCCGTGCACTACCACGGTACGGCCTAGATCCCCTGCACACTAGGCGTCGCCGGTGGAGAAAGCGCGCGGGAGAGGGGAAGAAGAAAGAGCCAGAGGGAGAAGAAGAGACTGACAATGGACCCCGGGTCCACCTGTCGGCTAGAGAGAGCACTGTGCTCTCGGGTACGACCAGCATATATTTAAATTTAGAAGTTATTCTAAATTTTTATCCAGCATAGAAATCTCGCGTTTTTGTCCCGAACCGTAGACTTTTCCACGCAACACCAGTTTTCACACTGTGGTTTTTCACAACTTATTGCCCTCTCACTAAAGCCACATCTTTATTGCATAATATTTTCTTAACACAACTTTTAACAAATCTCGAGGACGAGATTTTTTCTTAAGAGGGGTAGTGTTGTGACACCCCCAAAAATTTGGCCTTGTTTTAATGAATTAAAATTTTTGCCAGGAATTAAAACTTTGAATTTCTGAGCTCCATTTTGATTTTTAAATCATTTCCTTCCCTGTTATGATGAGTTTTTCCCAAAGAGAAAACTTTTCAAATATGTTATTGGACTTGTTTAACCTCTCAAGAAAAACTTTCCTTTTATCAGTATAACTAATTAAATAATTAAGTTGCTTGATCTTTATTTTCTTGAAGAATGGATCTTCAAGGTTAAATGGCCTTATTTGAACTACAACCATTTGATAAATTCACTTGAAATTCCAACCAAAATTTGGAGATGTCATGTGATGTTATTCAATAGCTTTTGTGCAAAAACATCTTTTATTTATGTATTAATTTGAGCTCTGCATCAATTTTTCCTTCTCTGGTCCAGAGTGCAATTTGCACTACAACCCTTTTAAATATTTGTTTCTAACTTCCACCAAAATTATGGGATGTCAGTAGGATCATATTATTCCATTATATGCAATAATCCAGGGATGATCTTTGAGATTTTTGAGAGAATCAACCTCATCTTCATTCTAGACCAACTGAATGGTTTGTACAGCAACCATATTTTTGCTTGCTCTTTAACCCTTGATTCTTTATCCTACTTGTAGACCAACCTACTTAACCCTTAAGTCCAGGAGCATGCACCCTTTGGATCATTTTTGGTTCATGAAATAATGTCATTTATTTCCTGTCCAGAATTGAAATTCTGCTAAGCTTGCACTAACAAGTTTCTTCTTTTGTCAAACTAACCTCACCACCCTCTTGTACATCTAAGGAGACCCTGATCTGGAGAATTTGGCCCCTCCAAGGAGAGCCTAAGCTTACACTGTGAACTTAATCCCCTGACCAGACCAGCATGTCCAATGGTTTTGCCTTAGACTGTAACCCCACCCTGCTAACTTTCTTGTGGTTTGGAGCCCCCTAACATGCCATAGCATTTCGTCGAGCACGTCCCGTGCGTGCACTGGACGCACCCAGAGCGCGCGTATTGCACGATGCCGCGCCCGAGCCGACACGCTGGCCCCCCTGGCTTTGGCCCACACGGCAGCACCTCGCCACGCACTCCCCGCCTCGCAGCATCGCGGCAAACCACCCTGGCACGCTACAGCGCCGCCACCAGGGCATTCTTGGCGGCACTCCGGCGTCCGCAATGGCTCTCGCCACGGGCAGCGCCGCCCAAACCCCTCCCGCTCGCCACCTGGCCCCTGGAGCAGCGCGAGCTCATTCGCAGCCATGTCCTCTAGCGCTCGTCTCCGCCACGATGCCCTGCTGCTACAGAACGTCGGTAAGCCGGAAGCTTATCCACGGCCGCCACGGAACCGCCTTGCCATGCCTATAAAAGGAGCCCCGAGCTCATCTCTGCATGCAGGTAGTCCCAAGCCACCTCCCGAGGACCCCCATTGGCAGCCAATCGACCCGGGGAGGCCTCCTTCCTCATCTCCGGCAACCGAGGCCGCCGCCACTGCCCCGGCCATTCCGGCACCACCAGGGCCTCCCCCTCTCCGTTCTCTTCGCCAGAAACCTCCTCATCCTCCCGTGAACCCTTCCCCCTACTCGATTTTGATCGGGAGCCACCGCCGCCACAAAACCACTTTACCACCGAAGCTTCCCTCCGCTGCGGAGCTCGCCGCTGGCGATTTCCTCCACCTCCGACGACCCTACGACTACCGGAGTGACCACCTCGGCCCCTTGAATCCGCTGGTGGCCTCAGCTTTCTGAACGGAGCCACCGTTCACCGGCGATGATTGCCGGAGCCCCTCTCCACTCGGGCAGAGGAGGGAGACGACGCGGGCGACTGGTCAAACCTGACCAGTGGGCCAGGCGGGCCCACCGTCAGAGACCCAGCGCCGGTCCACGTGTTTAAGTGGAGGCGTAAAGGGCGCAAATATGTTTTCTCTGCACCAAAAGCATAATCTCGTCTAAAACGTTTTTCTTTTCTGTTTTATTTAAAATCAGATTTGACCAAATCTTTGACTGGCTCTAACTTTTTAAATATAACTCCAAATGAAATGATTCTTTTTCCTACCTCTCTCAAATTTCAACTAGTTTATTTTAAGATTTATTTGAAAAAAATTTAGAACAACTTTTGGTGTTGTTTTTATTTTGTGTGTTAATTCTTTTATATGGCTAAAATAGGATTTTTGAAGAGAGGAGAAATGTTTCAAGTTTTGGAGTGCACCCTGCCTTTCCACACATTGAAGGCAAGCATTCTGATGCCCGGCATAATATTTTTGGTGTGATCGTTGATACATTTATAACACCACCGCATTTCGAAGGACTTGTTATTTCATGTGATATGATCATATGCATGAGTGCATATTAGTGATTTCCATGCTGTTGGAAATGAACACACTTGTGATGATAATCACCCTCATGTGCCTGACATTCATACCGACAGGAACCCGGGAAAACCTCTGCCTTGGGTAGGCATGAGTTTGTCGCCGGTCTCCGTCGGGACGGTTATGTCTGGTATGGCATGGTAAGGTGATATGAGCGGTGACTCTGTTGGTTGAAATATATTCGTCATGCTAATCATGCAGGGAATACTTGAACCTCCTGAGTCGACCGTAGATCGGGTCTTGTGCCAGTAACCGCCATACTTGTTTTGTACTACCACTCGTCTCTACAGCAAGTAGAGTACGGTTCAGTAAGTTGTCAACCTCTTTCTAGCACACACCATACAGAGAGGCCATGGTGGAAGATACCGGTTGTAGCTGGTAGGCAGGCCACCTGGTCCGGGGGCATGGGTGTTTCCGGTTGGGACCGAGAGGGGAGGCCACCCCTTAGAGCGAGCGATATAAATTTGATCCCATGCTACGCGAGGTTGTAGCCTCCCCACTTAGAGTTTGCTTGACAGTTGTAGTGGGTGATTCCAGACACGTGTGAGTTAAGCTGGTGTGTGCAAGATAGGTGTGTTCTCAACAAAAAGACCGTAGATGGAATTAGTCCCGATGGACTAAAGAAATCCGTTACTCGTGGGTAAAGAGTACACCCTCTGCAGAGAATAAACCTATTCGAATAGCCGTGTCCATGGTTAAGGATTACAGTCTGGGATGGGTCAGGTGTCGGTCTTAGTGTCGGTCTTCGGAGGTGAAACTGTTAACCAGAACTGGAACTACTACCTGTGACTTGTGATAATTATGATTATTATTATTGTTGACTAACCCGTGATATTATTGTTATTATCGAGTATCTTTGGGATGGTTCTACCTCCGGGATATTCACTATGATTGTTTATTTTAAAGCCCTTTATGTGGTGTCGCTCAGACGCCCGACTGTGACATTTATTTTAAAGCCCTTTATGTGGTGTCGCTCAGACGCCCGACTGTGGCATTTCTTTTAAAGCCCTTTATGTGGTGTCGCTCAGACGCCCGACTGTGGCATTTCTTTTAAAGCCCTTTATGTGGTGTCGCTCAGACGCCCGACTGTGGCATTTCTTTTAAAGCCCTTTATGTGGTGTCGCTAAGACGCCCGACTGTGGCATTGCTTGTTATTTGTTTCATAAATTTTTATACTACTGTTATTGCATTTTTATAAATAACCGCCTGCACGCATCAGAATTTTATTTACTATTTTTGACTGATGTCATGAGCATAAAATATTTTCAGCACATCATTGTTATATTATACCTGTGTTCATAATGTTTGCGAGTACATTCAAAGTACTCACTGGCTTGTCCCTGGCTATTGTCTTGGCCAAATTTTCTTGCACGCAGAGGAGCGACGCGATGCCAGCCCCGGAACCCACACAATGGAGATAGCAGCCTCGCGAAGATAGGAGTTAACCTGGTCAGCTATTCCTGTGGGAAATGGAGTCCCATAGACACTGGTGATCCACAACCCGCTTCCGCCGTCAACCACTAGAAACCATTTGTTGTACTCATAGGCCAGAATGGTCTTGTACTACACATGTTGTATTCTGCTTGGAATTTTTGTATCAAGTTGGAGCCTCATCAGCTAACAGTAATCCTGGGGCTGATGAGCACGACGGTCTTTTCTGGAAATTTATTACCCGGAAAAACCCGGTCGTGACAGACAGCCATCGCTACTGCAGCACCGTCAAATTCTCAGCAGATGCATACACGGCGCCGCACCAGAGGCAGTACTCTTTCGTCTCTGCTCAACTTATTTATCATAGCAAGAAAATAGATCGCCACTACTTTACTCTAATTTCTTGTCTTGGTTGCGAAGTTGCCTTTGTCCGGTTTGCACCTTCAGATCCGCCGTGGCACGCTCAACACTATACTTCCAATGCTTATGGTTTTCCCCTTTTATGTTCCACACTAGTTAAATCATAGTAGACTAAATTTTTCAGAGCTCGCCGGAGTTCGCCGGTGCAAATGAAGGGGCTCGGGTGGTTGTGGGGCCTCGCCGAACGAAGAAAACTCGACGCGGGAGGGGGTTGGGGCTGGGGTGGGGGTGGGGGTGGCGGAGGAACACAGGCGGTGGGGGCCGGTGTCGTGGCTCTAAGTCTGACAGTAGAATGGGGAGTAGGTATGGAGAGGCAAGATCCTAGCTATGGAGCAGTTGTACGGACAAGGGATGTACGAGTTCAGGCCCTTCTCGGAGGAAGTAACAGCCCTACGTCTCGGAGCCCGGAGGCGGTCGACTGGATTAAGTGTGTATAGATTACAGGGGTGCGAACCCTTTACACTGAGGAGGGGGGTGGCTTATATAGTGTCTGCCAGACCCCTCCGGCCCTCAGTTATGCAGGGTTTAAAGTACATTAAGACCTGGCGTTTCTGGTAACACCTTACATAAAGTGTCATCATGGCCATAAAGACTACTTAATTACAGACCGTTGGATGCAGAGTGGCTCTTGATCTCCTGGTGGTCGAGTGAGTCTTCATGGTCGAGTCCTTCGCGTCCATTGAGTGAAGTCTCTCTTTGGTCGACTGGAAGGCCGCTTATTCTGAGGGTGTCTTTGGGAAGGGTACTTAAGACAGGTCTGTGACCCTACCCTAGGTACATGACTTCATCATTAGCCACCGAATGGATCGAGGTTTGAGTGAGGAAGGAGTTGAAAATATTTCCGACCTGCTTTTGTGTTCTGAACACGTCTTATCTTGGGCCTATAATCTTTTTGTTGATGGCAGCAACTTTTCTTTCAGTCGCCTTGATCCATTCTTTTCTCCCGTTGAGTGAACTTTTGAACTTAGTAAACTTACGAGCGACGGATCGCAGGAAATCTACCGTCTGACAGATTGATCTGTTGTTAGCGGATTTCATGGGATCCGAATTTTGGGAAGCGCGCGAAGCGGGGCGGACCGCGGCGCTCGGATGGGATAAGGCGTAGATGCCTTGATTTCCGTGCTGCCTTTTTCGCCACATATCACGCGTGCGCGACTATTTCGGGATGTGATAGGATCGCTCGGGCCCACTCGTCAGCCACACGGAAGCATCCTTATAAAAGGCGCTGGGCAATGGTTTTTGAACAGTACCCCCCCCCCATTTCTCCTTCTGCCCTCTCCATCTCCGCCCGCCGTGCTTGGTCTCGCCCCCGCCCATCCACTCCTCGTGCGCTTCGCCGGCGACAATGGTGAAGGAGAAGACGGCGGCCTTGGAGCGCGCGAAGAAGGCGACGGTGACGGGGAAGGCGAAAGGGAGAGCGTCCAGTCGGGGTGGATCCTCATCAAGGTCCCGCCTGCCGCAAGGTTGGGTCCAAGGGGATTGGATCCGCTCGAACATCACCGAGACGGATCTCAATGACCTGGCCAACGAGGGCCTGATCCCTCACGGGGCAGCGAGGCTCCCGGGGAACGAGTGGCAACCGCAGCCGCAGGAGGGTGAGTGCGTTCTTCTAGCTACTCACGTAGACCGTGGGTTCTCCCTGCCTCCGAGTGTTTTCTTCCGTGGGTTCTTGAATTTCTTCGTGTCCATGTTTGAACTTCCTGGGTTGTCGACCACACTGGGGTCTCTTTAAGAACATATTCACTTGTCGCTCACAGACAGTGAAAAAGGCGACTCCGGATGACGATAGGACTAAGGTTATTCAGATGTGCGGGGGTCTTGGGATTCAGATGAGGAGCAAGAGTACTTTTCCGGCCATGACCCTTCCTGAGTCGGTCAGAGGATGGCAGTCGACTTGGTTCTACTGCCAAGACGAGTCGACGCCGGGGCAGTCGACTGGTCTCCCTCCATTTTCCATGGACCGAGTGAACAAGCCCTCTTCTCTGAAGGTCCTCCCTGAGGAGAAAGCCCAAGTAAAAATGTTGATGGAGCGTGTAGTCCAGCTAGTTCGGGAAGGAGTGACGGGTATGGACCTTTGGAGGTCTTCCTTCGACGGCGCATCCAACCACTTCAGTACCGAGGCCACCCGATGTGGCTGTACTATGGAACCGAGGATGAAACTCAGGTCCATCCATAAGCAGTCGACGATGCCACACTGGAGAGGTGGATGACCGCGATCACAGGGAATAAGGACAACCCTCGAGGGGCCAGGAGGATTCCACCACTCGACCATACCTACACTCCGGACACGGTATGCCCACTTTATCCTTAATTGTAATCTTGCTTTATCCATTCTGCTTTGCTGCAAATTAGTCGATTGACCTTTGTTTTGTTGTCTGTCAGGCCACCACTGAACTATACTCGATGCCCAATGGAGCACAGATGCCGACTGAGGAGGAGGAAGGAAGTGGGGGCGAAAGTCAAGAGGAGTGGGATTCGGATGCTTTCGATGATGATGAGGGCGATGACTCTGGTGAGGAGGAAGAGGAGGAGGAGGAGGAGGAAGTTGCGCCTCCTCGCTCAGAAAGACGCTCAAAGCTTGTCCATGATCTTGCGACCGAGCGTGGTAAGGGGGTCGTGACTGTCGCTCAGTCAACCAAGCGCCCTCGAACCACTTCTCCGGTGCCGACTGAGAAAGCTCCGAAGCAATCGAGAGTGGCGCCGTCGAAGCCGGCTAAGGTCTTGCCAAAGATGAAGATGGTGATCCCCACTATCTCAGGGTAATGATGCTACTTGAGTTTTTCTGTTCCACATGAACTTCTTCTTGGTCGACTCATGAATCAACCGACTGACTTCTGGAATTGCAGCGCTGCTACTTCTGATAACTCGGCCAGGGCTGAAGTTCATGAGATGGAAGACGCTGCCACTTCAAAACCTGGTATGACTTTCATAGTTCCGTCTTCAGTCAATTGGCTCTTTGTCTCTAATTTTGATTCTTTTCTGTAGCTCCGTCTAATGTCGTTATTAACCTTCCTGAGACGACAATGAGGAACCACTGAGGCAAAGGAGGAGCAGGAAAGCGTCTGCTGGCAAGGCGACTCAGGACGTGCCAGCACCCGAAACACTGGTCGCGGAGGGAGAGAACATCAGTCGGCCTACCGTATCTTTTGCGGTGCCGTTGACGAGTGCTCGCCCCTCGTCGTCGGGTGCTGCACAGCCTTCACTCTTCTTGACCCACTACGTCCGAGAGGACCAAGCCAGTGCTGCGAAAGAAGCAATACGCCAGGCGGGAGTCATGATGGAGCAAGTGAAGGCCATCCGAGAAGCCAGCCAGGCACCCTATGACGCCAGTTCAGCTCTTCAGAGTAACGTTCAGGCCAGTCGGTCACCGCCAGTTCTGTTTGGATATGATGTCTGAAGATTCTTCTTTCTGAAATTCCTAGTGATTGTCCTACACCCACTGGGTGTGTCGATTGAAATTCCGAGTTAGTGGGGGCACGCTGAGTGCACCCACTGGGTGTAGTCCCCAAGGCTATGGTGGACTGCTGGCAGTCGACCATAGTCTTTATGCCTTAAGTTTTTCCTTTATTCGACTAGGTCGAATGGATTCATAAACCGGTGGGGGCACACTGAGTGCACCCACTGGGTGTAGTCCCCGAGACTGTGGTCGACTGCTGGCAGTCGACTACAGTCTGACGAACATCTCCCGTCTTTTTTTGTTGGTCGACTGGTCGACTCTAACTTGATGGAACCTAGTGGGGGCATGCTGAGTGCACCCACTGGGTGTAGTCCCCGAGACTGTGGTCGAATGTTTGTATTCGGCCGTAGTCTTAGAAACGTATGATTTTTCCTTAGTCACTCGGAAGTGAATTGTCTTTGACATCTGTCGATTGGTTCTTCGTAGAAATCCTGCGACCTTGCGGCTCGTTATACTGAGGTGGAGAACAAACACATCCAGCTCGAGCTTGATCTGAAGCTGGCCCAGGAGAATTTAACGAAGGCGAAGGAGAAAGCTAAAGGTATGTTTGGTGAGGCTTTCGACGACTGCCTTTGCCCCTTGTTTGTTTCAAAGTCTAACCTTGCTGTAACTTTGCAGGCAAAGTGAAGGATGCCCTGAAGAAGAAAGACCTTGAGTTGGCTGAAATGCAGAAAGCGGCTTTAGAGAAAACCAAGCTCGCGGATGAGAAGTTGGCTTCGGTCACCAAGCTTGAAGAAGAAAACACCAATCTGAAAGCTGCTCTTGATGCTGCCAACAAAGAGGTCAGTCAACTGAAAAGTGATAAGATCGCCCTGAGTGACAAGGCCAGTGAGTTGATGGGAAAGAAGAACGATCTGGAGGCTTATCTGGGCGGACTCGCCAAGAAGCTATTCCTCACGCTCGAAGGTAATCTTTGGCACCAAACAGGTATTTTAACTGTGATCTTTCCATTCGACTGTTGACCTGACTCGGTGGTTGTGCTTGCAAAATTTTGCCAGAACTTTGAAGAGGAGACTGGTCGACTGGAAGTAAACCTGGATCCCATCAACTCTCCTGTGAAGGATGAAGTCGCCATGAACGTGCTCCGGCTCGAATCTCGTGTTGCTGCCGTCATTGATTATCTCGCAAGGCTGAAGGTCGCCACTTCCCGCATCGACACCACGCTCTGGCCCAGAGAAACGCTCCAGAATGACATCGAATCTCTGATGACTCGACTGAACACAGTCCCAAGTCGAGTGCAGGAGTGGAAGAAGTCTTCTGCCAGGTGTGGTGCAGACGTTGCTCTATCTCTGGCCCGAGTTCATTGCAAGGATGCACGAGAGGACAAGTTGGTGGCCCTTAGGGTGGCCAACACCAAGAAGCACGATTTCCGGTCTTTCATGGAGACCTTCATCGCCGCTGCCAGTCAGATTGCTGATGGAATCCACCTGGACGAGTTTGACAAAATGTTCAACCAGATCACTATTGATCTAATCGCAGCTCGTGGAGAGCTGGTTCGTCGAGCCCCGGCGAGAGAAGAGAACGAGCCCAACGCCGACAACCCAGTCGTGCTGTTTGGACACCCGATCGAGTCCCTGAGGCCTGCCCCAGCCATCGGCCAAGGTGCTGCGATAACCCCAGAGGTGCTTCGTCGCATATTGGGAGCACACTCCAACGGGGTTGTGGCCAACAATCCCCGCGATGGTCATCATCACTACCCCGACCCTGCAGTTCCTCCGCCATCTCCGACTAATCCCAGCAGTGAGACACGTGGAGAAACCTCGACATCCACCAGGCACGCCCGTTTAGACATAAACGAGGTAGACTAAGCCGTATGAGTAGCACTGAGTTTCAGTGTGTCCTCACTTTGTAATCGTGCGACCGTGTCTATTAACGCAGCCTGTCATTGTGCCTCTGTTTTAATAGTGGCCTTGCATTTTTGGTCAGCGCATAGTTGCATATTTTTCTGGGCACAACTACCAAAACCAACCCGACGACAACCACAGTAACACGTCTCTTTATGAGATATGTGTATCTCTGACACTGACCCGACCTTTGGAGCTAAGTTGGCAAATTTATTACCTTTCACCACGCTAAAATGATCCGGCTCCATTGCTATATAAAGGCCACCTTGTGACCTTACCCAGCAACCCTCACCACACTCACAACTTTTTCCTGTCATGCCGAGCCCCAGCATTCATCTGAGAACCCCAGATGCAACCCCAGGTAGCTTTGTCAAAATATTGTGGGATTTTACCCGCAGTACCATGGGTTCTACCCAGCCACCCCAGTACTAGCTGTTCAAATCTAGAATCACCCCATCCACCTCGGAATATTGGGCAGCAGTACACATTCCTCCTGTAGACCCCAACCAAGATCCAACATAAGTTTCCTTCGTGGGGAAATCTATGCCAACCCCACACCTGGCCATAGAAGCTGTTGCAAAAGAAGCGATCGCTCGTCTTCGATCCGCAGTACCCTATGCCCGCGAACGAGGATATTATTACTTTCCGATCCGTGAAGCACCCGGAGAAGTAACGTCTTTTCCCGGTGGGCGTATTGAGAGAGACCAAGTTTTAGCCAACCTTATCCAGTACATCATCGCTCAAGAGTAGTTGAACTAGTGAGTGATGGATTATCTCCAGAGCCTCTCAGATTTAAATCCTCAGATTGCCATCGACAGACCACTAAGGCCCGACCAGGAAAGACACATGCATCGACTGGTCAATCCACTTTCCCCGATAGAAGAAGAGTGTATCCCTTTACCAGAGACATTTTATCAGGACCCCGTCCAGTTGCCGTTTCCATTTTAGAACATCGCTGCGGTGTTCATTATTGCAACATTTATTTATGTGTGTGACTTATGCGTGATACCCTGAGTTTGTACGTCGAGTCAATTATTTGGCTTCTACTAATGTGTGTAGTTCTTGTTGTGGTTTATGCTCCTTTAAATTAACTGTTTTCCCTCGCAAAATTCTGGAGTGAGATTTCTTTTCCCTGAGTTGCTGCATCTACACTTTCTCACGACGTGGATTTATTAGCTTCACACAGCACCAGGCAGCAGACCCACAACCTTTACCATTCGAACACATACACTGTTTGCAAAACTTTGCAACGGTGTTGCATCCAGCTAATCACCCCCTAACAACAGTTAGCACCCGGCACACACCCATCTACTCCTCATGATCACCACCACCGCGGAGAGCCAACACCCGAGCAGCAGTGTCGCGACGATCGTCGAGGATCATCGCGCATAGGAGCACAGAGAGCCCCAGCAGCGTCGCTAGCCCTCCGCATATCAGGACCGCAAACCAGTCCGGCATCGCCTCCGCCATTAGTGCCTAGCCCGAGCTTTTGTAAGCAGTAATGGAGGGAGAAGGAGGAGAAGTGAGGCCAGGTGTGAGGAAGAAGAGAGAGGCACCCCGGCCGTTTTATAGCTCGAGCTCGGTGTACGGTGGGCGAAGTCCACCAACGCCGCTCGTCGCCGATCGCCGGTGTTCGGAGTCGAATCCGCGAGCAGTGCCGACAGCGCACTGGCCCGCGAGGTGAGTGCACGCTGCACCGGCAGCTAGCACGCCGCGCACTACCACGGTACGGCCTAGATCCCCTGCACACTAGGCGTCGCCGGTGGAGAAAGCGCGCGGGAGAGGGGAAGAAGAAAGAGCCAGAGGGAGAAGAAGAGACTGACAATGGACCCCGGGTCCACCTGTCGGCTAGAGAGAGCACTGTGCTCTCGGGTACGACCAGCATATATTTAAATTTAGAAGTTATTCTAAATTTTTATCCAGCGTAGAAATCTCGCGTTTTTGTCCCGAACCGTAGACTTTTCCACGCAACACCAGTTTTCACACTGTGGTTTTTCACAACTTATTGCCCTCTCACTAAAGCCACATCTTTATTGCATAATATTTTCTTAACACAACTTTTAACAAATCTCGAGGACGAGATTTTTTCTTAAGAGGGGTAGTGTTGTGACACCCCCAAAAATTTGGCCTTGTTTTAATGAATTAAAATTTTTGCCAGGAATTAAAACTTTGAATTTCTGAGCTCCATTTTGATTTTTAAATCATTTCCTTCCCTGTTATGATGAGTTTTTCCCAAAGAGAAAACTTTTCAAATATGTTATTGGACTTGTTTAACCTCTAAAGAAAAACTTTCCTTTTATCAGTATAACTAATTAAATAATTAAGTTGCTTGATCTTTATTTTCTTGAAGAATGGATCTTCAAGGTTAAATGGCCTTATTTGAACTACAACCATTTGATAAATTCACTTGAAATTCCAACCAAAATTTGGAGATGTCATGTGATGTTATTCAATAGCTTTTGTGCAAAAACATCTTTTATTTATGTATTAATTTGAGCTCTGCATCAATTTTTCCTTCTCTGGTCCAGAGTGCAATTTGCACTACAACCCTTTTAAATATTTGTTTCTAACTTCCACCAAAATTATGGGATGTCAGTAGGATCATATTATTCCATTATATGCAATAATCCAGGGATGATCTTTGAGATTTTTGAGAGAATCAACCTCATCTTCATTCTAGACCAACTGAATGGTTTGTACAGCAACCATATTTTTGCTTGCTCTTTAACCCTTGATTCTTTATCCTACTTGTAGACCAACCTACTTAACCCTTAAGTCCAGGAGCATGCACCCTTTGGATCATTTTTTTTCATGAAATAATGTCATTTATTTCCTGTCCAGAATTGAAATTCTGCTAAGCTTGCACTAACAAGTTTCTTCTTTTGTCAAACTAACCTCACCACCCTCTTGTACATCTAAGGAGACCCTGATCTGGAGAATTTGGCCCCTCCAAGGAGAGCCTAAGTGCCCTTGGCATTTTGTCAAACACCTTATGGGCATGATCTATTTTGACATGAGTTTTCGTTTACACTGTGAACTTAATCCCCTGACCAGACCAGCATGTCCAATGGTTTTGCCTTAGACTGTAACCCCACCCTGCTAACTTTCTTGTGGTTTGGAGCCCCCTAACATGCCATAGCACTTCGTCGAGCACGTCCCGTGCGTGCACTGGACGCACCCAGAGCGCGCGTATTGCACGATGCCGCGCCCGAGCCGACACGCTGGCCCCCCTGGCTTTGGCCCACACGGCAGCACCTCGCCACACACTCCCCGCCTCGCAGCATCGTGGCAAACCACCCTGGCACGCTACAGCGCCGCCACCAGGGCATTCTTGGCGGCACTCCGGCGTCCGCAATGGCTCTCGCCACGGGCAGCGCCGCCCAAACCCCTCCCGCTCGCCACCTGGCCCCTGGAGCAGCGCGAGCTCATCCGCAGCCATGTCCTCTAGCGCTCGTCTCCGCCACGATGCCCTGCTGCTACAGAACGTCGGTAAGCCGGAATCTTATCCACGGCCGCCACGGAACCGCCTTGCTACGCCTATAAAAGGAGCCCCGAGCTCATCTCTGCATGCAGGTAGTCCCAAGCCACCTCCCGAGGACCCCAATTGGCAGCCAATCGACCCGGGGAGGCCTCCTTCCTCATCTCCGGCAACCGAGGCCGCCGCCACTGCCCCGGCCATTCCGGCACCACCAGGGCCTCCCCCTCTCCGTTCTCTTCGCCAGAAACCTCCTCATCCTCCCGTGAACCCTTCCCCCTACTCGATTTTGATCGGGAGCCACCGCCGCCACAAAACCACTTTACCACCGAAGCTTCCCTCCGCTGCGGAGCTCGCCGCTGGCGATTTCCTCCACCTCCGACGACCCTACGACTACCGGAGTGACCACCTCGGCCCCTTGAATCCGCTGGTGGCCTCAGCTTTCCGAACGGAGCCACCGTTCACCGGCGATGATTGCCGGAGCCCCTCTCCACTCGGGCAGAGGAGGGAGACGACGCGGGCGACTGGTCAAACCTTACCAGTGGGCCAGGCGGGCCCACCGTCAGAGACCCAGCGCCGGTCCACGTGGTTAAGTGGAGGCGTAAAGGGCGCAAATATGTTTTCTCTGCACCAAAAGCGTAATCTCGTCTAAAACGTTTTTCTTTTCTGTTTTATTTAAAATCAGATTTGACCAAATCTTTGACTGGCTCTAACTTTTTAAATATAACTCCAAATGAAATGATTCTTTTTCCTACCTCTCTCAAATTTCAACTAGTTTATTTTAAGATTTATTTGAAAAAAATTTAGAACAACTTTTGGTGTTGTTTTTATTTTGTGTGTTAATTCTTTTATATGGCTAAAATAGGATTTTTGAAGAGAGGAGAAATGTTTCAAGTTTTGGAGTGCACCCTGCCTTTCCACACATTGAAGGCAAGCATTCTGAATCCCGGCATAATATTTTTGGTGTGATCGTTGATACATTTATAACACCACCGCATTTCGAAGGACTTGTTATTTCATGTGATATGATCATATGCATGAGTGCATATTAGTGATTTCCATGCTGTTGGAAATGAACACACTTGTGATGATAATCACCCTCATGTGCCTGACATTCATACCGACAGGAACCCAGGAAAGCCTCTGCCTTGGGTAGGCATGAGTTTGTCGCCGGTCTCCGTCGGGACGGTTATGTCTGGTATGGCATGGTAAGGTGATATGAGCGGTGACTCTGTTGGTTGAAATATATTCGTCATGCTAATCATGCAGGGAATACTTGAACCTCCTGAGTCGACCGTAGATCGGGTCTTGTGCCAGTAACCGCCATACTTGTTTTGTACTACCACTCGTCTCTACAGCAAGTAGAGTACGGTTCAGTAAGTTGTCAACCTCTTTCTAGCACACACCATACAGAGAGGCCATGGTGGAAGATACCGGTTGTAGCTGGTAGGCAGGCCACCTGGTCCGGGGGCATGGGTGTTTCCGGTTGGGACCGAGAGGGGAGGCCACCCCTTAGAGCGCGCGATATAAATTTGATCCCATGCTACGCGAGGTTGTAGCCTCCCCACTTAGAGTTTGCTTGACAGTTGTAGTGGGTGATTCCAGACACGTGTGAGTTAAGCTGGTGTGTGCAAGATAGGTGTGTTCTCAACAAAAAGACCGTAGACGGAATTAGTCCCGATGGACTAAAGAAATCCGTTACTCGTGGGTAAAGAGTACACCCTCTGCAGAGAATAAACCTATTCGAATAGCCGTGTCCATGGTTAAGGATTACAGTCTGGGATGGGTCAGGTGTCGGTCTTAGTGTCGGTCTTCGGAGGTGAAACTGTTAACCAGAACTGGAACTACTACCTGTGACTTGTGATAATTATGATTATTATTATTGTTGACTAACCCGTGATATTATTGTTATTATCGAGTATCTTTGGGATGGTTCTACCTCTGGGATATTCACTATGATTGTTTATTTTAAAGCCCTTTATGTGGTGTCGCTCAGACGCCCGACTGTGGCATTTCTTTTAAAGCCCTTTATGTGGTGTCGCTCAGACGCCCGACTGTGGCATTTCTTTTAAAGCCCTTTATGTGGTGTCGCTCAGACGCCCGACTGTGGCATTTCCTTTAAAGCCCTTTATGTGGTGTCGCTCAGACGCCTGACTGTGGCATTTCTTTTAAAGCCCTTTATGTGGTGTCGCTTAGACGCCCGACTGTGGCATTTCT
>NC_041391.1:172873158-172963789 GCF_002162155.2 Triticum dicoccoides
TGGCATTTCTTTTAAAGCCCTTTATGTGGTGTCGCTCAGACGCCCGACTGTGGCATTTCTTTTAAAGCCCTTTATGTGGTGTCGCTCAGACGCCCGACTGTGGCATTTCTTTTAAAGCCCTTTATGTGGTGTCGCTAAGACGCCCGACTGTGGCATTGCTTGTTATTTGTTTCATAAATTTTTATACTACTGTTATTGCATTTTTATAAATAACCGCCTGCACGCATCAGAATTTTATTTACTATTTTTGACTGATGTCATGAGCATAAAATATTTTCAGCACATCATTGTTATATTATACCTGTGTTCATAATGTTTGCGAGTACATTCAAAGTACTCACTGGCTTGTCCCTGGCTATTGTCTTGGCCAAATTTTCTTGCACGGAGAGGAGCGACGCGATGCCAGCCCCGGAACCCACACAATGGAGATAGCAGCCTCGCGAAGATAGGAGTTAACCTGGTCAGCTATTCCTGTGGGAAATGGAGTCCCATAGACACTGGTGATCCACAACCCGCTTCCGCCATCAACCACTAGAAACCATTTGTTGTACTCATAGGCCAGAATGGTCTTGTACTACACATGTTGTATTCTGCTTGGAATTTCTGTATCAAGTTGGAGCCTCATCAGCTAACAGTAATCCTGGGGCTGATGAGCACGACGGTCTTTTCTGGAAATTTATTACCCGGAAAAACCCGGTCGTGACAGACAGCCATCGCTACTGCAGCACCGTCAAATTCTCAGCAGATGCATACACGGCGCCGCACCAGAGGCAGTACTCTTTCGTCTCTGCTCAACTTATTTATCATAGCAAGAAAATAGATCGCCACTGCTTTACTCTAATTTCTTGTCTTGGTTGCGAAGTTGCCTTTGTCCGGTTTGCACCTTCAGATCCGCCGTGGCACGCTCAACACTATACTTCCAATGCTTATGGTTTTCCCCTTTTATGTTCCACACTAGTTAAATCATAGTAGACTAAATTTTTCAGAGCTCGCCGGAGTTCGCCGGTGCAAATGAAGGGGCTCGGGTGGTTGTGGGGCCTCGCCGAACGAAGAAAACTCGACGCGGGAGGGGGTTGGGGCAGGGGTGGGGGTGGGGGTGGCGGAGGAACACAGGCGGTGGGGGCCGGTGTCGTGGCTCTAAGTCTGACAGTAGAATGGGGAGTAGGTATGGAGAGGCAAGATCCTAGCTATGGAGCAGTTGTACGGACAAGGGATGTACGAGTTCAGGCCCTTCTCGGAGGAAGTAACAGCCCTACGTCTCGGAGCCCGGAGGCGGTCAACTGGATTAAGTGTGTATAGATTACAGGGGTGCGAACCCTTTACACTGAGGAGGGGGGTGGCTTATATAGTGTCTGCCAGACCCCTCCGGCCCTCAGTTATGCAGGGTTTAAAGTACATTAAGACCTGGCGTTTCTGGTAACGCCTTACATAAAGTGTCATCATGGCCATAAAGACTACTTAATTACAGACCGTTGGATGCAGAGTGGCTCTTGATCTCCTGGTGGTCGAGTGAGTCTTCATGGTCGAGTCCTTCGCGTCCGTCGAGTGAAGTATCTCTTTGGTCGACTGGAAGGCCGCTTATTCTGAGGGTGTCTTTGGGAAGGGTACTTAAGACAGGTCTGTGACCCTACCCTAGGTACATGACTTCATCAGCCGGTGGTCCGGCCGGCGGCCCGTGCGGTGTTCTGTATGGGAAGAATCAGAGACGAGGAAGAAGATGGTTTAGGAGACGTAGGATCTTCATCCAACCACCTGAAATGATCGAGAGACAGCTGGGAATTGCATTCTTAGCGAGCTCTGGTTCATCATGTGCGGGCACTGCGCAACCAACATTTTATTATCCAATATCTGCTTGCTCTTCTTTACCATGTTCCTCTTCTGTTCTTCTTTAATAGGTACTCTCTCCGTTCCTAAATACAAGTCTTTGTATAGATTCCACCATGGACTACATATGGAGCAAAATGAGTGCATCTACACTCTAAAATGTATCTGGATACATCTGTATGTGATCCATAGTGGAAATCTCTACCAAGACTTATATTTTGGAACGGAGGGAGTATGATAGTAGTACAATATGTTCCTTGTACTGAAGATGAGCATGGACATTTGCAGTGTAGAGGTCTATACGGTCGGTTGTGATGGACACTTTGAGCCTCTTTGATTCGTAGGATTTTGTAAACATAGGAATAGGATTTGTAGTCACCTACCCACATGAATCCTATAAGAATAGCAAGGAAATGTGGGGAGTTGTGTCACCTTTGAGAGTTACACTAATATTAACAGTACCGCTCCTTCAGTTGAAGAGAACTGGTATCTGAAGCCTTTCTAGCCGTACCGGCAGTACTAGCACATATGTTCTAGCAAGTTCCACTTTGCTGATTTTACTCTGATGCTTACGGTTTTCCCCATTATATCTACACTATGATCTGTGTAGCTGCTTTGTGTCGCACTAGCAGCAGTGCACTCTTGAAGTTAAACACTGCAATGACTTACAAAATTGGCACCAAGGCATTGAGTGCCGTTCTGGATGCAATGAAACTGATACGCTCCCCACCTGTTGATTCTTGTTCAGAATATGATCCTAATGACTATTCTAACCTCGAGGAGTCAAAGGCAGATGGCCTGTCCTGTTCACCCATCAAGTTGCCTATTCTAATTTGGCAAGGTTTTATTTATTGCGGGTATCTTTCATATGTTGTCTTGCATTTCTTCTACTTTGTTGCACCGCCATCTGCTTAGTTTACTCATCATATATGTCGAGATGCCATGCCCATCCATTATTAATACATATTCCATCTGTCATCATACCATGTTTTTCCACTCAAATGTTGTTCTTGTGCATCAGACATCAAAAAGGAAGACGGTGATTGCCGAACCTGAAGGAGCACCAGCAAAGTACTTGAAAAATGTGGCGGTGCGGAGAAATCAGATAGCACCCCACTTATATTGGTTGTACAACTAGTGACACAAAACATAGGACCGACTCCAGTAGACTGTACCCTTACTTCACGGGCCACACCACTAGCCCCACCACACAGGACCTGCACTCCAGCAAAAGGTATACCGATTTCATTTGCCATAGCACCAGCCGTACCACAGAAAAATCCCACTCCAGCAAAAAGTACAGCAAGTCCACCGGCCGAAGACCTATCCCAACTGCAGAGATGGCCAATTCCTGCAGATTGGAACCCCATTCCATTTATTCCCAGTTTAAAAGAAAATGCTTTCAATGTTGTTAGGGACTACGTGCATATATTCCCATCATGGGAAGATTATAGTGAAGACAAACACCATTTTCACATCTTCCTGTACAACTTACGTGTAAGTGCTATTATTCATGGTTATTATTTTCCTGTTTTCTGCTGATTGAACACATCAATGATTTACATTACATTGTTGTAACTAGGTGAGGGTCAATCTAGATAGTCATGACGAGCAAGGCTTGCTTGTGCTTTTCAAGGAAGCATTGCAGCAGTATCGGTGTTACCTGAGGAAATCACACTTTGATGGCGAGTCTTTAAACGAATTTCCGGTGAAGTCTCATGTGCTAAATTTAGAAGACATTGAATGGAAAAACCTTGTTATGCACTGGTCTCGTTCCCAGGATAAGGTACTGTCTATGAAATCACATGACAATTTGAACTTCTACTTTTCCGCATGTGCCTTGCAGATCTTTTTTGCAGGAAATCTGCTCAAAGAAGAATTCCGGTTAGAAAAGAATGACAGGATATCGCAAATATGCTGCCCGCTCCTTTGCTCTTGTTAGTACTTGTTTTCCTGTATCACTGTACTTGCATACATACCTGGTTCATTATGTGACAGCAGTATGCATGATAGCTTGCTTAGCAATGTTCGCTCCAAGTTATCTGATTTGTATGACTGGTTACATTAGTGTAGAATATATCCAATGCCAATGTTCTTTTTTAGCTCTACATTGTTCTTGTAAGTACATGTTGTCCTTTATCAGTGTACTTATAATGACAGGTAGTTGTTCATGTACCATCACTCTGCAGCTTATTTTCCATTGCCCTCCATTTTCTACACATCAGATCTATATTTACTCTTACCATAAGGTTGGTACTGAAGAAGTTTAGCCATGCATTGCTCTTGGCAGTACCTTTTGCCTGTATCGATGCACTTACATTTATAGCTACTTGGTTATGTAGCATCACTCTTCATCTTATCTTAAATATTCTCCATTTTTTGTATATTATCACATCTATATTTACTCCTAACAAAATGTAGAATAAAGGCAATGCTTATGAAGAAGATTCTGTGGTAAACTTCTTGAATTGCCCCCCATCAGCATGGACAAGGCCTTTATAGAGCCTGTCTTCACCAATAATGTAAGTTTGTCCTTCTCAAGCCTTCAAACTTTGTTGTATATATTTGGTTGGCATGACTGTAACAGCTGTTTATTTTTGGTGTTTGCATCAAATTACATGTTTAAAGTTTATTATGTAGTTCATAAACAAAAGTTTGTCCTTCTCAATTTAAGTTTTCAGTTGAACAACCAAGTTCCTTCTTCATACCATGTAAATTAAACTATAAAGAGCAAGTGATCTTATTTTGCACTGCATGTATGCTTCTGTTCTTCATCCGTAATCCAGTGGTGTGGTGAACCTATCCACTACAACACAATGTCATATTCTGCAATGTCTTAACTATGAACAATGTGATATCATTCTACTATTATTTAAACCATCTCTTTATTTGCCAATCTGAAATGGGATAAATTGATAGCACACTAACCATTGATACTTATGAGTTCTTGATCTGTAATCCAGTGGTGTCGTGAAGCTGCCAACTCCTTCACAATGTCATTTCCTGCCATGTCTTGACATGAACAATACCATATTGTGTTAATGCAATTTTAAACTGTGTCACTTTATTCGTTAGTAAGAAATGTGATGAATTGTCAGAACAGATACTTTTATGTGCAAAACCTATCATCTGTCTGCTTGTTTATCTTTCAGAGTGAGGAAGATATAAGTGTTGAACAAGAGCAGTCTCATCATCTTGCTCAGCTGCTTGCGCTGCAGCTCCCCAGCAGGGCTAACCTTTCTTGAACTCTATTGAAGTGTTGTCGGTTTTGTATATTATTTTGTCAGCGTGTTTATTTGCACTAGTGGCGATCTTTGATGCCCAGTGTATGTAATATGTTGTCTGCTTGTGCTTTATTATTATAGTGGCGAACTTTGATGCCCAGTGGATGTAATATGCCGTAATTTCCTTATTGTATAGTCTAGGTTTTTCTTATTCACGATGCTGCAGTTATTTTCCTGTATATATATCCTGTCTTCGCAGTAAACCGGCCAAACCATAAAATTACGATACATAATCGGGCTATCATGCAATCACGATGTAGGTTGGGCCTGAAACGTGCCGAACAGCTCACGGGCTGACAGCAGCCCGAACTGGACCACGGCCCATGATTGTGCGAATCAAAATCACGGGCTTTTAACAGGCCAAAATTGTCTCGGTCCTTGTTTGGCCCTGTCAGATATTGGCTGCGAGCAGGCCGGATGCAAACCAGGCCATAGTTAGGCCCAACTATATGACGGGCTTTGAACAAGCCGAAATTAATAAAGGGACGAAATGTTAAACGGGCCCTTAATAGGCCGAAACTAATATCAGGCCGAATTATTAAGTGGGCCTTTAGCAAATGGGCCCAAAAGCATAGCGTCCAGTTGACGGGCCGAATCTGATATGGGCCATAATTGAGCCCAAAGCCTCTTAAAGGGCCGGACCTGATCTGGGCCGTAATTTGGCCCAGAATGTGGTAGGCTTTTAACGGGCCGGATCTCATATGGGCCATTATTAGGCTCGGAACGTGGCAGTCCATGAATGGACCGGATCAAATATGGGCCGACATTTGGCCCAAAACATGGCAGCCAGTTAATGGGCCGGCCTACTAGGGTCCTCAAAATCTTGTGGGCCTACAGCTGGGCCGGCCCATTAATGTCGGCGAAATCTCGTGGGCCTTTAGCTGGGCCGGCCCATTATAATCCGCAAGAATCTTATGGGCCTTTACCTGGGCCGGCCCATTATGGCACACACAAATCTTGTGGGCCTTTACCTGGGCCGGCCCATTATGGCCCGCAAAATCTTGTGGGCCTTTAGCTGGGCCAGCACATTATGGTCCACAAAATCTCATGGGCCTTTAGCTGGGCCAGCCCATTATGGTCCGTAAAATCTTGTGGGGCTTTAGTTGGGCCAGCCCATTTAAACTTGATGGGCCGGTCCACATGTCAACATATCATAGGCGCGTCTCGCCCATTGGATGAGTGACACCTGTGCCAATGTGGACCTGACACGTGTCTCCTCCAGCCAATGATGATTTTACACGTGGAAAATCCCCATTGGTCGGGGCTGTTAACGGGTTATCGGATCCAAAACCCGACCCGATAGCTTAACAACGTTCCGTTACAGTAGATGCCACGTGTCAGTCACCCTTGACGAAAGCACTTCTGTGACACGTGATTTATCGTCATGGAAGTGGACACTTCCGTGATGATAATTTTGGTAATGTCATGGAACACTTCTACGACAACATAGGTATGACTATCTTGATTCTGTCATAAATTTGTCATGGATGTACATGCATGACAAAAAATGTGACCTACTGTGACAAACACGTATCATCACGGAAGTGTATTTTTTTGTAGTGCAGTTTTGCCCCTGTTTCCAATACCAGCGGACCCTTTTTCATTGGGATAAGATCTCATTAGAGCTTATGAACTCCCATGTACTGGTTTTAGGTCTTAATTGATTTTATTTCCCTGAACTACCGCTGATCCAAAATAATAATTGTAGCTGTGAAACCTGTTTATACGGTACTTAGCAAAAATCTGCAATTGCTGTATTTTGATAGATCCACCTAGTCATGGCGGCTCATATCACCGGCTGTAGTTAAACTCAATGCTCAACAGATTTCTCCTTTGATAGACATCAAACTGCTCATGGCTGATGTCTACTACACAACCTTCTTCTTGTAGACGTTGTTGGGCCTGCAAGTGTACAGGTTTGTAGGACAGTAGCAAATTTCCCTCAAGTGGATGACCTAAGGTTTATCAATCCGTAGGAGGCATAGGATGAAGATGGTCTCTCTCAAACAACCGTGCAACCAAATAACAAAAAATCTCTTGTGTCCCCAACACACCCAATACAATTGTAAATTGTATAGGTGCAGTAGTTCGGTGAAGAGATGGTGATACAAGTGCAATATAGATGGTAGATATAGGTTTTTGTCATCTGAAATAATAAAAACAGCAAGGTAACTAATGATAAAAGTGAGCGTAAACGGTATTGCAATGATACGAAACAAGGCCTAGGGTTCATACTTTCACTAGTATAAGTTCTCTCAACAATAATAACATAGATAGATAATATAACAAGCCCTCAACATGCAACAAAGAGTCACTCCAAAGCCACTAATAGCGGAGAACAAACGTAGATATTATGGTAGGGTACAAAACCACCTCAAAGTTATTCTTTCGGATCAATCTATAAAAGAGTTCGTACTAGAATAACACCTTAAGACACCAATCAACCAAAACCCTAATGTCACCTAGATACTCCATTGTCACCTCAAGTATCCATGGGCATGATTATACGATAAGCATCACGCAATCTCAAATTCATCCAACCAACACAAAGTACTACAAAGAGTGCCCCAAAGTTTCTATCGGAGAGTCAAGAACGTGTGCCAACCCCTATGCATAGGTTCCCAATGTCACGAAACCCGCAAGTTGATCACCAAAACATACATCAAGTGGCACATGATATCCCATTGTCACCACAGATAATCACGGCAAGACATACATCAAGTGTTCTCATAAAAGACTCAATCCGATAAGATAACTTCAATGGGGAAACTCAATTCATCACAAGAGAGTAGAGGGGGAGAAACATCATAAGATCAAACTCCAATAGCAAAGCTCGGGATACATCAAGATCGTGCCATAGAGGGAACACGAGAGAGAATACGAGAGAGAGAGATCAAACACATAGCTACTGGTACATACCCTCAGCCCCGAGGGTGAACTACTCCCTCCTCGTCATGGATAGCGCCGGGATGAAGAAGATGGCCACCGGTCATGGGATCCCCCTCCGGCAGGGCGCCGAAACGGGCTCCCGAGAGGTTATTGGTGGCTAAAGAGGCTTGCGGCGGCGGAACTCCCGATCTATCTTCTGTTCTGGAATTTTTACGATACGTAGGTATATATGGGTGCAGGGGGTACGTCGGTGGAGCTACGGGGGCCCCACGAGGTAGGGGGGTGTCACAACCTAGCTAGTCATGCATTAGAGTGTTGCATCATGTTTACTCTTTCATCAGAAACTTGAAATGGGGATGACAGAACCCCCAGTCCCCTCTGAAACCAACTAGGGTTACTAAAATAATTTTTCAATGAACCTGAAATGCCCTTCTAAAATGCCCATCATTTTTGTCTTGGTTCAGAACCTCTGCCAAAAATGGTGCACATTTTCCTAGGCCATCCTAGGGTTTTTGAATTAAATCATAAATATTTGAATTTGGGCATTTAAAATAATATAAAATATTTAAATGCTCAAATATCTCCAAACTAAAATGTTTCATGTTGGAAATAATCCAACTATGGGCCAGGAATAGTTTGGTGATTTTTGAACTTGCCTAGGTATTTTATTTAATTCAACAAAGTTGCAGATATATTAAATAAAACAGAAACAGAAATAAAAAAAGGGGAAAACTTACCTGGGCTCCTCCACTGTGCGGCCCAGCCAGCTGGCCGGCCCAGCCAGCAGCGGCCCAGCCCACCACTGCAGCTCTCCGTCGTCTTCCTCCCCTCGCCCCGAAGCTGCTGCGTGCTCGCGCGCGCACGGCCGCGCGGCCACCTCCTGCTTGCCGACGCGCTCCTGGCCGCGTGGACGACTCCCGCAGGCCGTCCCGATCCCCCCCTGCTCTCTCTCACTCTCCCCCGGCTCTCCCCTCCTCTCCCTCGCTCTCTCTCTCACACGGCCGAACACCACCGTCGCCGCCGCTCGCCATAGCAGCCATCTCCGGCCACCCCTCGCTCCCCCGACTAGCTCAGGAGCTCCGCCTCGACTCCCTCTTCCTCCCCACCACTCCACAGCTCCCCGGAAGCCCTGCATCGCCGCTACGTCGCCGTTCCCCTCTTCGGGCTCCGATCATCGTCGCCGTCGAATTCGTCGTCTCCAGCGCGTCCCCGAGCCCGCTAACCACCCCTGCAGCCCCGCGGTGAGCCCCCGGATCGTTTCCCCCTTCTCCCCTGGTCTCTTTCGACCTCTAGGCCCTAGCCCCACCTTGGCCGAGAGCTCCACGCCGCCGGCGATGTCGCCGTCGTGGCCACGGTCACCGTAGCACCCAACCGAGCCCACCATCGTGCTCCACACCTCACTAGGAGCACGTAGCGCGCACTAACGCCTCCCCAAGCCCCCTGCAACGTCGATTCCGACCGCACCCGAACTCCGGCAGCCGCAGCCGAGCTCGCCGCCGTCAACTCCGGCCACCCCGAGCCCAACCACCACCACCAATAGTCGCGGCTCAACCTCAGCAACACGTAGATGCCTTCCGCCGTCCATTTGGTTGCCGGAATGGCAAAAAGCACTTTCGCCGCCGTCTCGGGCCTCGCCGGCGTCATGTCGCCGGTGGGGTTTGACCTGTCCGACCTGAGGTTTGACCCCCCAGGGTCACTGACGCGTGGGCCCTGTCGGTCAGATGGTTAGATTAGCGCTAACCACTGTTAGTTAACCCCTGACACTGACCAGTGGGCCCCAGCGCCACTAATTAGTAATTAGGATTAATTTAAACCTATTAAACCCCCCCTGTCACTGACGTGTGGCCCCCACACGTCAGGTTTGACTCCAGCCAGCCGCAGTTGACCACTGACGTCATGCTGACGTCATGCTGGCGCAATAATTATAATTTCTGGATTTAATTTAAATCAGGAAATTCCAGAATATTATTTAAACTTCAAAAATTCATAACTTTTATTCTGTAACTCCAAATTGGACAAATTATATATGAAAAATGATCAGAAAAATCCAATCTATCCATCTGTACTATTTTCATGCATGATCAAACAAGTTAAATTGATGTTTTAAGCAGAACAAGGAAAAGCACTTTAAAAAGGCCATATTCGAATTTGAAATTTGAATCCTTGATTCAAATTTGTTCAAACCCTTCTGGTTTTAGTTGCATTAGCCCAATACACTCATATTGCCATGTTTCATGCATGCATCATATTGTTGCACATTGTTTGGTGATGTTTGTGTATCGGTGCTCTCTGCGGCAGGTTCTGTCCCCGAGGAGTACCGTGATTACCCTAACGAAGAACCGTATCAGTGCATCGAACCATCAGGCAAGCAACCAACCATTTGATCATATCGATACAATCCCATGTTCTCGCCCCTGCTCTCTTTTACTGCATTAAGACAACGCGATTCAAACTGCTGTGTGCTACGGTAGTTGAACCCATTTCCTCTGCATGACCTGTCATTGCCACAGTAACTAGATGAAACCCACTAGCATGTGTAGGAGTTGCTTGAGCCATATGTATGTGTTGTTCCTACCTTGCTATGCCTGCTATGCTTAGAGTCGTGTCAGGTCCGGTTCATCTGGGTGATGGGCTGGAGTGAAATGATTATGTCGGTAATGGGAGTGGTGTGGTGAACACGATTTGGTAAAGGTATCGATGAAAGGCCATGTAGGAGTACATGGTGGGTTGTTTCATTGAAGCCGACCTTAAGCACTGAGATCTGTATGTGTGATTTAAGAATCAGCTACTACCATGCATTGGGCCCGAAACCAATGGACCCTCTCGGCTTCTTATTCACCCTAGTTCTCCGTCCAGGAGTTGCAAGTAGTTTCTGGTGTTTGTAGCCTACTGGAGGCCGTGGACAGCGCTGACCGTAGGGGTGGGCTGTGATGCGGTAGGTACGTGGCCGGGTGTACCGAATACCCGTTAGGTATCTCGGGAACCCTGTTCACATCGTTCGGGGCCGTATGGGAAACCTCGGCCGGACTCCCTGCGGATGGAACCTGGATAGGCGATAAACCTGGACTGGAGGCTTAGGTGATTAGGTAGGTCGTGGCCGACACCCACGTTGGGATTCCGCTTGAAGGTTGCCGAGTACATGTCGTGTAAACGATGGTAAGTGGTGAGAGCGTGTATGAAGAAGTACCCCCTGCAGGGTTAACATGATCTATTCGAATAGCCGCGTCCGCGGTAAAGGACTACTTGGTTGCCTATACAGTTCATAGACAAGTAAATGGAAACTGTTAAAAGCCTCAATATAAGTGTGAGTGCCGAGGATGGCTCTTCCGTGGGAAGACGGAGGTGGATCCTCGGTAGTGTATTGAATTGGTGAGTAGTGGACTCGTGTGCGCAAAATCATTTCAGTTGGAGTATCGTAGGATAGCCTAGCCAAGAGTCAAAGCTGGCTTGCTGCAATAACTCCACCAACCCTTCTTGATACTATGCATGTATGTAGGATCTGATGTAAGTCTTGCTGAGTACCTTTGTACTCATGTTGCTATAATCTACATTTTTACAGAAGATGCTGCAACCCCTTCTGATGGGTTCTATGTAGACGTTGACATCAACGAGTAGGCTAAAGACCCAGGTGGTGACCCTGAGCTTGTGAAGGACCACGTAGTATAGCTAGGCTTTCCAAGCCTCTTTTATTTTACTAGTTGTCTGTACTCAGACAAGTTACTTCCGCTGCTGGTTTGTATGACTGTATGACTTGAATGCTGGGTCGTGTGACCCGTACCTTTGTGTATGTTATGTATGGCTCTCTGAGCCTTAAATAAAGTACTTGTGTCGTAGAGTCATGTTGTGATGCTTCGTTGTATTTGCACATATCGAGCATATTGTGTGTATGATTGAAATGCTTGGTATGTGTGGGATCTGACTATCTAGTTGTTTATCTTTAGTAGCCTCTCTTACCGGGAAATGTCTCCTAGTGTTACCACTGAGCCATGGTAGCTTGCTACTGCTCTGGAACACCTAGGCTGGCCGGCATGTGTCCTTCTTCGTTCCTGTGTCTGTCCCTTCGGGGAAATGTCACGCTTTGAGTACCGGAGTCCTGTTAGCCCGCTACAGCCCGGTTTACCGGAGTCCTGCTAGCCCAGTGCTACAGCCCGGACCCACTTGCTGATGACCGACACGTTCGAAGCTGGGTCATGGATGCCTGTCCCTGTAAGTCTGTGCCACTTTGGGTTTACGACTAGTCATGTCAGCCCGGGCTCTTTATCATATGGATGCTAGCGATACCATCATATACGTGAGCCAAAAGGCGCAAACGGTCCCGGGCAGAGGTAAGGCGACACCCGTGGGGATACCGTGCGTGAGGCCGCAAAGTGATATGAGGTGTTACCGGCTAGATCGATGTGACATCGAGTCGGGGTCCTTATATGTAGGGGAATTGTTTGCGCCTAGAAATTCTTTAGTTATATGTAGGGGAATTGTTTGTGGGTGGGAACGTAAGGCTCCTTTTACTTCTTTATCTTATAACATTCTGATCTGAGTCAGTCCATTCTTCTACCGGGGGTTAAGGAATTAGGATCTATTCTCTCTATCAGGATCACGTGTTACTAATCAGTAGTACCTTATAAGTTTGATGGATACAAGCCTAGTTCAGTTCTACTACCACAATATGTTGTTAGAATGGATTCAGAACTTGATACGATGATGTTGAGTGTGTACGAAATCCTTTGTCAAATGTCTCAAATCCTTCTTGAGCATTTACAGCTGTTATGCTGCCGAAATTTTGCTAGAAATTCTAATGCCCTTGCATTATGATTGTGCTTTCAGATGGCCACTCGCGACCTCAATCAAGTGGTTCGCCTGACTCGATGTCACGATGTACCCGGCCATACTGCCAAGTTGGTCAGGGTAATGATTGAGGCTGGATACCGCTGGTATCCTGAGTACACGGTCGAAGAGCAATTCCGAGACTTTAATCAAAGCCAGTATCTCTGCACTGTCAGGATATTTCCATCTTATCCTGGATCCACCGAGCCTCTTCACTGCTCCTATGGTCTCGGGGTTACCATTGAGATGGCTGTGCAGGACGCCGCCTACTCTATGATGACCATTATGCGAGTCAGATCTGGTATATTTCGGGACTCTGATTTCCGGTATATGCCAGGATCACTTCCGGGAGCACAAGGGTATCTCCAGGCTATCTATGCTGACCCCACCTAGGAGGATTCACGGACTCGCACCACTGCCGAGATGCTCGAGGATAAGGACCGTGAAAATCGGGCCTTGAGGTTAGAGCTCTTCAATACCCGTGCTGACCACTGGGCCACTTTGACTCGGTTCGCACCGGCGGTGCAAGCTGGATATTCAGATATGCGCGATCTCTATCCTGTGAGATCTGCTCTGCCAGACGTGATGGTTTGGCGTGATGTAGGAGGCATCACCCCACCTCGCGGTCCCCGCAGGCCACCGTTTGTTGGTCCAAGGCCTCATCCTAGCCCCTATGGTCCACAAGCTCCGCGAGATCGTCTGTTTCCGGATGATCATGTTGAGCTTCCAGGCTATGGAGGTGATTTCTACGAGGACTACTACGGATCGGTCTGAGTTAGTGGTAGTATCACTAGTTCGCACTAGCTGTGTCGTCTATTGTCCCGCGTGACTCGTGGGATATGACCTAGTTTGTACTCCTTCCGGAGGTGTAGAAAAATAATGTATAGGAGCTTGGAATGCCTCCGATGAGATGTAATCCTCTTTTCACCGTAATAGTACTTTGTTTGGTCTTGTACTAAACCCTGTATGGTGTGTATGACGATGGAATAAAGAAGCAGTTTCTGTATCTACCATGTCATACGGATGATCATCTTGCATTTCGAGTTATTCCTTACATTTTTACCCTATGTCGGAATTTTATCATCCTGACTAAATCATTGTCTTGTTTACCTAGGATGGTCAACACGCGCGCTAACCCTGCTTCTCAAGAGCAGGCCGAAGGCAGTGAAGCCAGGGATGAAAATCTGCCTCATCCTCCTTCACTAGCCGAGGTTATGATGGAAGCTGAGAGAAACAAGCGGGAGACCAACCGTTTGTTGGAGCGTATTGAACAGAACACAACACACCATCAGAGGACTAACGTGGTGTCACTCAGTGATTTTATCAAATTGCATCCACCCACGTTCCACCACTCCGTCGAGCCTCTCGACGCTGATGACTGGCTTCGCAGTATCTCTCATAAACTGCGTTCCGCGCTGGTAGCGGAGGCTGACAAGGTCACCTTTGCTGCATATCATCTTGAAGGCCCCGCCAGTCTATGGTGGGAGAATTATGGAGCTATGCGCCCAGCGGGCCATGTCACTACTTGGGCTGAATTCAGCGAGGCTTTCCGTGAACATCACATTCCGGAGGGTCTCATGGACCGTAAACGTGAAGAATTTTGCAGTTTCACCCAAGGCCGACTTTCTGTGGATGCCTATAGCAGGGAGTTTGGTAATCTCGCCCGATATGCAACTGAGGAAGTGTCTACCGATGCCAAGAAGCAAGCAAGGTTCCGTAAGGGCCTTAGTCCTGAGCTTCGCCGCGACCTCCGTCTGCATGAGTGCACATCTTTTTCGAAACTTGTCAACAAAGCCATCAGTGCTGAAACTGGTCAGACTGACTATGACGCAACACGCAAGCATGGACGTGACATGGGTTCCTCATCCGGTGCTGGTCCTCAGAAGCGCCGTGTGTGGGTACCCAACACCGCCCTGCCACCCAGGTTCACACCGAGGCCATCTTTCCAGGCGCCTCGCCCCGTTCAACAGTCTGCTCCGGCCAAGCCCTATGGGGGTCCAACTAACAATGCTCCTCCACGTACCAGTTCCGTGACTTGTTTCAAGTGTGGGGAATGTGGCCACTATATGCGTGAATGCCCCCAGACCAACCCCAATCAATCTGCTAAAGCTGTTGGCCGTGGCAAGCTGACAGGAAAAGTATTCCACGCCAAGCCGGTCACCACTTCACGTGGCCATGTCAACTGTATCTCTGCCGAAGAAGCTCAAGAGGATCCCAACGTCGTTCTCGGTACGCTTCTTGTTAACTGCCACCCGGCATCTGTTCTTTTCGATACAGGAGCCTCTCATTCTTTTATATCCGAAAGTTATGCTCGTCTGCATAACGTTGCATTCTGTGACATGCCATCCACTATGGAAATCTCTACCCCTGGGTCTAGATGGCAGACCTCTAGGGTAAGTTATGGAAATGAGATCCAAGTCGACAGACTTGTTTTCCTTGCGTCTTTGATAGCCCTTAAATCTTCAGATATTAATATCATTCTTGGTATGGACTGGATGTCGGCTCATCATGCCCAAATCGATTGCTTCTCTAGGACTGTTCAACTCACCCATCCTTCGGGAAAGATAGTTAATGTCTTGACCCGAATAGCCAAGCGACAATTATATTCTCTTAACGCCAGCCCTTTGCCAGACCTTGAGGACGTTCCGGTAGTCCGTGACTTCCCGGATGTCTTTCCAGAGGAATTGCCAGGTGTTCCACCTGACAGGGATGTTGAGTTTGTAATAGACCTCATTCCAGGAACCGTTCCGATTGCTAGAAGACCTTATAAGATGGCACCCCTAGAACTAGCCGAGCTTAAGAAACAACTCGATGAGTCCTTGAAAAAGTGTTTCATCCGACCTAGCTCATCTCCGTGGGCTTGCCCCGTCCTATTCGTCAAGAAGAAGGATGGTACGGACCGGATGGTTGTAGATTACCGACCTGTCAATTTGGTCACAATCAAGAACAAATATCCGCTTCCCAGGATCAACGACCTGTATGATCAGCTCGCTGGATCCTCAGTCTTCTCCAAGATGGATTTGAGGTTGGGCTACCACCAAATCAAAATCAGAAACGGGGACATTCCTAAAACGGCCTTTGTTACTCGTTACAGCCAATACGAGTACACCGTCATGTCCTTCGGATTAACCAACGCTCCAGCCACCTTTTCTCGGTTAATGAACTCAATCTTCATGGAGTATTTGGATAAATTCGTCGTGGTTTACCTCGATGATATACTCATCTACTCCAAGAACGAGGAAGAACATGCCGAACATCTAAGGCTAGTGTTGCAGAAACTTCGAGAGCATCGCCTTTATGCCAAATTTTCTAAATGTGAATTCTGGTTGTCAGAAGTGACCTATCTGGGTCATGTAATATCTGGTAAAGGTATTGCTGTTAACCCCGAGCGAGTTCAAGCCGTTCTTAATTGGACTCCACCTGAATCGGTCAAGCAAGTTCGGAGTTTTCTGGGCTTAGCGAGCTATTGTCGTCGCTTTGTCGAGAACTTCTCCAAGGTTGCCAAACCTCTAACCGAACTCCTCAAGAAAGATAAGAAGTTCGAATGGACTCCACAATGTGAGCACAGCTTTCAGGAACTGAAAAGACGCCTGACTTCTGCTCCCGTGCTGGTACCGCCAGACTTCTCCAAGGACTTTGCTATCTACTGCGACGCCTCGCGACAAGGACTAGGTTGCATTCTCATGCAAGATCGACACGTAATTGCCTACGCTTCACGGCAATTGCACCCACATGAGGAGAATTATCCTACTCATGATCTAGAGCTTGCAGCCGTAGTCTATGCACTTAAGACCTGGCGACATTACCTCCTCGGTAATCGTTGCGAAATATTCACTGATCACCAAAGTCTGAAGTATATTTTCACCCAACCGGATTTGAATCTCAGGCAGAGACGTTGGGTTGAATTGATCACCGACTTCGACTTAGGAATAACCTACACCCCAGGGAAAGCCAACGTCATGGCTGATGCGCTAAGTCGTAAATCTTATTGTAACAACCTGATGTTACAACAAAGTCAACCGCTTCTCCATGAGGAATTTCGGAAGCTTAACCTTCATATTGTTCCTCAAGGTTTTCTCTCCACCATGGTGGCAAAACCTACCCTTACGGATCAAATTATCAAAGCACAGAAGGTAGATCTGGGAATCTCCCGCATCAAGAGGAACATTCAGAAAGGAATTGCGAATTGTTTCTCCATTAATGATCAAGGAGTCGTATACTTCGGGAATCGATTAGTAGTTCCCAAAGTGCGCAACCTAAGGCGATTAATCCTTAAGGAAGCTCATGAATCTCCTCTCACTATTCATCCCGGTAGTACTAAGATGTATCAGGACCTACGCCAGAGGTTCTGGTGGACTAGGATGAAGAGAGAAATTGCTCAGTATATTGCTAACTGCAACGTCTGTCGTCGTGTAAAAGCAGAGCACCAACGGCCTGCTGGCACCCTTCAACCCTTAGCTATTCCTGAATGGAAATGGGATAAAATTGGTATGGATTTCATTACCGGTTTTCCCAGGACCAAGAGAGGGAATAATGCTATTTTCGTCGTGGTCGATCGTCTATCCAAAGTAGCCCATTTCTTACCTGTTCGTGAGAGTATAACCGCTAGTCAACTGGCAGACTTATACATCTCCCGAATAGTGTCCCTTCATGGTGTCCCTTTGGAAATTAACTCGGATCGAGGAAGTCTTTTCACCTCTCGATTTTGGGAAAGTTTCCAAAATGCTATGGGAACCCGTCTCTCCTTTAGCACCGCTTTCCACCCTCAGTCAAGTGGTCAAGTGGAACGCGTCAACCAAATTCTAGAAGACATGCTTCGAGCCTCTGTTATCTCATTCGGAATGGACTGGGAGAAGTGCCTTCCGTTTGCCGAATTCGCTTACAACAACAGCTATCAATCTAGCTTGGGTAAAGCCCCTTTTGAAGTTCTCTATGGACGACGATGTCGAACACCCCTTAACTGGTCAGAGACCGGGGAAAGACAATTCTTTGGCCCGGATATGATTCAGGAAGCAGAAGAACAAGTTCGTATCGTTCGTGAAAAGTTGAAAACAGCCCAATCCCGTCAAAAGAGTCAATATGACCGAAAACATAAGGCTATGACTTTCGAGGTTGACGAGAAGGCTTACCTTCGGGTCACCCCTTTGAAGGGAACCCATCGCTTCGGTATCAATGGCAAATTGGCTCCTCGTTACATTGGACCTTTTCGCATTCTTGCCAAACGAGGAGAAGTTGCCTACCAGTTGGAACTACCTCCGCACCTCTCCAGAGTTCACGATGTCTTCCACGTTTCCCAACTCAGGCGTTGCTTCTCGGATCCTATCCGTGAAGTGGACCACGAAACGCTTGATCTCCAAGATGATCTTACATATCGAGAGTACCCCATTCGTATCCTCGATCAGGCCGAACGTACCACGCGATGTCATAATATCAAGTTTCTCAAGGTTCAATGGTCGCACCATTCCGAGGATGAAGCAACTTGGGAAAGGGAGGATCGTCTTCGACTCGAGTATCCCGCCTTCTTCCCGGAGGAACCCAAATCTCGGGACGAGATTCTTTTGAGTGGGGGTGAGTTGTCACACCCTAGCTAGTCATGCATTAGAGTGTTGCATCATGTTTACCTTTTCATCAGAAACTTGAAATGGGGATCTGTGAAACCCTCAGAACCATTTTGAAAATGACCCAAATAAAAATTTCTCCAAAAGGGTCCAAGAAAATGCTCATGTTGCTCTCTGAAAATATTGGACAGAGATAAAAATCAAACCAATATTTTTAGTGGCTCATGGACATTTATTTTGGGCATTTGGAATTAATGCATAAATATTTGCATTGGAAATATATTAATTATATATATTAATATATGCCCAAATATTATGCCAATTATAAAAGAGCTCTGAAATAATATAAATAGCTCCTGCAAAAATTGGCATAAGTTAAATAAATGATTTAATATATTATTTAAATCAAAACAAATGTCAGAAATTAAAAAAACAGAAAAATATATAACAGGAGGAGCTTACCTGGGCTCCTCCACTGTGCGGCCCAGCCAGCTGGCTGGCCCAGCCGGCAGCCGGCCCAGCCCACCTCCCTCCTCTGTCGTCTTCGTCCCGACAGAGGGAGGGGAGTGTGGCCGGCGCGCGCGCGCGCCACCGCGCCACGCCACCTGCTCGCCTGCTTGCCTGGCCTCCCCTCCTCGCTCGACGCCCTGGACGACGCCACGCCTCTCCCCCGGCTCTCCTCTCCTCTCTCTCGCTTCCCCTCTCACACGGCCGAACACCACCGTCGCCGCCGTTCGCCATAGCCACCGTCTCCGGCCACCCCTCGCTCCCCCGACTAGCTCAGGAGCTTCGCCTCGACTCCCTCTTCCTCCCCACCGCTCCACAGCTCCCCGGAAGCCCTGCATCGCCGCCACGTCGCCGTTCCCCTCTTCGGGCTCCGACCACCGTCGCCGTCGATTCGCCGTCTCCAGCGCGTCCCCGAGCCCGCTTCGACGCCCACTGCAACCGCGGTGAGCTACGCCACCGTTTCCCCCTCTCCTTCCCCTCGTTCCCTCACCGTAGCCACCTCCCCACCACGGCCGAACCTCCGCCGTCGCCGAGCTCGCCGTCGACGCAGCTCCGGTGACCATTTGGTCACCCCGGCGAGTCCAACGAGTTCGCAAGACCCCGTAGAGCATCCCTAGCGCCTCGCTTTGCTCGACTTCGAGCTCCAGCACCGTTCCCGTGCACGACCGAACCCCGGCGGCCGCAGCCGAGCTCGCCGCCGTCGACTCCGGCCACCCCGACCCCAACGGGCTCCGCCAAGAGCTGCGGGTTGGCCTCAGCTCCACTCCGGTGGTCTCCGCGGTCCGTTTGGTGGCCGAAATGACCAAAACCACTTCCGCCGCCGCGTCGGGCTTGCCGGCGACTAAACGCCGGCAGCCGACATTAACTTTGACCACGGGTGGGCCCTGGTTGACTCCCCTGAGTCAATGACAGGTGGGGCCCAGCCCTGTTATTTAAACAGGATTAGTTTTAATTAAGTTTTAATTAAAATAATCACCCTGACATGCGGGACCCACTGTCAGGTTTGACCTGGACCAGTTCCGTTGACCTGCTGACGTCACACTGACGTCAGGCTGACGCAGTAATTGATTTTCTGGATTTAAATTAAATCAGGAAATTCCAGAATATTATTTAAACTTCAAAAATTCATAACTTTTATTCTGTAACTCCAAATTGGACAAATTATATATGAAAAATGATCAGAAAAATCCAATCTATCCATCTGTACTATTTTCATGCATGATCAAACAAGTTAAATTGATGTTTTAAGCAGAACAAGGAAAAGCACTTTAAAAGGCCATATTTGAATTTGAAATTTGAATCTTTGATTCAAATTTGTTCAAACCCTTCTGGCTTTAGTTGCATTAGCCCAATACACTCATATTGCCATGTTTCATGCATGCATCATATTGTTGCACATTGTTGGTGATGCTTGTGTATCGATGCCCTTGCGACAGGTTCTGTCCCCGAGGAGTACCGTGATTACCCTAACGAAGAACCGTATCCGTGCATCGAACCATCAGGCAAGCAACCAACCATTTGATCATATCGATACAATCCCATGTTCTCGCTCCTGCTCTCTTTTACTGCATTAAGACAACGCGATTCAAACTGCTGTGTGCTACGGTAGTTGAACCCATTTCCTCTGCATGACCTGTCATTGCCACAGTAACTAGATGAAACCCACTAGCATGTGTAGGAGTTGCTTGAGCCATATGTATGTGTTGTTCCTACCTTGCTATGCCTGCTATGCTTAGAGTCGTGTCAGGTCTGGTTCATTTGAAATGCTTATGTCGGTAATGAGAGTGGTGTGGTGAACACGATTTGGTAAAGGTATCGATGAAAGGCCATGTAGGAGTACATGGTGGGTTGTTTCATTGAAGCCGACCTTAAGCACTGAGATCTGTATGTGTGATTTAAGAATCAGCTACTACCATGCATTGGGCCCGAAACCAATGGACCCTCTCGGCTTCTTATTCACCCTAGTTCTCCGTCCAGGAGTTGCAAGTAGTTTCTGGTGTTTGTAGCCTACTGGAGGCCGTGGACAGCGCTGACCGTAGGGGTGGGCTGTGATGCGGTAGGTACGTGGTCGGGTGTACCGAATACCCGTTAGGTATCTCGGGAACCCTGTTCACATCGTTCGGGGCCGTATGGGAAACCTCGGCCGGACTCCCTGCGGATGGAACCTGGATAGGCGATAAACCTGGACTGGAGGCTTAGGTGATTAGGTAGGTCGTGGCCGACACCCACGTTGGGCTTCCGCTTGAAGGTTGCCGAGTACATGTCGTGTAAACGACGGTAAGTGGTGAGAGCGTGTATGAAGAAGTACCCCCTGCAGGGTTAACATGATCTATTCGAATAGCCGCGTCCGCGGTAAAGGACTACTTGGTTGCCTATACAGTTCATAGACAAGTAAATGGAAACTGTTAAAAGCCTCAATATAAGTGTGAGTGCCGAGGATGGCTCTTCCGTGGGAAGACGGAGGTGGATCCTCGGTAGTGTATTGAATTGGTGAGTAGTGGACTCGTGTGCGCAAAATCATTTCAGTTGGAGTATCGTAGGATAGCCTAACCAAGAGTCAAAGCTGGCTTGCTGCAATAACTCCACCAACCCTTCTTGATACTATGCATGTATGTAGGATCTGATGTAAGTCTTGCTGAGTACCTTTGTACTCATGTTGCTATAATCTACATTTTTACAGAAGACGCTGCAACCCCTTCTGATGGGTTCTATGTAGACGTTGACATCAACGAGTAGGCTAAAGACCCAGGTGGTGACCCTGAGCTTGTGAAGGACCACGTAGTATAGCTAGGCTTTCCAAGCCTCTTTTATTTTACTAGTTGTCTGTACTCAGACAAGTTACTTCCGCTGCTGGTTTGTATGACTGTATGACTTGTATGTGGGGTCGTGAGACCCGTACCTTTGTGTATGTTATGTATGGCTCACTGAGCCTTAAATAAAGTACTTGTGTCATAGAGTCATGTTGTGATGCTTCGTTGTATTTGCACATATCGAGCATATTGTGTGTATGATTGAAATGCTTGGTATGTGTGGGATCTGACTATCTAGTTGTTATCTTTAGTAGCCTCTCTTACCGGGAAATGTCTCCTAGTGTTACCGCTGAGCCATGGTAGCTTGCTACTGCTCTGGAACACCTAGGCTGGCCGGCATGTGTCCTTCTTCGTTCCTGTGTCTGTCCCTTCGGGGAAATGTCACGCTTTGAGTACCGGAGTCCTGTTAGCCCGCTACAGCCCGGTTTACCGGAGTCCTGCTAGCCCAGTGCTACAGCCCGGACCCACTTGCTGATGACCGACACGTTCGAAGCTGGGTCATGGATGCCTGTCCCTGTAAGTCTGTGCCACTTTGGGTTTACGACTAGTCATGTCAGCCCGGGCTCTTTATCATATGGATGCTAGCGACACTATCATATACGTGAGCCAAAAGGCGCAAACGGTCCCGGGAAAAGGTAAGACGACACCCGTGGGGATACCGTGCGTGAGGCCGCAAAGTGATATGAGGTGTTACCAGCTAGATCGATGTGACATCGAGTCGGGGTCCTGACAGGGGGCGCGCCCGGGGGGGGGGCACCCCCACCCTCGTGGGCAGCCGTATCTCCCCTGACGTGCATTCCAAGTTCCTTGGGTTGCTTTCCTTCCAAAAATAACTTCTCCAGTTGATTTCGTTCCGTTTTGACTCCGTCTGATATTCCTTTTCCTCGAAACACTGAAATAGGCATAAAACAGCAAATCTGGGCTGGGCCTCCGGTTAATAGGTTAGGCCCAAAAATAATATAAAAGTGGATAATAAAGCCCAATATTGCCCAAAACAGTAGATAATATAGCATGGAGCAATCAAAAATTATAGATATGTTGGAGACATATCAAGCATCCCCAAGCTTAATTCCTGCTCGTCCTCGAGTAGGTAAATGATAAAAAAAGAATTTTTGATGCGGAGTGCTACTTGGCATAATTTCAATGTAATTCTTCTTACTTGTGATATGAATATTCAGATCCGAAAGATTCAAGACAAAAGTTCATATTGACACAAAAATAATAATACTTCAAGCATACTAATCAAAGCAATCATGTCCTCTCAAAATAGCATGGCAAAAGAAAGTTCATCCCTACAAAATCATATAGTTAAGCTATGCTTCATTTTCGTCACACAAAGATGTTCCCAACTTCTATACCCCCAATGACAATCCAAGCAATTGTTTCATACTTAAATAATCTCAAACTTTTTCAACCTTCACGCAATACATGAGCGCGAGCCATGGATATAGCACTATGGGTGGAATAGAATATGATGATGGGGATTGTGTGGAGAAGACAAAAAAGGAGAAGGTCTCACATTGACGAGGCTAATCAACGGGTTATGGAGATGCCCATCAATTGATGTCAACATGAGGAGTAGGGATTGCCATGCAACGGATGCACTAGAGCTATGAATGCTCAACAAAAGAAAACTAGTGGCTGTGCATCCATCTTGCTTGCTCATGAAGACCTAGGGCATTTGAGGAAGCCCATCGTAAGAATATACAAGCCAAGTTCTATAATGAAAAATTCCCACTAGTATAAAAAGACAACTTATGAGACTCACTACATGAAGAACAAGGTGCTACTTTGAAGCACAATATATGAGACTCACTACATGAAGAACAAGGTGCTACTTTGAAGCACAAGTGTGGAAAAATAGATAGTAGCATTGCCCTTTTCTTTTCTTTTTCTTATTTTTGGGCCTTTCTTTTTTTGGCCTTTCTCCTTTTTTTGGGCCTTTTTTTGGCCTTTCTCTCTTTTTTTGGGCAATGCTCTAATAATGATGATCATCACACTTCTATTGATTACAACATAAGGATTACAACTCGAAACTTAGATCAAGATATGACTCGATATGAATGCCTCCGGCGGTGTACCGGGATGGTGCAATGAATCAAGAGTGACATGTATGAAAAATAATGCATGGTGGCTTTGCCACAAGTATGATGTCAACTACATGATCATGCAATGGCAATATGACAAAAGTGATGTTTGTCATGATGATGATGGAAGTTGCATGGCAATATATCTCGGAATGGCTATGTAAATGCCATGATAGGTAGGTATGGTGGCTGTTTTGAGGAAGATATAAGGAGGTTTATGTGTGATAGAGCGTATCGTATCACGGGGTTCGGATGCACCGGCGACGTTTGCACCAACTCTCAAGGTGAGAAAGGGCAATGCACGGTACCGAAGAGGCTAGCAAAGGCGGAAAGGTGAGAGTGCATATAATCCATGGACTCAACATTAGTCAAAAGAACTCATATACTTATTGCAAAGATTTAGAAGCCATCAAAAATCAAGTACTACGCGCATGATCCTAGGGGGATAGATTGGTAGGAAAAGACCATCGCTCATCCCCGACCGCCACTCATAAGGATGCACAAGCCAGGTACACTTCATGTTTCAAATTTGATACACAACTTTAACCATACGTGCATGCTACGGGACTTGCTAACTTCAACACAAGTATTTCTCAAATTCATAATCACCCAACTAGCATGACTTTGATATTATCACCTCCATATCTCAAAACAATTATCAAGCATCAAACTTATCTTAGTATTCAATTCACTCAAAAGAAAGTTTCCCATATCTTGAATACCAAGTATATTAACATTGAACAAATTACCCTGCTATTAACGACTCTCAAAATAATCTAAGTGAAGCATGAGAGATCAAGTTTCTTTAAAACAAATCCACCATCATGCTCTAAAAGATCTAAGTGAAGCACTAGAGCAAATGACAAACTACTCTGAAAGATACAAGTGAAGCACTATGAGCAAAACTATCAAGCTCAAAAGATATAAGTGAAGCACATAGAGTATTCTAGAAATTTCCAATTCATGTATAGCTCTCTCTCATTAAAGAATTTCAGATCTTGATACTTTATTCAAACATCAAGCAAAGCTAAAGAAAACTACATTGCAAGGATAGCACAACTCATGTGAAGAAGCAAAAACTTAGGCTCAGCCAATACTAACCGATAGTTGTTGAAGAAGAAAGGTGGGATGCCTACCGGGGCATACCCAAGCTTAGATGCTTGAGACTTCTTGAAATATTATCTTGGGGTGCCTTGGGCATCCCCAAGCTTGAGCTTTTGTGTCTCCTTAATTCCTCTCATATCATGGTTTCTCTTTTTATCAAAAGCTTCATTCACAACAAACTCAACAAGAACTCGTGAGATAGGTTAGTATAAACCAATGCAAAACCTTATCATTTTATACTGTAACAAATCACTAACATTTTTATTCAACATTGCATACTAAATGCCTCTGCATATTTAATGCTCCTATCCTTAAATACAATCATTAAACAAACAAACATATGCAAACAATGGAAGCATAACAGCAATCTGCCAAAATAGTACAGTCTGTAAAGAGTGCAAGAGTATCAATACTTACCTAACTCCAAAAATTATGAACTAAAATTCCCACTGTAATAAATTTATCATAGCTCAATATGCAAAAAGATTCAACATTATACCAATCTCTGACTTTTCTAGGGAATTTTTGCAACAGCGGTAAACTTTCTGTTTTCAAACAGCAACATGTATACTAGCAAAATAAGCATGGCAAAGGCTATCCTTGACTTCTTTATTGAAACTAAAGATGCAAAACATTAATCTAAATAACATCAAGAAAAAACTAACAAAAGTAAATGATGCTCCAAGCAAAACATATATCATGTGATGAATAAAAATATAGCTCCAAGTAAAGTTACCGATAGACGAAGACGAAAGAGGGGATGCCTTCCTGAGGCATCCCCAAGCTTAGGCTCTTGGTTGTCCTTGAATATTACCTTGGGGTGCCTTGGGCATCCCCAAGCTTAGGATCTTGCCACTCTTTATTCCATAGTCCATGGAATCTTTACCCAAAACTTGAAAACTTCACAACACAAAACTCAACAGGAAATCTTATAAGCTCCGTTAGTGAAAGAAAACAAAACCACCACATCAAGGTACTGTAATGAACTCATTATAAATTCATATTGGTGTAATATCTACTGTATTCCAACTTATATATGGCTCATACCCTCAAATACTACTCATAGATTCATCAAAATAAGCAAACAACACATAGAAAACAGAATCTGTCAAAAACAGAATAGTCTGTAGTAATCTGTCTCAAGCGTATACTTCTGGAAATCCAAAAATACTACCAAATTAGGAAGTCCTAAGAAATTTGTGTACCAATCAAGAGCAAAAAGAATCAGATCATAAGCACGTTTCTGTGAATTAACAAAACTAATTTACTGGGTGCAAAAGTTTCTGATTTTCAGCAGGATCAACACAACTATCACTGTAAGCTATCCTAAATGTCTTACTTGACACTTTATTGAAACAAAAGCTATAAAACATGATTACTACAGTAGCATAATCATGTGGACACATAAAACAGTAAGGGTAAATATTGGGTTGTCTCCCAACAAGCGCTTTTCTTTAATGCCTTTCTAGCTAGGCATGATGATGACAATGATGCTCACATAAAAGATAAGAATTGAAACATAGCGGGAGCATCATGAAGCATATGACTAGCACATTTAAGTCTAACCCACTTCCTATGCATAGGGATTTTGTGAACAAACAACTTATGGGAACAATAGTCAACAAGCATAGGAAGGTAAAACAAGCATAGCTTCAAGACTTTAAACACATAGAGAGGAAACTTGATATTATTGCAATTACTACAAGCATATATTCCCCCTCATAATAATTTTCAGTAGCATCATGAATGAATTCAACAATATAACCAGCACGTAAATCATTCTTTTCATGATGTAAAAGCATAGAAAATTTAGTACTCTCCACATAAGCAAAATTCTTCTCATGATTAGTAGTGGGAGCAAACTCAACAAAATAACAATCATGTGATTGAAAATTAAGAGCAAGATGACAAGTTTCATGGTTATCATTATTCTTTAAAGCATACGTGTCATCACAATAATCATCATAGATAGGAGGCATGCTTTCATCATAGTAAATTTGCTCATCAAAGCTTGGGGGACAAAAAATATCATCTTCATCAAACATAGCTTCCCCAAGTTTGTGGCTTTGCATATCATTAGCATCATGGATATTCAAGGACTTCATACTAACAACATTGCAATCATGCTCATCATTCACATATTTCATGCCAAGTATTCTATGTAATTCTTTTTCTAGCACTTGAGCACAATTTTCCTTCCCATCATTTTCACGAAAGATATTAAAAAGGTGAAGCGTTTGATACAAACTTAATTCCATTTTTTTGTAATTTTATTTTATAAACTAGACTAGTGATAAAACAAGAAACAAAAAGATTCGATTGCAAGATCTAAAGATATACCTTCACTTACCTAGCCTCCCCGGCAACGGCGCCAGAAAAGAGCTTGATGTCTACTACACAACCTTCTTCTTGTAGACGTTGTTGGGCCTGCAAGTGCACAGGTTTGTAGGACAGTAGCAAATTTCCCTCAAGTGGATGACCTAAGGTTTATCAATCCGTAGGAGGCGTAGGATGAAGATGGTGTCTCTCAAACAACCCTGCAATCAAATAACAAAAAGTCTCTTGTGTCCCCAACACACCCAATACAATGGTAAATTGTATAGGTGCACTAGTTCGGCGAAGAGATGGTGATACAAGTGAAATATGGATGGTAGATATAGGTTTTTGTAATCTGAAATAATAAAAACAGCAAGGTAACTAATGATAAAAGTGAGCGTAAACGGTATTGCAATGATAGGAAACAAGGCCTAGGGTTCATACTTTCACTAGTATAAGTTCTCTCAACAATAATAACATTGATAGATAATATAACAAGCCCTCAACATGCAACAAAGAGTCACTCCAAAGCCACTAATAGCGGAGAACAAACGTAGAGATTATGGTAGGGTACGAAAACACCTCAAAGTTAATCTTTCGGATCAATATATAAAAGAGTTCGTACTAGAATAACACCTTAAGACACAAATCAACCAAAACCCTAATGTCACCTAGATACTCCATTGTCACCTCAAGTATCCGTGGGCATGATTATACGATATGCATCGGACAATCTCAGATTCATCCAACCAACACAAAGTACTTCAAAGAGTGCCCCAAAGTTTCTATCGGAGAGTCAAGAACGTGTGCCAACCCCCATGGATAGGTTCCCAATGTCACAAAACCCGCAAGTTGATCACAAAAACATACATCAAGTGGCACATGATATCCCATTGTCACCACAGATAATCACGGCAAGACATACATCAAGTGTTATCATAAAAGACTCAATCCGATAAGATAACTTCAAAGGGGAAACTCAATTCATCACAAGAGAGTAGAGGGGGAGAAACATCATAAGATCCAACTACAATAGCAAAGCTCAGGATACATCAAGATCGTGCCATAGAGGGAACACGAGAGAGAACACTAGAGAGAGAGATCAAACACATAGCTACTGGTACATACCCTCAGCCCCGAGGGTGAACTACTCCCTCCTCGTCATGGATAGCGCCGGGTTGATGAAGATGGCCACCAGTGATGGGATCCCCCTTCGGCAGGGCACCGGAACGGGCTCCCGAGAGGTTTTTGGTGGCTACAGAGGCTTGCGGCGGCAGAACTCCCGATCTATCTTCTGTTCTGGAAGTTTTACGATACGTAGGTATATATGGGTGCAGGTGTACGTCGGTGGAGCTACGGGGGCCCCACGAGGCAGGGGGGCGCGCCCGGGGGGTGTGGGCTCGCCCCCCACCCTCGTGGGCAGCCCGTATCTCCCCTGACGTGCACTCCAAGTTCCCTGGGTTACTTTCCTTCCGAAAATAACTTCTCCAGTTGATTTCGTTCCGTTTTGACTCCGTCTGATATTCCTTTTCCTCGAAACACTGAAATAGGCATAAAACGGCAAATCTGGGCTGGGCCTCTGGTTAATTGGTTAGTCCCAAAAATAATATAAAAGTGGATAATAAAGCCCAATATTGCCCAAAACAGTAGATAATATAGCATGGAGCAACCAAAAATTATAGATATGTTGGCGACGTATCAATGGCGGCTTACATAACCCGTTGTAATTAGTCATATATCATTAGGCCCCTTCTTAAGCCGCCTTTCTGCATATGTGCTATAATACTTTCCGTCGAACTAAGTTTGAACCGACAAATTTGTTCTTTCACTTTTTAGGCTGCTTTTTTCACAATGCCGCCTAAGACAACTACTTCCTGCAACTGGGTTCCCTCCATCGTCAGAGAGAACACACTTGAAGACTTTGTGAAAACCAGTTATTTGCTGAAGAAGTCTGTCATGTCTTACCGCGCCCCTAAACCGGAAGAAGAGAAACCTCATCCAAAGGAAGGAGAAGGCATTGTCTTCACTGATCATATGAAACGGGGCTTCTCACTGCCCGACTCTAAGTTCTTCCGGGATGTTCTGCACTTTTTCAACCTTCATCTTCAAGACATCGGACCCAATTCCGTGTCAAATATCTGTAATTTCCAAGTGTTCTGTGAAGTGTACCTTCAAGAGGAGCCCAGTGTGGAACTATTTAGAGAATATTTCTATTTGAACTGCCAGAACAAGTACTCCAACGGTCCCAGCCTGGAGGTTGGTAGAATCTCAATTCAGAGAAGAAGAGACGCCATCTTTCCTTATGCTCATCTCCTGAGTCATCCCAAGGATTGCAAGTAAACATGGTTCTATTCTAAAGACACTTCTCCGGCTAATGAGAACCCACTGCCCGGCAAGTTAATAGTAGCTTAACGCAAGAACCTACCCCTACCATTGCCAAGGTTAAAGCTCTACTGGGAAACTGCTTAACCGGCATTGACTTAGTTCGATGCTGGGTCTGGCGGGTCATTCCCTTAAGTCGCAGCTCTAGCTTGATGTGCACTTACACTGGCGCCAAAAAAGATCCACTGCGCCACAGCTCTGATGACTTAACTCACGAGGCCATTAATGAGATGACGAAGTCTCTTCTGCATAAAAGTCCAGCAGACTGCAGCAAGGTGGGCCTGAGCCCTTTCTGCAAATCTAACCCGGCACCAGGGGTTAGCCGCCAAATCCTTTATTTTGCCTACACCCTTGAATACTTTGTTTTAACTCAAACTTCATGACTTTTACAGGCTGATGACGACTTTTGGAAGAAAGAATATGATCATGAAGCTGCCAAGAGGGCCAGGAAGGCCAAGAAAGCCGCCAAGAAAACCACCAAGAAGAAAGGAAAGAAGCCCAGCGCTTCTAAGTTGCTTGCGCTGTACGACACCTCCGAGCCGGAGGTAACCCTTGACTCTCTTGGATCCTTTTTCAACCATCTTATTGACATTGACTATCATCAGGATGACACGGGGACCAGTCAAGCTCTTGAAGAAGAGGTAACTATCATCTCATCCGACTCTGAGCCTTTGCCAAGACAGAAAACCCGAAGAGTAACCCGGAAACTAAGATTTTCACACCCCTTAGCTCATCTGGGTCCTCATTTTCTTTTCAAGCAACAACAGCACGAGAGCCGACGGCGGACTCGGACCAGCAGGGGTGAGGAATTATCTTCCGGCTTACCGAACACACCGAGGAAGCGCCGAAATGAGGTCACCCCTGATTCAAATTCTTTATATCCTCTGGCGGGTCTCACTCGTCAACCACTTAATTCCTCTGACTCCAATTATCAGGAAACTTCTCGTTCTTCTTCCGGTGACTCATGTCAATCACATTTGCCAGCTTTCAAGACTGCCCCCAGGTAATAAAAATTATTTATTTGTTTTATTTATCCTTCTTAACACTTATACTGACTTATCATGACTCATGCAGTGGACAAGCCAAGCCCAGTAAGAAGGCAAGGGTGAATAAGCCGGCTGAAGATCCGAAAGTTAATGAACCGGAGCAAACACCTGCATCCCCTGAAGACTCGGTTCCTCCATCATCAGAGCCGGTTCTTGATGACCCGCCAGTGACATCTGATCCTCCAATTGTGCAAGCCGGTGATAACCTTATACATCCTGAAGTCTCGAGCCTAGTTAAGACGGCTGGCACTCAACATATGCTTGTGAAGCTGAAGGCGGTTTACACGCTAGTAGAACAACTGTATACTGGGGCCCAGCATGCACTGACAACAATCTCTCCATCTAACCAAGCTCCAACACTCTTAGTTGAAGTCTTGAGGAAGCTTTCCGTGCTGCCTGAACAGTTTAGTGAGATGAAGCGATCATGTGCAAGAGCCGGAGCTGTGACAGCTTTGAGCTGGGCCAAGGCTTGGCTGCCAGAGCTAGACCCGGCCGATGTATCAACTGGGTACCCGAGCTTAAAGGAAGACGACACCCCATTTGACAAGAAGAACTTTGTCGCCTGTGTGAAGGACATACGTCCCCTGGTGAGTATGATTGCTAATGAGATGGACCTGTCCAAATATCAGTTGGCTTATGATTTGGAAAATCAGAAAATGCCAACACCATCTTATAAAGTGCATGAGCTGATACCCCCAATCCGTAAGCACACTTTCGCTCCTGAAGTTGACCCGGAAGAGCTCATTGATAATGAGGCTGAATTCCAAGCTTTAAGTGGCATTAACTGGTCATCACCGACCTTCCAGGAAGTCGAAGAGGACGAAGACACGGAGAGGGATGATCCAGAAGCGTCAGGCCATCAGAGCCAAGAGGATTGAGCCGTGGGGCGGTTCATATTGGTGATGTGCGGAAAAATAGTTAATCATTTGGACTCCTTGAGTCATGTAATAGGGTAGTCATAACTTTTCTCTATCGTGCCATCATGCACGTTTATGTTATGCTCAATGCTATTAAGCCGCCACTTGGTAATATCCTTTGAGACTTATCATGATGTCGATTGGTGCAGAGAATTTTTTTGATATATCCTGCACACAAATAGATCTCAAGAACCCTTGGCGGTTCACCGCAGGGTGGATTAGAATATCTCACATGTAATCATTGATGTATAAAAAATAGTCATAGATAGGGCTGGTATGAACCAGAACTTAAAACATAACTATAATAACAATATCATACCTGTGATATTGACTTATACTGCCGGCTTATGTTACCTGTGCAGTAAGGGTGATAACCCAATCTTTAGAAGCCAATACTTCCAAATATTAATTATTGTCATATGTTGGCGACTTATCATCCAAAGTCAAGCAAGGTTAACAGAAACCACATATATGCTCCATATATGAGCAAAAAAGTGTCAAGAGAAACCCGAAAAAACTGTTTCAAAAAACCTTAAATCAAAAAGAGAGAAAACGCAAGGCTCTGCTTTGAATACGATCAGTAAGCCGAACCAAAAGGTTTAATGGCTATGAGTCGAATACGACCAGGAAGCCCCCAAGTGGTTTGTGGCATTGTGCCGATTAAAAGGGTACCGACAACTATGTTCTCTTTGGTGAATACACCTATGTTTAAATAGGAAGCCCCCAAATGACCTTGAAGTTTTGACGACTCTGATTCGAATACGATCAGTAATCCGGAATAAAAGAGGTTAAGCTATGATTCGAATATGATCAAGCCCCCAAATGATCAAATTTTTTGAAAGGCTATGATTCAAATACGATCAGGAAGTCGTGCCAAAGGGGTTAAGCCATGATTCGAATATGATCCAGCCCCCAATGGTTTAAATGTTTAATGACTCTGATTTGAATACGATCAGTAAGTCGGACCAAAAGGGGTTAAGCTATGATTCGAATATGATCCAGCCCCAAAATGATCAAAGGGTTTGAACGGCTATGATTCAAATACGACCAGGAAGCCGTGCCAAAGGGGTTAAGCCATGATTTCAATATGATCCAGCCCCCAATAGTCTAATTGTTTAACGACTCTGATTCAAATACGATCAGTAAGTCGGACCAAAAGGGGTAAAGCTATGATTCGAATACGATCCAGCCCCCAAATGATCAAAGGGTTTGAACAACTATGATTATAATACGATCAGGAAGCCGTGCCAAAGGGCTTAAGCCATGATTCGAATACGATCCAGCCCCCAGTGGTCATGGAATTATGATGAAGGAGACTCATTATTGAAGATAAAAATGACAGAGGCCCTGCTTTATTATAATCATCATAATATATACATCATCAAAATATGTACATCATAAGAGCCAGCGGCTCAAGTATAGTAAGGCCAAAGATGAGCAATATTCCACGGCCGGCGGGTCTCCTCCTCTGACTTACGTGAGTCTTTGTGCTCTCGAATATCGATAAGGTAGTATGACCCATTGTTCAAGTTCTTGCTGACCACAAAGGGCCCTTCCCAAGGCGGGGATAACTTGTGCACATCAGTTTGATCCTAGATGAGCCGGACCACCAAATCACCTTCTTGAAAGGTTCTGGACTTAACCCGGCGGCTGCGGTAACAGCGCAGATTTTGTTGGTAAATTGCTGAGCAGGCTGCCGCAATGTCGCGCTTCTCATCTAACAGGTCATGTGCATTCTGACGTAATTCTTCATTATTAGCTTCAACGTAAGCCGTCACGCGGGGCGAGTCATGACGGATATCACTAGAAAGAACCGCCTCTGCTCCATAAACCATGAAGAAAGGCATGTACCCCGTAGATCTGTTGGGGGTAGTATTGATACTCCATAACACTGAAGGTAACTCCTCCACCCAACAACCTGGCATCCTTTGCAAGGGAACCATAAGTCGGGGCTTGATGCCTCTCAATATTTCTTGATTGGCTCTTTCAGCTTGACCATTGGACTGGGGGTGAGCTATTGACGAGACGTCAAGTCAAATATGCTCACATTGACAAAACTCATCCATAGCACCCTTGGACAGATTAGTACCATTATTAATTACAATGCTATGGGGAAAACCAACACAAAAAAATCACCTTTTCGAGGAATTGAACCACCGTGGCCGCAGCACACTTAATGACCGGCTCTGCCTCAACCCACTTTGTAAATTTCTCATCTGCCACCAAGAGGTGGGTCTTTTTATCTTTAGACATTTTAAAAGGCCCAACCATATCAAGCCCCAGACTGCAAATGGCCAGGTAATTGGAATCATCCTCAATTCTTGAACCGGCATATGAGCTCGCCGTGAATATTTCGGACAACCTTCACATATACTGACCAAATCCTCTGCATCAGCATAAGCCGTCAGCCAATAAAATCCATGACGAAAAGCTTTGGCCACAAGGGACTTTGAACCGGCATGATGAACATAGTCCCCTTCATGAATCTCACGAAGAATCTCATGGCCTTCCTCAGGAGAAACGCACGTTGAAACGCCCCAGTGACACTACGATGGTGTAACTCGCCATTGGCAGTTGTCATTGACTTAGACCGCCGGGTTATCTGCCTGGCTAAAGTTTCATCCTCAGGTAACTCACCCCGGGTCATATAAGCCAAATATGGTACTGTCCAATCTGGGATAGCGTGAAGAGCTGCCACCAATTGTGCCTCCATGTTAGGAACAACCATATCTTCCTCTGTAGGAAATTTGACAAAAGGTTTATGAAGAACATCCAAGAAGGTGTTAGGTGGGATCGTCTTACGCTGAGACCCCAAGTGGCTTAAGGTGTTAGCCGCCCATTTTTCCTGCGATCAATATGTTCCACTTGATAACCCTTGAAGTGTCCAGCAATCACATCAACCTCACAGTGATAAGCCGCCATGAGCGGGTCCTTAGAATCCCATTTGCCTGAAATCTGCTGAGCTACCAAGTTTGAGTCGCCAAAACATCGCACCCGGCATAAGTTCATCTCCTTAGCTATCTGAAGACTGTGGAGCAAGGCTTCATACTCAGCTGCATTGTTAGCACATGGAAACATCAACCTTAAAACATAACAGAACTTGTCACCTCGAGGGGAAGCTAAAACCACTCCAGCCCCCGAGTCTTCCAATTGCTTGGACCCATCAAAGTGAATAGTCTAATATGTGTTATCTGGCTTCTCTTCAGGCATCTGCAGTTCTATCCAGTCATTGATGAAATCCACTAGTGCATGAGACTTGATGGTTGTGCGAGGCACATACTTCCATGAGGTCCAAGCTCAATGGCCCACTTGGCTACTCGCCCTGTGGATTCTTTTTTTTTGAGTAATATCTCCCAAAGGAGCAGAACTGACCATAGTGATAGGATGACCCAGAAAAAATATTGCTTAAGCTTCCGGATGGCCATGAACACCCTATAAACAAGTTTCTGCCAATGTGGATACCTCTGCTTGGACTCAATGAGCACTTCATTGATATAATAAACTAGCCGTTGAACTGGATATTCCTTGCCTGCTTCCTTCCGTTCCACCACAACAACTACACTAACAGCCCGGGCATTAGCAGCCGCATATAATAGCAACGGCTCCTTATCAATAGGAGCAGCAAGGACTGGCGGCTCAGCTAGCTGTTTCTTTAAAGCTTCAAACGCGTCGTTAGCAGCATCACTCCAGACGAAGTCATCTGTTTTCTACAATATCTGATATAGTGGTATGGCGTTCTCACCTAACCGTCTTATGAACCGGCTTAAAGCGGCAATTCGACCCGCTAGATGCATAACATCATTGATACACGCCGGCTTTGCCAGGGAGGTAATAGCTTGGATCTTTTCTGGGTTAGCCTCAATGCCTCTGTTAGAAACCAGAAACCACAAAAGCTTGCCTGCTGGCACACCAAAGACACACTTGGCCGGGTTAAGCATCATATTGTAGACCCGGAGATTATCAAAGGTCTCCTTCAAATCATCTATCAAAGTTTATTTCTCTCCGGATTTCACCACAATATCATCCACATAAGCATGAACATTATGCCCAATCTGACTGTGAAGACAGTTCTGCACACGTCGCTCATAAGTTGCCTGGGCACTCTTAAGCCCAAAAGGCATGGACACATAGCAGAAGGCTCCAAAGGGAGTAATAAAGGCTGTTTTCTCCTGGTCCTTAACTGCCATCTTTATCTGATGATAACCAGAGTAAGCATCCAAAAAACTCAAATGCTCACATCCCGTAGTAGCATCAATGATTTTATCAATACGAGGGAGAGCAAAAGGATACGCAGGACAAGCCTTGTTTAACTCCATGTAATCCACACACATACGCCAAGTGCCATTTTTCTTAAGCACCAGCACAGGATTAGCCAACCACTCAGGGTGAAAAACTTCAATAATGAACCCAGCTGCTAAGAGCCGGGCCACTTCTTCACCGATGGCCTTACACCTCTCCTTGTTGAAGAGATGAAGGAATTGCTTGACCGCTTAAATTTCGGATCAATATTGAGAGTGTGCTCAGCGAGTTCCCTCGGTACACCCAGCATGTCAGAAGGTTTCCATGGAAAGATGTCCCGGTTCTCACAGATGAACTCGATGAGCGTGCCTTCCTATTTAGGATCCAGATTAGCACTGATACTGAACTGCTTGGATGAATCGCTAGGAATAAAATCAATGAGCTTAGTGTCATCGGTTGACTTAAACTTCAGCACCGGATCATGTTCTGTAGTTGGCTTCTTCAAAGACGTCATATCCGCTGGGTTAACATTATCCTTATAAAATTTCAACTCTTCTGTTGCACAAACAGACTCTTCATAAGCAGCATCACCTTCTTCACATTCCAAGGCTATCTTTGGACTTCCATGCACTATGATGGTCCCTTTGTAACCCAGCATCTTGAGCTGCAGATAAACATAAAACGGTTGTGCATGAACTTGGCATAAGCCGGCCGTTCGAACAAGGCATGATATGAGCTTCTGATTTTTGACCACTTTAAAGGTTAACTTCTCAGCCCTGGAATCATGCTCATCTCCAAAGGCCACCTCCAGCTCAATCCTGCCTATAGGGTATGCCGACTTACCAGGCACCACTCCATGGAAAACAATATTAGACGGCTTAAGATTTATATCGGTTAACCCCATGCGACAGAAGGTTTCCTAATAAACGATATTAATGCTGCTACCTCCATCCATGAGCACCTTAGTGAACTTGCATCCACCAACTTGAGGTGCCACCACCAAAGCCAAGTGACCCGGGTTATCAATCCGCGGCGGGTGATCCTCTTGGCTCCACATAATGGGCTGCTTAGACCATCGCAAGTATTGGGGAACTGCCGGGTCAACGGCGTTCACAGCCATGTTGTGAAGCTTCTAGTCCCGCTTGTACAAACTTGTGGTAAAAACGTGATATGCCCGCTATTCAACTGCTTTGGATGACTTTGAAATCCGGACTGCTGCTGCTGCTGCCCCCCTAGCCGGATTGCTGATTGTAACCACCCTGGTTACCTTGATTATTTTGGTGGCCTTGGAAGTCGGAATTAGAACCTCCACCTCCATAATCCGGGCCATGAGAACCGCCGCCACTAGAACTTGGGCCGCCTCCTGGCCCATGATTGCTTTTAAACGAGTTAGAATATTTGAAAGCCCTCATAATCGTATAATCTTTCCAAAGGTGACTAGCTGGTTTCTCCTACGAGCCATGCTTTGGACAGGGCTCGTTCAACAACTGCTCAAGAGTAGGACATGATCCACCGGTCCGAGGAGGCGGACTCCCCTTACGATGTTGATTAATGCCCTATGCATTGGTGTTAGCCACAAACTCCGAGCTACCATCAGCCTTGCGTTTACCGTTGCCCCCTTGATTCGCTGGGTTATGCTGCGGACCCTTAGCGTTGCCATTCTTATTTCCCTTTCCCGGCTTATCATCATCAGACTCGGGGTACTTGGTACTATCAGAGTCGGCATATTTGATTAGAGCTGCCATCAGCTGCCCCATATCATTACAATTGCGCTTGAGCTGCCCCAGCTTCTGCTTAGGAGGCAAAAAACGGCAGTTTTCCTCCAACATTAAGACAGCAAAGCCGTCATTCATGTTATTGGATGAATGTATGAAAGCTTTGACCCGGCGCACCCAATGAGTTGTTGAGTCACGCTCCTCTTGGGCACAAGTAGCCAAGTCCACAATCGACATAGGCTGTTTGCACGTGTCTTTGAAGTTCTGAATAAACCGGGCCTTTAATTCAGCCTATGACCCGATACAATTAGCCGGCAGCCCTTTTAACCAATTACATGCGATTCCATCCAGCATCATGGTGAAATACTTAGCGCAGGCAGTGTCTCTGACCTCCAATAGTTCCATGGCCATCTCATAACTTTCAATCCACTCCTCGGGGGGTAAGTCAGCTGTGTAATTAGGTACCTTGCGATGTCCTTTCAAATCCTTGGGCAAATGTTCATTACAGAGAGCCGGCACCAAATAGGGTACACCTGTAGATCTAGAGGTCATGCCTTCCTCCAGAGAAGCCGTCAGATAAGCCAGAAGCTGCTGATAAACCACTGGTTGAGCCGTCTGCTCAGCTTCTTGACGCATCCTGACCTGATTGACCGCACCCTGAACACCATCACGCGCTGGGTCATGCCTACATGGCTGCTCAAGGCGGTGGGCATTGCTTGAAACAACTAGTGAGTCCATGTGTCTGCTATAGCTCCGGCTTGGACGAGGAGTTGAATGAATCTTGTCCCGGCTATAAGAGTACGCCTCCTGCTATACCGTTGCCATTTGAAGAAGCTCCTTAACCCTTCGTGTTTCAACTACTGCCGGAGAATCGCCTTCCACTGGGAGAGCCGCCAATCGTGTAGCTGCAGCAATCATATTATCCAACAGGTTAGAATAATGGCCCGATTGTGTTGGCACATGCTCAGGCGGAACAGTTTTCAAACGAGGTGACTCAACTACACGTGGCTGAACCGGCGTTCCAGCCCCAGGTGCTATAACCCGGTTTAATTGTGGTGGGTTACTGGTCCCCGCTCCAGGCGTGCAAAAGAGATTTCTCCCCTCATAAACTGAAGGTAGGCGAGACCTGTACCTCCTCCTCATGACTTCATTTGAAGCATTCTGATCCATCATAAGCCGACAAGTCTCTGCTTGGATCCGCTGCGCATGTGCATCTAGGGCAGCTTGCTCTACGGCCATCCTGACGTCCTCAGCCACCAGGTCTGCCTTGGCATGTTCTATCTCCTCTCGCAGCTTTGTAACTTCTGTGTTGTGCTGATCTCAATTTGCCGGATTGACATCTTCTGCCAACAAGGTCGTCAATTTATCCAGCAAGTCTGTCAAAACTTGAGCCGGCGGGCGCACAGGGCCTCCTGTCCCGACTGCCATTGCTTCTGCTGATCCAGAGGTCATTGCTGGCATAGTTGAGGAATTCTGCATAGGTTGCGTCCCGGCCATAAATATTGCAACTCGGTTCGGCGGCTCATAGGGGTCCGGAATACTGTCGCCATCAGAATAGCCCCCAAGCCTACCATCTTGCAGTTGATACAACAAAGTGGTCTCACCCGTGGATGACTCACTATCAGAGTAGATGGCCGTCTCACTGCCAGACATAGATCCTTCATCAAATTCCCATCCATCGATGCATCCCACGAAGGCACGCTTCACGGCTGGCTGAGCTCGGGCGGGTCTTGCACGTTGAGCCGTCTCGATGATGCTAGTGTAGATGTCCGGCTCAGGACCCGGCTCGCCGATCTAGCCGATGAAGACGTGAATTCCGCCGAAGGGGACCCGGTACCCGTACTCAATTGAGCCGGCCTCGGGGCCCCAGCCTGCATCGTCGATGTAGAGCTTGCCACGATAACTCTTGGTCATCCGGCCCACAGCATATCCCTTGATACCTTCGAAGCTACCCTTTAAGAACTCAAAACCACTGTGCGCTGGCCCCACAGTGGGTGCTAACTATCGTGGAATAGTCATGGCAGATGTCCTCGTGAAAGGACTTAGTCGTGGAGCCATCGCCTATAGGTTAGCTTAAAGGGGTCAAACGGGACAAAGGACACAGGAGTTTATACTGGTTCGGCCCCTTGAGGTGAAGGTAAGGGCCTAGTCCAGTTTGAGGTGGTATTGCTTATGTTTCGAGTACCAGGGAGCGAATCAGCTTGACCTAGCTTTCGATCTGTTGTTTCTTGTCCTGAACCACCGCCGGGTCATCCCTTTATATACACAGGTTGACGCACAGCGGCTCTCGGAGTCCCGGCCGGCTCATAGACAATGTGTCCGGCTTGGTGACTACCTTTACATGCCTTATCATACAAGTCTTACATATATGGCGGTTTACTCCTACGGGCCTTAAGTCACCCTTGGGCCTTGGGCCCTTGGCTGTTAACCGCTATCTTAATATCCTCGCGGGCTTCACTTTAAGAATCTCCGCGGGTATAACCCGGCCCCTCCCCGGCGGGTCATACCTAATAGTTATATCCCCAACAGGATGGCTTGGAAGGGAAGCGTAAGGGAAAATGGCGTCTCTGTGATGCTGAATTGAGATCCCTCCGAGTTCTTGGCTGGGGCCATCAGTAAATTCATTCTGGCGGTTCAGGTAGAAATACTCTCTAAAGAGGTCAACACTAGGTTGTTCTTGAAGGTATACCTCATATAAGACATGGAAATTGCAAATATTGGAAATGGAGTTGGGCCCGATATCTTGAGGATGAAGTTGCATAAAATGCAGAACATCACGGAAGAATTTTGACCCGGGCAGTGAGAAGCCCCGGTTCATGTGATCAGTGAAGACGATAACTTCGCCGGCTTGTGGCTGAGGTTTGGCTTCAGCAGGATTAGGAGCACACTAGTGAATGACGTCTTTGGCCAGTAAGAAACCAATCTTTACATAATCTTCAAGCATTGCCTCGGTAACAATGGATGGGACCCAGTCGCATGATGTAACTGTCTTGGTCATCATTATTGGGTGCACGGCCTAGAATAAAGCAATTCAACATGTTATTAAACCGGTAGATATGTGGCGAGTTACAAGTTGTTTTTTAAACCGCTATACAAGGATAAAGTTATAGAGATTCAGTTTAGAACAAGCCAGCTTGGTTAAACCAGAAGATGGCTGGATTATGGACTTAAGTGGATGATGGCAGCTTAAGCGGGGCCTAATGTTATATGGTGGGTCATGGTTTATGTCATAAGCCTCCATGGCAGTTTTGGGGATTCAAATCCATCAAGTGAAAATTTTAATAATAGGGTAGACAAACAAATTCACAAACAAGAGCTCTGATTTTCGATCTGTGACAGTTCAGAAAAGGCAGTGAAAGTAAAACCTAAGGTGGCGGCACTGAAAAACTTTGAAGCGTTGATGAGGTTTTCTACAGAGAGATGCTACTTTAATGATGAAAATGGTGACAGAGCTACTTTCCCGCAAGATCTAAGGCCTATCCAGATTAAAAGTTGTAGGAGTTGAAGAAGGTAATGAAGAACAGCAAGAACACCGATGAACAACACAAACCCTAAAAGCAGAACCAAGATGAAAGGGGAAGGTGCACTTACAGGTGATGAGGTTCAGCGGTGGCGCACTGGAGTTCTCTAGTCTAGTCAGGTCGATGCGGCGACCTGAGTTCATGCAGCGGCTGGAGGTTGCGGCAGCGGAGTTTGGGCGCTCGTGTGGCTGAGAAAAGGAGGAAGACAAAGAAGGAAGCAGGGAAAAAAATGAGAGAGACCCCTGTCCCTATTTATAAGGGGGGCGAATAGAAGGCATGCATGAGAATCGAGGGGCCAAAATCATGGTATGGCTATAGGGACCCCTTGATCTCCAGGATATTTATTAAGATATGGATCAGTCAAGATGTTCTGGGCATCGTGCAGGGTTAATGCGAAATGATATCCTGGCGGTTTAAGAAGATTTCAAGAGCTATCGTCATGGCGGGTTACAACGAGTGATGTAAATTCTTACAAGACAAGTATTGAAGATTGATATTAACAAGTCCAGATCAACCAGGGGCCTAATGTTAGGGATATAACTACCGGGTATGAACCACCCAGGAGGGGCCGGGTCATACCACTAGAGATAACCCGTAAAGGTGGCGGGTCATAGCAGCCCACTGATGGCCCAAGACCCAGAGGAGACTTAGGGCCCAAGAGGATGAACCACCATGAGAATAACTTGTATTGTAAGGCAGGCTTAGTTGGTCACCGAGCCGAACATGTTGCTATGAGTCGTCCGGGACTCTGTAAGCCATCGTGTGTCAACATGTGTGTATAAAGGGATGACCCGGCGGTGAGTTAGGGGCAGGAAAGAAAGAGATCGAGAACTAGGTCAAGCGTATTCGCTTCTAGTAATTGAAACCCAAGCAATAACACCCCTACACTGGATTAGGTTGTTACCTCCACCGCGAGGGGCCGAACCAGTATAAACTCTCCGTGTCCCTTGTCCCGTTTAACCCCTTCAAGCTAACTATGTTGCGATGGCTCCACACCTAAGTCCTTACTCTAGGACATCTGACATGACAATTCCATGACACATCACAAAGGTCTTACTTGGCTCAAACACTAATTAAAACACCAAAACAAAATTACTACAGAGGTAATAATGTGTATTTATTGAAAAACAGAACCAAAAACATAAAACATAAAAATAAAATTGGGTTGCCTCCCAACAGACGCTATTGTTTAATGGCCCTAGCTAGGCATAAAACATAGATCTAGGTGTTGTCATCTTTTGTATGCAATTCCTCGGTTTTAGTTGCACACTTATAACCCCTAGGAGATTCTTTTGTTTTATTAATAATCACACTCTTGGACAAGAAATCAAGAAATTCACTCGTGGCAATTGGTTCCTTAGTAATATTAATAAAGTTGGGGTGAACACTTATCATCTTAAGATCTTCGTTTCCTTTACTAGAAGATTCACACTTATTTTTTGGAACATAAATCTCTACTCCTAATGTCTGAGTTGGTGAATAGCATCCACGTTTTATTTTCGTCCCACCACTTTTGTCTGTTTTATTTCGCTAGTTTTTTTCATCTCACCTCATATCACCATCTTCTCATAATTGTTTTTAATAAAAATATCCAACCTTGTTAAACTTTCCTAACCAGACACATTACAAACGGGCAGAGAGTGATTATTTTTCGATCCACCTTGATCTCCTTCCCGATCCATTCTGGATTCTAATTTTGCTTTCCAAACATAGAGATTTTTCCTTCAAAAACGTCCCTTCCTCAGCATCGCTCGCACACTAGCATAGTGCGAAATCACCATTGTTACCGCGGAAATTTCTGGCTCCCCTTCCCAAAATCTCTCGGGACATTCTCCCTACTTCCATCTACCCGCACAAATGAAAAAGGCAGTCGTTTTACTCTCCCATCTCTCCATCTAGACCATTATCCCTCTCTTTCCACCGAGGCCAACCGCGCCCTTCTCTTCTCCGCGGCTGTTGCCATCACCGTGCGCTCTTAACTCATACTTGCACACTAGGGTTCAAGTTTAAGGATGGCTGGTGTCGACGAGCGACCATGGGGCGCTGCATAGGCCGCGACCAACAGCAGGACGTGCATCTGCCACTACCTCATCCAGGACCTCGGCATCCCAGTCGATGCCCTCTTATCCATGCAACACAGACGTGCCGCCACTCCTCCTGGCCGCCAAGCTCGGCCACACGGTGATGGCCTCCTACCTCCTTGAGCGTGGTGCCAGCCCGTGGATCCTAGACAACAACGGTGAGACCTCGCTCCACTAGGATACCTACAATGGTATGTACCTCGCCGCACAGAATCGCATTAATGAGTTGATGCCATCCTTTTTTGGATGCAGGTCAGATTAGAACCTAAGACGCAGGGGACCTCGAGGTGGTGATGCTGCTCCTGGACATAGGCGTCGACGTGGGCGCGGTGAACCCCCATCCCCCGGGACATGATGCTGCATGTCGTGCCATGCGGGCACACGCAGATATCGCAGAGCTACGACGCTGATTTACGTATTGTGTCGCCATCCGTCCCTGTGTGCATTTTTCAGGCAATAGTCTGAAGATGACCATCTTGTAATTTTCTCTGCAGCGCTGATGCACTAACATGGCTATGCGTCCGCTAGACATAGCGGCTTGTCTGCTTGAGCCCGCATACTATGGCGGCCTGCTTCCTTTGTGCAGGTCAGGCCCCTCTAGATCCCACTGTACTGGGAACCTGTGGTACTGGATGGATGAGAACTATGCTTACAATTGTGAGCACTGCAAGGTATGTATGTGCCTCTCCCTCTGCCACCGATGTCAACATGTTGGCTTTTATAAGTTTTAGACATAGTCTAATCTATGTACTATGTCCTTTTTCCTTAGGAAACCATGCTTTCATGATAATGGGCATACAATGTCGAACAATTATTATATATAGCATTGCAGTTTGTTCGAGTCCAAGTTCCCGACCATCATCTTAGTGTCCTCAAATCAGATGGATAGTAATGCAACTTTATGCAAGAGTGTGCAACAAAAGTATCTTGTTCATATTTGTTGACCGTTGAATCCCCAAGATCCATGCCCAGTGTAAGAAGCTTGTGAACCCTAAATTCTTTCTTAGTAAACATATTTGACCACATAGTTTTCTTTTTTTGTCAATTCGAATTATTCTACCTGGAGGAACGAGACGATGCGGTCGGGCGGTGGGTACCCTCGGACATCGCTTTCCCGGGCCGGAGAAAGCATCCAGATCCGGCACCTCACCAAGGTCGCCGTTGCAGGTGAGTGCACCTGCCTTGAGAAACCCGGCCCGGCCATCTTCTCCCCCGAGTTGCTGTCGTGGCAAACACTAGATGCGCCTCTGCGCGCCGGTCCAGTCTCATGTGTTCGTTGATTTAAGTCGGGCTTCACATCATATATCTTTGACCTGCAATAGTTGGTTGTGTGCTTATATCTACTATTCAATATTATTTTAAGCTTGGTTGATTTACAGTTAACTTAGTTTATTGGCTGGTAGGAGGAGTGTACTGTTGAGATCAATGTCGCGATCTGCAGGTACTACTATTGAGAGTTTCTGTGGCTTTTCTATTCAGGCAAATGACAACCTTCTTAAAGTTGAATTTTGTTGTTAGTGTTTGAGGTTTCTATCATGTAGCCTCAAATTAATATTGCCAAGCATGAGCTGGCGGCGCATATGGAAGATACCACGGGCCAATAGCTAGAGCCTGGAAGCAGATGTCAATGCTCCATAGCAGAGAGTTCGGGTTTACAACAAGCAATGACTACCAAATTTTCAATGGTTAGTGTTGATTCCTAATGATCTGTAGTTTACAAAGTCGACGGTCACATAGCACTAGTCTATCTCATATTTACCATCAGATTAGTGAACTTTGTGCATGATTGGTTTAAATTATTATTTTCATCCTGCTTCTCGTGTTTATAGTAGGATATAAATGGCAGTTGTCCTGGAGATGGTTGCCATCAGTTCCATTTTGTTGCACATCACAAGCCTGCCATTTTAGATTGATATATGTTTTCAGTTATGTTTACCTCTGTTATTTAAAGAATGTGTGATGTGTTACTAGCTTATTCCATTCTCGCATTATAGTATACTCATTTCTTGCAGTCTGTTTCATGCATGCAGATGGGGATATGCATTCATGTGCTCGTTGTTACCTCCTACTAGCTTCTCTCAGTTGCTTCAATGGGATAAGACTCGATGTGGATTTCGTTTTATAAATATTCAACAAATTTTTCAGCGAGTAGATCGATGCATTGGAGCATGAGGTTCTTCTGGAAACAAGTTCTGGATGCGTCAATAAAATAAGTTTTACAAAAATGAGATGACCATCTTAAAGGAGCATTTTTACATCTTTGCACTGCTATACTTTTGCGGCTATACTTTTATTAATTATTTAATTGCAAAGTGGAATTACCTCAATTGATAACTAAATTTTGTGCTCACCGCCAACATTGGGTTGATGAGGATTCCTAGAGCCCTTGCCTCTGCTCGATGCCGCGTCAAGCAAGGTCCATAGCTACTACCAAATGCATTTGGACTCACACAATACTATCATAGAGAAGTAAAACTACAGATCTCATCTCATTCTTTCGTTCAAATTTAGATACGTGTGGTGCGTAGAGTCCGTTCTAAGCATCGGAAAGGAAATTGAGGAAGGGAAATTGCCTGTAGGTGGTACTAATAACTTTGAAGCCATTACTATGGTTACGAAATACGGTAAATATTGCAGATACTTCATGTTTCCTGTTTGGTACAGTTAGATCCTTATTCACTTACTTGCGATATATTTCTGATTGTTTTGACGTGTTCAAGTATTGCAAAACAGTTGCGGCGATCACCGGCTCATTTAGAACACGAGTTAAGTGGATTTTGTGGTAAGAATGAAGGTCGAGAGTGAGAGGGATGGGGGTTGGAGTTGGTCTGTTCAGTTACGACTCTCTAAGTGAAATAATTTTTGTACTTCAGAAAACAAGGCAAATTTCATTTCATTAAGGACGGATTTGCAACTGCACGAGTGAGCATCATGGAAAAGGTAAGGTGGGCATCATCCTATTTTAAAGAAGAGGGCTCACCGAGAAATATTCCGCTACAATGGAAATCAAGCCAGCAGGGGAGGGTCTGACAGAAAAAGGGATGGGGGTGTCGTGGCGTGTGGTTTTCTTTTGGGATCGCATGTTGGAGATAATATGTTCGATAGTCCGTACAACCACATTTCTCTCCCACATATGAGCTGATTTGGGCTAGCGCAGAGTATTCACGCAGTTGGATTTGGGGGAGCCCGCTGGCACCCATTTGATGTCCAAACAAGTCCAGACATATGAGGAAGAAATGAGTTCCGACCTTAGAGACAACTTTAATCGTTTCTTTGGTTCATTTATATGCATTGTAGCCCATGGCAATGCATGGGCGTTCTACTAGTAAACTTAGTAGCTTTAGTAGGAGGTAAACTTGGAGTAGTTTTAACAGAAGAAAAAGTGGAACCCAAGTTGGTAATAATATCTTCTAGCTTATCAATTCTAGTAGAACCTTGATCTACCTTATCATTAACTATAGGTTCTTCTTCCTTTAGATTCTTAGAAGTGATTCTACCGTCGATACATATTGAGTAATTTGATTATGAATCTTCTTATTCAATTTTTCAATAAGCTCTATGGTAGCAATTTTATTCTCAATAATATCAAGCCTTTGCATCACATGTTCCAAAGTTAAAATTGTTTCATTAACCATGAGTGGTGGTGAGCCTACCAAATCTATCATAGCACTATAATAATACAAAGTATAGCTCCCCAAGAAATTACCTCCGATAATGGTATCTAGCACATATATATACCAAGTAGTAACACCCACATAAAAATTACGGAGGAGAACAATAGTAGATTGCTTACGAGTAGATCTATTTTGAGCATTGCAACCAAGCATCTTTTAAATTTTCTCCCTCCCTTTTCTTAAAATTGAGAACCTCACATACAGGGGTACTAACAATGGTAGAAGGACTAGCCATGAAAGCAAAATAAGCGATCTATCACCCAAGAAACCAAAAAGCAAATGAAAAGATGAACAGAAGAAGGGTGCATAAAAAGGAAAATCTTTTTGTGTTTTTCTAAAAACGTTTTAGAAGTGGGGCAGAGGAAAACGAGAGGCAAATGGAAAATAATGTGATGCAAGAGATGAGAGTTTATGGTGGGTACTTGGTAGGATTGATGTTGAATATCCCCGGCAACGGCGCCGAAAATTCTTCCTGCTACTTCTTGAACTTGCGTTGGTTTTTTCCTTGAAGAGGAAAGCATGATGCAGCAAAGTAGAGATAAGTATTTCCCTCAGTTTGAGAACCAAGTTATCAATCTAGTAGGAGGTACACGCAAATATCCAATCTATGCACCTGCGCAAACAATCAAACACTTGCACCCAACGCGATAAAGGGGTTGTCAATCCCTTCACGGTTGCAAGGATGAGATCTGGTAGAGATAGATATAAAAGATTACTAAAACGAAAAACAAAATAAAAGTAAATAAATTGCAGCAAGGTATTTTTGGGTTTTTGGTTTTATAGATCTAAAAATATATGATGGAAAATAGACCTGGGGGCCATAGTTTTCACTAGAGGCTTCTCTCTTGAAAGAAAACATATGGTGGGTGAATGATAACCCACAAGTATAGGAGATCAATTGTAGCCTTTCTTGATAAGTAAGAGTGTTGGACGCAACGAGGAGCTAAAGGTTGAACAAATATTCCATCAAGTTCTATCGACCACCGATACAACTCTACGCACGCTTAAAGTTCGCTTTACCTAGAACAAGTATGAAACTAGAAGTACTTTGTAGGTGTGATAGGATAGGTTTGCAAGATAATAAAAAGCATGCAAATAAAAACTAGGGGTTGTTTAGATAAAGAAATAATTAAGTTTGTTTTAGTAGAGAGCTTTTTGTCACAAGGAACTTATTTGTCCCTAGGCAATCGATAACTGGACCGGTAATCATTATTGCAATTTTATATGAGGGAGAGGCATAAGCTAACATACTTTCTCTACTTGGATCATATGCACTTATGATTGGAACTCCAGCAAGCATCCGCAACTACTAAACATCATTAATGTAAAACCCAACCATAGCATTATAAGGTATTAAGTCCTCTTTACTCCCATACGCAAACAACTGACTAACTCGGGTCTGTGCTTCTATCACTCACGCCACCTACCATAAGTGAATCATGAACATATTGCAAACCCTACAGCGGGGATCCCTCACGCTTGCGCGACACGAAGAGCACTGATACGTCTCTGATGAATCTATAAGTTTTGATTGTTCCATGCTATTATATTATCTATTTGGGATGTTTTATATGCATTAATATGCTATTTTATATTATTTTTGGACTAACCTATTAACCTAGAGCCCAGTGTCAGTTCCTGATTTTTCCTTTTTTTGAGTTTCGTAGAAAAGGAATATCAAACGGATTTCAAACGGAATGAAACCTTCACGGAGATTTTTCTTGGACCAGAAGACAACCAGGAGACTTGGAGATGAAGTCGGAGGAGCGACGAGGCGGCCACAAGGACGGTGGGCGCGCCCAGGGGGTAGGGTGCATCCCCACCCTTGTGGGCCCCCCGTGACCCTCCAGACATACTTCTTTCGCCTATATATTCCCATATATCCCCAAACCACCAGAGGCATCCATGGACACACTTTTCCGCCGCCGCAACCTTCTATACCCGTGAGATGCCATTTAGGGTCCTTTTCTGGCATCCTGCCGGACTGGGATTTGATAATGGAGGGCTTCTACATCAACTCTATTGCCCTTCCAGTGAAGCGTGAGTAGTTTACCACAGACATAATGGTCCATAGCTAGTAACTAGATGGCTTCTTCTCTCTCTTTGATTCTCAATACCATGTTCTCCTCGATGTCCTTGGAGATCTATTCGATGTAATACTTTTTTGCGTTGTGTTTGCCGAGATCCGGCGAATTGTGGATTTATGATCAACTTATCTATGAATATTATTTGAATCTTCTCTGAATTCTTATATGCATGATTTGATATCTCTACAAGTCTCTTTGAATTAGCGGTTTAGTTTGGCCTACTAGATTGGTTTTTCTTGCAATGGGAGAAGTGCTTAGTTTTGGGTTCAATCTTGTGGTGTCCTTTCCAAGTGACAATAGAGGCAGCAAGGCACGTATTGTATTGTTGCCATCGAGGATAAAAAGATGGGGTTTTCATCATATTTCTTGAGTTAATTCATGTACATCATGTCATCTTACTTAATGTGTTACTCTGTTCTTCATGAACTTTATACTCTAGATGCAGGCAGGAGTCGATCGATGTGTGGAGTAATAGTAGTAGATGCAGAATTGTTCCAGTCCACTTGACATGGGCGTGATGCCTATATTCATGATCATTGCCTTAGATATTGTCATAACTTTGCGCTTTTCTATCAATTGCTCGGCAGTAATTTGTTCACCCACCGTATTATTTGCTATCTTGAGAGAAGCCTCTAGTGAAACCTGTGGCCCTGGGTCTATTTTCCATCATATAAGTTTTCGATCTACTATTTTTAAATCTTTTACTTTCCCATCTATAAACCAAAAATACCAAAAAAATATCTACTTTATCGTTTATCTATCTCTATCATATCTCACTTTTGCAAGTAACCATGGAGGGATAGATAACCCCTTTATCGCGTTGGGTGCAAGTTGTTTGATAGTTTGTGTAGGTATTCGGTGATTTGTGCGTCGTCTCCTACTGGATTGATACCTTGGTTCTCAAACTGAGGGAAATACTTATCTCTACTTTGCTGCATCACCCTTTCCTCTTGAAGAGAAAAACCAACGCAAGCTCCAGAAGTAGCAGGAAGAATTTCTGGCGCCATTGCCGGGAGATCTACACCAAGTCAAGACATACCAAGTACCCATCATACACTCTCATCTCTTGTGTTACATTATTCGCCATTTGCCTCTCGTTTTCCTCTACGCCACTTCTAAAACAATTTTCGAAAAGTTTCTCCCTTTCTCTTCGCCCTTCTTTCATTCAATCTTATGTTTGCTTGTATCTCCATGTGTGTTCTATTTTGCTTGCATGTTTTGCTTGCTAAAAATCTATTGATATGGATCCACTCAAAGTTTTCTACCTAGATCATCTTTGATCCATATGTGCTCATGCTGAAACCCCAACTAGTTATGTTGAGGGAAAATCTTTAGATGAGCATGCTCATTTTGTGCATCATTGTTTATCTGAAAAAGGGAAGCTCTTATGGAATCAAATAAATTGTTTGCAATGCTATGCTATGCTTGAAATGTTTGTGAAATTTGTGATTTTACTTGTTGCTCTAAGAACCCTAAAAAACACCTTCCCTACCTATGTGAGTTTAATGGTAATGAAATCTTATCTTCTTATGAAAAGGGTGTTTACAGTTACTATGATATCGAACAAATTGAAGAATTTGTTGCTTTTAAGGGTGCTTAGGAAGTTGCTTCTTTGATTGAAAAGTATGATATTACTCTACAAATCTGAAAATTTTGACATACTTAAATATTGCTATGAGAACTATGCTCATAATCCCTATGTTAAGGAATTTATTGAGAGAATGACCGTTGCTTTGGAAGGAAATAATGATATGCATGAATCTATAGATAATTATGATTCTGATGATTTGATTGAAATATCCCTTGATGAACATGACGCTTGCTATTCTTATGGCCATGATGCCAATATTAATTATGCTCATGGAGATGAAAAACTTGCTATAGTTCCTTTTGTTAAACATGAAATTATTGCTATTGCACCCACACTTGATAGTTACTTCTATGAAAAGCATGATTGCAATGATGTTATTATAAAATCTATTAATGTCGTGCTAATAATATGCAAAACCCTAAGCTTGCGGATGCTAATTTCGCTATGTCTACTACTTGTTGCAATGATCATGATTGGGGTGATTCTTCTTAGGATCTTGAAAATTTATTTAAGCCCCATGATGAATATGAGATTTATGATACTGTGCAATAATATTGAAAGTGGGTTTGGAAGAGTGTCAACTTTAGATCCCACATATTTGTAGAATGTTCAATCTTATGATTTTTTTGATAAAAGTGGGTTTGGAGAGGTCATGACTTTAGTTAATGTTGATCCCACTATTTTGGAAGAGTGTCAACTTCGCACGCATCTGGACCGTGTTGACAATATGTTTGTGATAGCTTTACTGTTGAACTTTCTTATGATCCTACATGTAATTCTTACGAGAGAGGAAAATATGGTTGTAGAAATTTTCATGTTACTAAATTACCTTTCTTCATGTTGAGATTGCTATCATCTCTTTCTTCTTCCTTGCATATGCTAGTTTTTGCTTGTCTTGATAACTTGTTTGCTTATAAAATATCTATGCATAGGAAGTATGTTAGACTTAAGGGTGTTTGTCACATGTTTTATGATGCTCTCTTTGTGCTTCAACTCTTGTCTTCCATGTGAGCATCATTAAAATTATCAATGCCTAGCTAAAACGCTTTAAAGAAAAGCGCTTGTTGGGAGACAAACCAATATTTTTCCTGGATGTTTTGCAATAAATAAGTCATATAGACTCTGGTTAGATGTAGTTTTGTGTTTTAATTAGTGTTTGTGTGAAGTAAAACCTTTGTGATAGCTTACGGTGATAGTTGTTTTAATTTTGCTGAGAAACAGAAACTTTTATGCTAAGGAAAATAATTTTCATAATTCACAAAAGCGTGATTTTGATCTGATCTGGGTTGTCCTAATTTTTCAAAAAAATTGGAGTTAGAGAAGTATTCAAGAGTTAAAAATTGCTATAGATTGTTCTGTTTTTGACAGATTCTGTTTACTATGTGTTGTTTGCTTATTTTGATGAATCTATGGGTAGTATTGGGGGGTATGAGCCATGGAAAAGTTGGAATAAAGTAGATATTACACCAATATAAATAAAGAATGAGTTCATAACAATACCAAAAGTGGTGATTCATTTTCTTATACTAACGGAGCTTATGAGATTTTCTATTGAGTTTTGTGTTGTGAAATTTTCAAGTTTTGGGTAAGCATTTGATGGACTATGGAATAAGGAGTGGCAAGAGCCTAAGATTGTGGATGCCCAAGTTTTTGCTTGGAGCGTCTTGTATGATTGCTTTTTAGTTTGCCACAATCATCCTTGCTGTACACACCTTTTGATAGGGACACACATGAATCATGATTTATTAGAAAACTTCATGTGCTTAACTTATATCTTTTAAGCTAGGCAATTTTGCTCTAGTGCTTCACTTATATCTTTTTATAGAACGGGGGTGGTTTTATTTTATATAAATTGATGAACTCTCATGCTTCACTTATATTATTTTGAGAGTCTTTTTAAACAACATGGTAATTTGCTTTGGTTATAAATTTATTCCTAATATAATAGGCATCCAAGAGGGATAAAATAAAAACTTTCATAGAAAGTGCATTGAATACTATGAGAAGTTTGATTCTTTATGATTGTTTTGATATATGAAGATGGTGATATTAGAGTCATGCTAGTGGAGTAATTGTGGTATTGTAGAAATACTTGTGTTGACGTTTGTGATTCCCGTAGCATGCACGTATGGTGAACCCTTATGTAACGAAGTTGGAGCATGAGGTATTTATTGATTGTCATCCTTTGAGTGGAGGTCGGGATTGCGTGATGGTTAACTCCTACCAACCCTTCACCTAGGAGCATGCGTGTAGTGCTTGGTTTCGATTACTAATAGATTTTTGCAATAAGTATGTGAGTTCTTTATGACTAATGTTGAGTCCATGGATTATACACACTCTCACCCTTCCACCATTGTTAGCCTCTATCGTGTCACGCAACTTTCGCCGGTACCATACAACAACCATATACCTTCCTCAAAACAGCCACCATACCTACCTATTATGGCATTTCCGTAGCCATTCTGAGATATATTGCCATGCAACCTTCCACTGTTCCGTTTATTATGAGACGCTTCGTCATTTTCATATTGCTTTGCATGATCATGTAGTTGACATAGTATTTGTTGCAAACCCAGCATTCATAATTCTTTCATACATGTCACTCTTGAGTCATTGCACATCCCGGTACACCTCCGGAGGCATTCATATAGAGTTATATTTTTGTTCTAAGTATCGAGTTGTAATTTTTTGAGTTATAACTAAATAAAAGTGTGATGATCATCATTTTTAGAGCATTTTCCCATGTGAGGAAATAAATAAAAGAGGCCAAAGAAGCCATTCTCAAAATAAAAAGAGAAAAAGAGAGAAGGGGCAATGTTACTATCCTTTTTCCACAATTGTGCTTCAAAGTAGCACCACGATCTTCATGATAGAGAGTCTCCTATTTTGTCACTTTCATATACTAGTGGGAATTTTTCATTATAGAACTTGGCTTGTATATTCCAATGATGGGCTTCCTCAAATGCCCTAGGTCTTCATGATCAATCAAGTTGGATGCACACCCACTTAGTTTTTTTGAGCTTTCATAAACTTATAGCTCTAGTGCATCTATTGCATGGCAATCCCTACTCGCTCACATTGATATCTATTGATGGGCATCTCCATAGCCCATTGATACGCCTAGTTAATGTGAGACTATCAACTTATTTTTGTCTTCTTCACAACCACCATATTCTATTCCACCTATAGTGCTATGTCCATGGCTCACGCTCTTGTATTGCATGAAAGTTGAAGAAGTTTGAGAATACTGAAGTATGAAACAATTGCTTGGCTAAAACCTGGGTTGTGCATGATTTCAATATTTTGTGTGATGAAGATGGAGCATAGCCAAACTATATGATTTTGTAGGGATAAGCTTTCTTTGGCCATGTTATTTTGAGAAGACATAATTACCTTGTTAGTATGCTTGAAGTATTATCGTTTTTAATGTCAATACTAAGCTTTTGTTTTGAATCTTACGGATCTGAACGTTCATGCCACAATAAAGAAAATTACATGGATAAATATGTTAGGTAGCATTCCACATCAAAAATTCTATTTTTATCATTTACCTACTCGAGGACGAGCAGGAATTTAGCTTGGGGATGCTTGATACGTCTCCAACGTATCTATAAGTTTTGATTGTTCCATGCTATTATATTATCTATTTTTGATGTTTTATATGCATAAACATGCTATTTTATATTATTTTTGGGACTAGCCTATTAACCTAGAACCTAGTGCCAGTTCCTATTTTTTCTTTGTTTTTGAGTTTCACGGAAAAGGAATACCAAACGGAGTCCAAAAGGAATGAAACCTTCGCAATGATTTTTGTTGGACCAGAAGACAACCAGGAGACTTGGAGATGAAGTCGGAGGAGCCATGAGGCGTCCACGAGGATGGAGGGCGCACCCAGGGGGGTAGGGCGCACCCCCACCCTTGTGGGCCTCGACCCTCCTTACCTAATTCTGTCACCTATATATTCCCATATATCCCGAAACCACCAGAGGCATCCACGAAAACACTTTTCTGCCGCTGCAACCTTCTATACCCGTGAGATCCCATCCAGGGGCCTTTTCCGGCATCCTACCGGAGGGGGATTCAATCACGGAGGGCTTCTACATCAGCTCTATTGCCCTTCCGATGAAGCGTCAGTAGTTTACCACAGACCTACGGGTCCATAGATAGTAGCTAGATGGCTTCTTCTCTATCTTTGATTATCAATACCATGTTCTCCTCGATGTATTTGGAGATCTATTTGATGTAATACTTTTGCGGTTTGTTTGCCGAGATCCGATGAATTGTGGATTTATGATCAGCTTATCTATGAATATTATTTGAATCTTCTCTGAATTCTTATATGCATTATTTGATATCTTTGCAAGTCTCCTTGAATTATTGGTTTAGTTTGGCCTACTAGATTGGTTTTTCTTGCAATGGGAGAAGTCCTTAGCTTTGGGTTCAATCTTGTGGTGTCCTTTCCCAGTGACAGTAGGGGCAGCAAGGCACGTATTGTATTGTTGCCATCGAGGATAAAAAGATGGGTGTTCCATTATATTGCTTGAGTTAATTCCTCTACATCATGTCATCTTACTTAATGCGTTACTCTCTTCTTCATAAATTTAATACTCTAGATGCAGGCAGGAGTCGGTCGATGTGTGGAGTAATAGTAGTAGATGCAGAATTGTTTCGATCTACTTGACATGGACGTGATGCCTATATTCATGATCATTGCCTTAGATATCGTCATAACTTTGCGCTTTTCTCTCAATTGCTCGGCAGTAATTTGCTCACCCATCGTATTATTTGCTATCTTGAGAGAAGACTATAGTGAAACCTATGGCCCCGGGTCTACTTTCCATCATATAAGTTTTCGATCTACTATTTTGAAATCTTTTACTTTCTGATCTATAAACCAAAAATACCAAAAAATATCTACTTTATCGTTTATCTATCTCTATCAGATCTCACTTTTGCAAGAAACCGTGAAGGGATTGACAACCCCTTTATCGCGTTGGGTGCAAGTTGTTTGATTGTTTGTGCAGGTATTCAGTGATTTGTGTGTTGTCTCCTACTGGATTAATACCTTGGTTCTCAAACTGAGGGAAATACTTATCTCTACATTGAATCATCACCCTTTCCTCATCAAGGGAAAAACGAACGCATGCTGAAGAAGTAGTAAGCACCATAGGACAACACCAACAAGAAAACATACAACTTAAACCAATCCTGATCATCAATCAACCCGTAGGACAAAACAGATCTACTCAAACATCATAGGATAGCCATACATCATAGGGAAATAATATATAGCGTTGAGAACCATGTTTAAGTAAAGATTACAGTGGGGAGAAGAGGTGCTACACCGCTGCGTAGCGGGTGGGGGGAGTTGGTGATGAGGGAGGCGAAGTTGTTGGTGTAGATCGCCATCATGATGATGGCCCTGCAGCGTTCCGGCGCCATTAGGAGAAAGGGGGGGAGATCCCCCTCCTTCCTCTTCTTCCTTGGCCTCCCCCCTAGAGAGGAGGAGGGTGTCCTCTGGTCCTTGGCCTCCATGGCGGCGGAGGGGCGGGAGCCCCTCTGATATTGGATCTCTCTCTCTCTCTCTCTTTTCGTTTCCTTCTGTTTTTCGTCCATGTTTCTCGCCTTTCACCATTTCTTAAATTCCCGGAGATCCGTAACTCCAATTGGGCTAAACATTTAACACGATTTTTATCCGGATATTAGCTTTCTTGCGGCCTAAGAAGGGCACCAATAGCCTTATGGGGTGGCCACAAGCCTCCCAGATGTGCCCAGGGTAGGGGGCATGCCCCTAGGGCTTGTGGGCCCCTCGGGCATCATCTCGTATTGATCCTTTTTCGCCAAAATCACATATATTCCAAAAAAATCTCCATTAGTTTTTATCGCGTTTGGACTCCGTTGATATGGATATTCTGCAAAACAAAAAACATGCAACAAAAAGGAACCGACACTGGGCACTGGATCAATATGTCAGTCCCAAAAATAATATAAAAAGTTGCCAAAAGTATATGAAAGTTGTAGAATGTTGGCATGAAACAATCAAAAATTTATATATACGACGAAGACGTATCAACATCCCCAAGCTTAATTCCTGCTTGTCCTCGAGTTGGTAAATGATAAAAAAGATATTTTTTGATGTGGTAGCTAGCATAATCTTGATCAATCTAATCATGGCATGAATATTAAGACATGAGTGATTCGAAGCAGTAGTCTATCATTTGACATTAAGACAATAATACTTCAAGCATACTAATAAAGCAATCATGTCTTCCCAAAATAACATGGCCAAAGAAAGTTATCCCTACAAAATCATATAGTCTCGCTATGCTCCATCTTCATCGCACAAAGTATTTCATCATGCACAGCCTCGATGACAAGCCAAGCAATTGTTTCATACTTTTAATGTTCTCAAGCCTTTTCAACCTTCACGCAATACATGAGCGTGAGCCATGGATATAGCACTATAGCCGGAATAGAATATGGTGGTAGTGATCAATAGAAGAAGGAAGAAAGTCTCGCATCAACTAGGCGGATCAACGAGCTATGCAGATGCCCATCAATTGATATCGATGCGAGGAGTAGGGATTTCCATGCAACGGATGCACTAAGAGCAACAAGTGTATGAAAGCTCAAACTGAACACTAAGTGGGTGTGCATCCAACTTGCTTGCTCATGAAGACCTCAGGCATTTGAGGAAGCCCATCATCGGAATATACAAGCTAAGTTCTATAATGAAAAATTCCCACTATTATATTAAAGTGATAGCACAAGAGACTCTCTATATGAAAAACATGGTGCTACTCTGAAGCACAAGTGTGGTAAAGGATAGTAGCATTGCCCCTTCTCTCTTTTTCTCTCATTTTTTATTTTCTTTAATTTTGTGCTCTTTGTCCTATCTTTTTTTATTTAGGCTTCTTTGGCCTGTTTTATTTTTTTTAAAGTCCGGAGACTCATCCCAACTTGTGAGGGAATCATAACTTCCGTCATCCTTTCCTCACATGGGACATTGCTCTAATAATGATGATCGTCACACTTTTATTTACTTACAACTCAAGAATTACAACTCGATATATACAAGAACAAAGATATGACTCTATATGAATGCCTCCGGCGGTGTACCGGGATGTGTGATGATGTAGCAAAGCAATGACATCAAAAGATGGACAAGACATGAAAACATCATGCTAGCTATCTTACGATCATGCAAAGCAATATGACAATGATAGTGTGTGTCATAATAAACGGAACGGTGGAAGTTGCATGGCAATATATCTCAGAATGTCTACGGAATTGCCATAATAGGTATGTATGGTGGCTGTTTTGAGGAAGGGTATATGGTAGGTTTAATGCACCGGCGAAAGTTGCGCCGTACTAGAGAGTCTAGCAATGGTGGAAGGGTGAGAGTGCGTATAATCCATGGACTCAACATTAGTCAAAAGCACTCACATACTTATTGCAAAAAATTATTAGCCATCAAAGAAAAGTACTAATATGCATGCCCCTAGGGGGATAGATTGGTATGAGAATACCATCGCTCGTCCCCAACCGACACTCGTAAGGAATACAATAAAAAATAAATCATGCTCCGACTTCATCACATAACGGTTCACTATACGTGCATGCTTCGGGTATCACAATTCTTAACACAAGTATTTCTACCAATCCATAATTACTCACTAGCATTACTCTAATATCACCATCTTTATATCTCAAAACTATTGAAAGGTATCAAACATATCATATTCAATGACCTACAAGTTTTATGTAGGATTTTATGACTAACCATGTGAATGACCAATTCCCGATGACTCTCTAAATAGATATAAGTGAAGCATGAGAGTTTAATTCTTTCTACAAAATATATGCCCGCTCTCTAACAAATATAAGTGACGCAAAAGAGCATTCTACAAATGGCAGTTTTCTATGTGTAGGGAAACATGCAATCCAAACTTCAGATGATATAAGTGAAGCACATGAAGCATTCTATTAAGTCATACTAAAAAGATATAAGTGAAGTGCATGAAACATTCTATAAATCAACCAAGGACTATCACATACCAGCATGGTGCATTACTAAAAGAAAAATAAAAGGCACATGACGCTCCAAGAATTTACGCATACCATGTGACTAATAAAAATATAGCTCCAAGTAAAGTTACCGATGGTCGTTAGAAGAAAGAGGGGATGCCTTCCAGGGCATCCCCAAGCTTAGTTTCTTGGGAGTCCTTGAATATTACCATGGGGTGCCTCGGGCATCCCCAAGCTTAGGCTCTTACCACTCCTTATTCCTTCATCCATTGTGATCTCACCCAAAACTTGAAAACTTCAATCACACAAAACTTAACAAAACCCTCATGAGATCCGTTATTATAATAAAAGAAATCACCACTTTAAGTAATATTGCAAACCCAATCATATTTTTTTTGCACTTTAGCAATTGTATTAGAACTTCTCCATGGCTTATACCATCGATAAAATCGATAGTTTCATCAAAACTAGCAAAACAATGCATCAAAAAATAGAATGCCTTAAACAGGAAAGTCTGTAGTAATTTGAACATTCACCATACTTCCGTAAATCCAAAAATTCTGAAAACATTAGGAAGAAAACAAAAAAAATTGTATAGAAGTAATGTGCAAAAAGTTTCAGAAGCTTTTGGCATTCCAGTAAAAAATGTAAATTCACGCGCTACAACCAAAGTTTCTGTTTTTCTACTGCACATACCAAACAAGCAATCTGATCATCCTAAAGGCAAATCTTAGCACATTATTTTTATAAAACAATGGATTTATACAAGGGGATAATTATTTTTGTTGAAAAGTTTCTGTAATTCAACATTTGCAAAGTTTCCATGGGCATGAACAAAGTTCAAGGAGCCCCCCTACTTCAACGGTGCTCATCTTTCTTACTTTCACTTTCCTTTTTTGAAAAGTTTTAGGCTTCCCTCTATATTTTTTGTTTTAAAACTTTTTTAAAAGCATAAAACAGAAGTAAATGACTCTCTAAAACTTCCGGGTTGTCTCCCTGGAAGTGCTTTCTTTAAATCCATTAAGCTAGGCATATAGTGCTCAAGTAATGGATCCACCCGGATCCCAATGTATATCAAAGCCAATTTTAATTAACAATGATTTTTGATTTAGTAGTGAGCACAAAGCAACATATATCATGAAATAACATAGTCTAACTCTCTTCCTATGCATCGGCATGTCATAAAAGAATAATTCATGCACACAAAGTAAAGGCCAATACATATCATAAACAGTTTTTGCAATTTTGTTATGTTGGAAACGTAGAGAGGTGGAGATGTAGTTCCTCTCTCATGATAATTGCAAGTAGGAGTAGCAAGCACATGCATATTGTATCTATAAAAATGATCATGTGTAGTAGTAAAATGCAACCTATCAATATAGTCCTTAATAAGTGCAAAATTTTCCGATATAGTGTAGTTGGGAGAATTCACAAAGATAATAGGACTATCATGCATGGGTGCAATAGCAACAATTTCATTATTAACATAAGGAACTATAGCAAGTTCATCTCCATAAGCATAATTCATATTGGCATCATGGCCACAAGCATTGCAAGCATCAAGTTCATCAAAAAGGGATATTTCAAACGAATCAAAGGGATCATACCAATCATCATAGCATTCGTCCTTCGGTAAGCACGAAGGGAAATTAAACAATATATGAGTTGAAGAGTTACTCTCATTAGAAGGTGGGCACGGGTGATCAATCTTCTCTTCCTTCCTTTGTTGTTTGCTCTCCTCCTCATCTTTTTCATCTAATGAGCTCACAGTGTCATCAATTTCTTCTTCCATAGATTCCTGCAAAATATTAGTCTCCTCTTGGCAGCAGAGACTTTATCAATAAACTCATTGATATCGGCATTATATTCATAACTATCATAGAAATATTTAAGTATAGCAAAATTTGCAGGTTTCTAAACAGCATCATCAGAATTTTCACACTTTATAAACAAAGATTCAATTTCATAAGCACCCTTAAAAGCAATGAATTGTTCTGTTTGTTCCACATCATTCTAATCATATACACCATTAGCATAAGAAACCAAGGTTTCATTATCATTAAATTCACATGAAAAGGGAAGGTGTGGAGCCTTCATCCTAGAGAAACAAGTATAATCATACACTACTAGGGAAAAGTCTATACACAGAATCTTACTAGCAGCACTCCTCAAAATACCATGCTACTGCTATTTAGCAGCAGCTTGTGTTATCAAAACGTGCTGCTGACAAGAAAATAGCAGTAGCGCGTCCACCACAAACCGCTCTACTGCTATAATTGCCATGACCTCGCCCCCCCCCCCCGATGGTTATAGCAGTAGCGCGCTATACTGAACAGCGCTACTGCTATAGAAGTTAGCAGCAACGCGCTTCTAGGAAAACCGCTCCTACTAAGATCAGCCCACAAGTTTAGTCCCGCCTTGCTCCGTGAACAGGGTGTTTACCACCTTAAATATGTTATTTCTGAAACTACCACAACCAGTTGGTCTTCACTGAACTCTATGTGTAAAATTTGTGGCCGCAATATGAGTCCTCTCCGGTTCCTACCAGAGAGGACTCATATTGACAATTCAGATTGTACACAAAAAGATCATTGATGGCCAATATATTTTTGCATTGACGTATTTTTTGTATAGTTACACTTAGTAGTAGTGGTTTATATGCAAAGCACTACTGCTATTAAGATTAGCTGTAGCACGTTTTGGCAAACGCGCTACAACTATCCCTACCTTATCCCCACGTGCACGGCCGGCCCTCACTCACACTCTCACTCTCGCCCGCGTGCCGATAACCGTCGTCGTGCGTCGCCGCCGCCGCCGCCTTCGTCCATCCGCCGCCGAGGTACTCCCCTCCTTCCGTCCCTCCTCCCTCCTCCTCGCACATCCTCCCTCCGCCTATGGCCGCCCCTCCCTCCTGCGCCGCCACCCTCCTCCCTCCGCCTGTGGCCGCCCCTCCTCCCTCCTCCGCCGGCAGCCCTCCTCCCACCGCCCTCGACCTCGCTGCCCCTAGCTACTTCTCCGTCGCCCCCACCCCCTGCCACTAGTTAGTACTAGATTTAGTAGTAGTAGATGTTAATTTAGGGTTCATAGCTAGTACTAGATGTTGCTTAGTTAGTACTAGATTTTTCGTAGTAGTAGATGTTAATTACTAGTAGTGATGGTACTAGTTAACTAGGGCAGTATGATTAATAGTACTTGTAGTTGAACTACTTTAGTTGTAGTTGAACTAGTTTAGTAAGTAAATTAATAAACTAGTTGAACTAGTTGAATTAATAGAACTAATGTATTTTTAGTAAGATAATTAATATAACTAGTTGAACTACTTTATTTTTAGAAAGAACTAGTTTTTTTGTATTTATAGTAAGTTTATATTTAGTAAGAACTAGTTGAATTAATAAAACTAGTTGAACATGTCATATTTGTTGTTATTTTTTAGTTTAAGCAATTATTCAGGATGTATTAGTGATAACTTATATGGTTTCGGGTGACCATCGTCGTCCCCGTCACCGACCCCCTCCGACATCCCCGCCGTCGTCCCAGTCACCGACCCCCTCCGACATCGAGGTGAGACCAGCCAAATATCCTTGTATATCTTGTGTTGTTGCTCAAATAGGATATGTGGTTGCCCAAGTGGCCGTTCATGTTCAGTTTACATATCCGAGTGGCCTATGTTTTGCCGGAGTGTTGATTAATTTCCATTCCGGCAAATTTCAGGCGCTCGATATGTCCTTTTTTAGCAAAGGTCATGCCGATTTTTTCGTGAATTCTGGCATGACTTGTGCTAGAATATGTGCAAGTTTAATCTTTGAATTATGAATGTAGGAAATGTCGTACTCCGACGATGACAGTCTCCCGGGGGAGTGTAGCTGGTGCCACGACGGTCGAGGTATGTGTGACAGGTTCGTTCAGCTGGACGAAGATCAGCGCTTCAACATTAAGCTTGAGGAGACCTTCGATTGTGAAATGGTACGCAACAACGACAAGTGTTTTTTTCGTAATTAAGCATGACTTCAACTATTTCAACGTCTAATTTTCATATTTTACAATTTGACTAGCTTATCCCATGCCATGCAAGATGCTATGTCTTGGAGAGGACGGGTTTTGAAGACCATGCAAATTTCGAAACAAAGAAAATACACCTAAGGACCCATCATGATATGGATTTTGAAGTAAATCTGTGCAATGCTTAGAGCGTAACCCATTTTGGTTGCCAAAATTGGGAAGCACTTTGCAAAATGTATGGTTTTTATGAGGGTATGATTGTCACCATGGATCTTGGTGATCCTGACATCGAGCAAGACAATATGGACATTTGGGTCCTTGTTGATACGCTTCCGATTGTACCGCTATGTGAGTTTCTCAAACATAGTTATTAACTAATTTATATTGTTTATTTCAAAATAGTTGATAGCTTATTTCCATTGACAGCTTATTTTGATTCTTCAAAGACTGTGCAGAAGATGGTAGATAAAACCCACTACACCGATGGCACCGAATTAACGTATAAGGAGAAAAATCATCTGATCGCATTTTGTACTCTTCTTGAGAATTACAATAACTATTATTGAACTCCTCCAAATTATGGTGAATACGCGCCACTAGTGCATGTGTTGAACCACGGTAACTTCTCTGGAGATACCCTGGTAAGATTTTTTACTATTACGACATCCGTGCATCTTTTGCATACTTCTAAAACTAGTACATCATTGCTAACTACGAAGTTATTATTATGTTTTTCAACAGAAACTCCCGATGGATTGTGTGCCTCATATGATGTCTCTGCATGGTCGCCTCTCAGTTCTGAACATACTGCCAGGTAAATCTACGGAGCTCACCTGTGCATATCGGATTTCTAAAACCCGTGAACACATGTTCATCAAAGAATGGAAGAAATGTATGGACATTAGCAAGGAGGTTCATGGAAGTAACATTCAGCGAAAGGCAAGAATTGGAGACAGGTTAATCTCCATTCTCCATAATGGAGAGTCAGGAGCTATCTTGTTTTTTGCTATTTTACCTTAGAAAATGTAGTAGGTCTTAATCGAATGTAATAGGTCCTATGAGGTACAATATGTTTATTATGTGGTAATGTGTTAGAGTTGATAATGAGGAGTACTTGTGATTACGACTAGTGACCAATTTGCTATGTGATGCCATTGATGAAAACGATGATCTTGAGGGGGTGTTATATGACAATGATGTATTATGATGATAAGTTTGTTACTGATATGATGATGATGATGATATTATTATATCATTGGGTGAAAGAACCGCGGATTAGTTTCAAGTGGATGGACATCCACTTGAAACTAGTCCACGGTTCTTTCACCCCGTGATGTAATAACTCATTATGATGTAAAAAAAATCTCTAAATTCCTGTTGTATGAAAACTTGTGTACAGGTGTATGAATACAACATGAAATAAAAAAGAAATAAAATACTAAATAATAGTAGTAGCGCGGGAAAGGAGAAGCACTAATTACCAGTAGCGCTGTTCTGAAGAAGCGCTACTACTAAGTCAATTTAGAAGTAGCGTGGATCTAGGCGCGCTATTGCTAAGCATTAGCTGTAGCGCCTTATCAGTAGCGCTCCTGCCCGCGCTACTGATAGGCCTAAAACCTGCGCTGCTGCTAGGCTTTTCCCTAGTAGTGATATCTCAAGCATAAATACCAAGCATAGCATTGTGACATTCCAATTTAATCCCATAAGAGTTTCCCTTTTTGAGTCAAGTGATAATCCCTAAAGTATTCACGTTGATCCAACGTGTCTCCCATTATCAAGGTGAATGGGGTTTTCTCAGGATTATCAAAGTAGTGTTCAATATTTTTCACATAACGAGCATCAACGGTTTTAGGAGGTTCCCCATCTCCATGAGTAGCAAGTACACCTAATTTTTTTTGTATTTCATGTTATATATCCATAACTAGAGATAAAGAACAACTTAGACCAGAAAATAAAATCTACATAGTGATAAAGCAAACAAGCACACACGAGAATATTCACCCCACGCTATTGCTCCCCGGCAACGGCGCCATAAAAAGGTCTTGATAACCCACAAGTATAGGGGATCAATTTTAGCCATTCTCGATAAGTAAGAGTGTCGAACTCAATGAGGAGCTAAAGGTAGAACAAATATTCCCTTAAGTTCTATCGACCACCGATACAACTCTACACATGCTTAACGTTCGCTTTACCTAGAACAAGCATGAAACTAGAAGTACTTTGTAGGTGTGATAGAGTAGGTTTGCAAGATAATAAAGAGCACATAAATAAAAACTAGGGGTTGTTTATATAAATAAATAATTAAGTTAGTTTTAGTAGAGAGCTTTTTGTCACAAGAAAGTTATTTGTCCCTAGGCAATCGATAATTGGACCAGTAATCATTATTGCAATTTTATATGAGGGAGAGGCATAAGCTAACATACTTTCTCTACTTGGATCATATGCACTTATGATTGAAACTCTAGCAAGCATCTGCAACTACTAAAGATCATTAAGGTAAAACCCAACCATAGCATTATAAGGTATCAAGTCCTCTTTACTCCCATACGCAAATAACCTACTTACTCAGGTTTGTGCTTCTTTCACTCACGTCACCCACCATAAGCAAATCATGAACATATTGCAAACCCTACATCAGGGATCCCTCACGGTTGCGTGAAATGGAGAGCACCATAGGTCATCACCAATAATAAAACATACAACTCAAACCGATCATGATCATCAATCAACCCACAGTACAAAACAGATCTACTCAAACATCATAGGATAGCCATATATCATTGGGAAATAATATATAGGATTGAGCACCATGTTTAAGTATATATTACAATGGGGATAAGTGGTTACACCGCTGCATAGAGCGGGAGAGAGTTGGTGATGACGGCGGCGAAGTTGATGGTGTAGATCGCCATCACGATGATGGTCATGGCGGCATTCCGGCGCCATCGGGAGAGAGGGGAGAGATCCCCCCTCCTTCTTCTTCTTACTTGGCCTCCCCCTATATGGGAGGATGGTTTACCCTTTGGTCCTTGGCATCCATGGCAGCGGAGGGGCGGGAGCCCCTCCGAGATTTGATCTCTCTCTCTCTCTCTTTGTTTCCTTCTGTTTCTGCATCCCTATTTTCTGGCCTTTCACCGTTTCTTAAATTCTCGGAGATCTGTAACTCCGATTGGGATGAAATTTTGATACGATTTTTATCCAGATATTAGCTTTCTTGCGGCCAAAGAAGTGCACCAACCGCCTTACGGGGTGGCCACAAGCCTCTCAGGCGTGCCCAGGGTAGGGGGCACGCCAATGGGCTTGTGGGCCCCTTGGGCATGGTCTCACATTGATTCTTTTTTCGAAAAATCACATATATTCCAAAAAAATCTTCGTAAGTTTTAATCGCGTTTGGCCTCCATTTGATATGGATATTCTGTGAAACAAAAAACATGCAACAAACATGAACTGTCAATGGACACTAGATCAATATGTTAGTCCCAAAAATAATATAAAAAGTTCCGAAAAGTATATGAAAGTTGTAGAATATTAGCATGAAACAATCAAAATTATAGATACGACGGAGACGTATCAGTGAACAAATTATTGTCAAGCAATTGATAGAAAAGAGCAAATTTATGGAGATATCCAAGGCAATGATTATGAATATGGGCATCACGTCCGTGTCAGGTAGACCGACTCCTGCCTGCATCTACTACTATTACTCCACACATTGACCGCTATCCAGCATGCATCTAGAGTATTGAGTACTTCATAAGAAGAGAGTAACGCCTTAAGTAAGATGACATGATGTAGAGGGATAAACTCAAGCAATATGATGAAAACCTGTCTTTTTATCCTTGATGGCAACAATACAATACTTGCCTCGCTAGCCCTACTTTGTCACTCGGTGAGGACACCGCAAGATTGAACCCAAAACGAAGCACCTCTCCCATTGCAAGAAGAACAAATCTATTTGGCCAAACCAAACTGCTAATTCGAAGACAAATACAAAGATATTAACCATGCATAAAAGAGTTCAGAAAAAGAATCAAATAATATTCGTAGATAATCTCATCATAAATCAACAATTCATCGAACCTCGACAAACACACCGCAAAATAATACTACATCAGATAGAACTCTATGAACATCAAGGAGAAAAAGTGACCAGAAGCCACAAGCACCTATGGAGGTGATGGACGCAAGCGACAGTCGGTAGTGCCAGATCATCCAAGATGTCGGCCTGCTGCCGCACACCGTGCAGCCTTTCAGGATGGTGCTGGTGACTGCCGGCATCGTATCCCTCGCCGACGCTGCCTTTGCCTCTCGCATGGACGACATGATGGTCCGCTCCATCTGCAAGTTCACCGCCGTCAAGAAGCGCGCGGACAAACTTGCCGTACTGCTCCAGCCCGCGTGCCCGGGCTCCTCATTGCCTGCCACCCTCATCGGCCTCCATGGTTATGAACTCTTTCAAGCCCTGGTGGCCCTGCAGGTGCGGGAGGTCGCGATGAAGAATGTGCACCTCGAGGCCACGCTCGCTGCGCAGCGCCTCGCCATGCAAGAAACTGTCAACCTGCACATCCACGTCTACGAGGAAATTGTCTACATAGGCCATTACAAGGCCAGCAAGAACAGAAAGACATTGGCCTTCTTCCAACGGCTGTAACCTTTGGATGCCATTGTTCACAAGCACATCGACCTAGCCACGATAGCCGTTGCTACTTAGCCGTCATTCGATGGGCCGGAGCCCTGAGTCGAGGAGGTGGACGTCGTTGATGGATGCATCTTTCTTCTTGCCTCCTGTAACCAGCACTGCATCGCCTCGTCGCCTTAATGTTTTATTAGTGTATGGCACTTTTATTCCAGTCGTAACATTAAAAAAAACGAATGTTAGCATTTTAGCATTTTTTAAGAAGAAAACTCCGTGAGGACTAAGCGCTCGAGCCGAGACTCGAACCCTGGTGGGCTGGCTGCAAACTCCCGCGCCTTGCCAACAGAGCGTACACCCCATTCTCCAGTTGTAACATTTTCACTGAGAGGTGGGGCCACAGTTGAGCAAACCGACCATCGGCAAATCACCATCCCACCCACCGCATGTCGCTGAGTTAGAATTAGAAGAGAGAAACAAGGGAGAAGAGCTAGCTGTAGCATGGACGCTATTGTCCGATGGGACTCGCGTTGGTAGAATAGGAGTACTGAGTACTCATACCTCTTTCTTTATATTTTTTGAGGGAAAAAGTAGTCGTACGTCTAGTACCACTAGTTGGGTCTGTGCGACCTATACCTGTCATCACTTAGGTCTCCTTTTCTAACCACAGCTACACTTCATAGTACATATTTTTCCATGGATTTATCCTCCTATATGTACTCCTAGGCTATTTCCACGTGCTCCATTTCAGACCTCACGAATTACATGCAAACCCCTCATGAAAGAATAAATAAATAAATGAATTACTACATGCAAACTGGATTATTTTCATAGAAACCGGAGCACATTCATTAAATTTTGGACATAACACATTTAGAAAAAACAACAGACCTAAACAATTCTAAGGGCCTCTTTGATTCGCAGGATACTGGAAACACAGGAATGGGGAAAGTATGATGGTGATGAACCGAGACAAGGAGGAAGAGGAGTAGTACTGTACATGCTACAGACTGGACTGTAGCACATTGTTTTTTATAGCCATACCATCACATTGTTTTCTATGACCTATCGCGTGCTAGTTCACTAGGCTGCCGTGGTTCGCACTCCTCCGACGTGAGTAGTAGTACTAGTATATACACGCTCACTATATACACTATATATACCGCATGATTCTTTGCTCCTTCTTATGTACTTCACCGACATGTGGGAGAGCCAGCATCCAGGTCGATGTGTCATGCACCAGATTAGAGTGGGGAACGGATGGGGGGCATCATCCCGGTCGTAGCACCAGTAATTCATAACTATAGTGAGTAGTCATATCACAAGACCCCGTCTTTCCAGCAGTAATGCGCCATCAAATCGCACATCCCTACCTTTCCAGCAGTAAGTTGAATCCGCTACTCCCTCACCCTCCTCGCCACTTTGTCAAACCGCCTACGCAAAAACTGTCACACGTACTACCTGGGAAAAGCCCCGCCCTCAAGTTTTAACTACTCATAGTATAATTTTGTATCGATGAATTGCGCCATGGAGCAGAAAATCAAAAGAAAAATGTGGTACATGTAAACAAATACAGTTCAAGCTCTAGCTAGCGATTCGGAATGTAAAATGTGCATCTACGTATAGGTTACTTCAAAGTACAAAGTCCATTGATGCAATGTGGTCAAACTGTACCATCGATATCTCAAAGCCAAAATAGTTCAAGTTTGTTTGCTCTATTTAAATACTAGTACTGTATGTTTATTCACCCGTGGGGTTGTTCAATGAATGGAGGGCCGGGGAGAACAATGAAACAATACTACTACTATACAATTAAGTAGGAGTTGACCAGTTAGTCACGTTAAATAGAGAGTTTCTTTTCTTTAATGCCACGTACACAAATTGAAACACTTTTTGTGGAGAGAAAAAGATAATCACTCCACTATATATATATATATATTCTTCATTCTCTCATCCTCTCCAGATCTAAACAAGACAGCAGTAGCAACATTTTCTCTGCGCTCACCGCTGGTCACAGATCCGGCCAGATCCCTTCGGCCGGTGTGTGTAGAGTACTAGTGCATCGTTCACGCGGTCATTGGCGGTGAGGGAGGAAACCAACAGCTGCCCGTGTGTCTCGATCCTTTGCCCATGTCGTTCTCTCCGACACAGCGCCAGCTCAGGAGGTCCTCCGACCGTTCTTCCTCCCTGCCGTATTGTGCGCAGACCCGACCTATTACCGTCGACATCCCGACGACCCTCAATAAGTTCTTCGAAAGCGGCCTTGCTCTACTGCCCCATCTCCCCATGTGTCTGCATGTGCATCTTTTCGATTTAGCTACACTTCAGTCGATTGAATCGACTTTTGGGTCAGTCGATTTTCAGGGGGGGCGGGCTCGACGGAGTTAAGGAAGAGCCAGCCATAGTGGGGAGGGCTTGTCGGGGAGGTACCCCACTATCTATCTTCGGGTTCAGGGTGGGGGCGGTGGTCGTCGGTGGTGGGGGGCGCGGTGGTGGGGCGGTGGCATGGGGATCAACGAAGAAAAAGCTTGCCACGGGGGGCCTAGAGGGATGGCCGGGGCAGAAGCGGACCGACGGTGGGGAGTGGTTTCTAGGAGGGCAAGGCGGCGAGGCAGCGCAGGAGCTACTTCATGTAGTCGAATCTAGGACCTGGTTCAAACAACAAAGAAAGGGGGGAAAGTCATAGCATGAATCTAGGACTTGATTCAAAGAGGAAATAACAGGGGGGAAAGTAGTAAAGACTGGATACCCAACCGGTCTCTTGGTTGAAAAGGGAAATAAAGGGAAAATGTGGTACAAACTGGATAAGGAACATATCTATTATTTGGTTGAAAAATCGATAGAAAGTGGCGGCTGGTGGACAAGTCAACAGAGTATGTCCAGGATTAGATTTGCTGCCCTCACATAGTAAAAGGTCTCCAGGATTAGATTTGCTGCCCTCATAGAGTATGAACAAACTCGGCATCACCACTTTATGCCTCCTTGTAGGTACATTGTGCCGATGCATCCACTGTCGCATGTCCTTACTGAAGGAAATACGCCCTAGAGGCAATAATAAAGTTGTTACTTATATTTCCTTATATCATGATAAGTTTTTATTATTCATGCTAGAATTGTATTAACCGGAAACTTAGTACATGTGTGAATACATAGACAAAACAGAGTGTTCCTAGTATGCTCTGCTTGACTAGCTCGTTAATCAAAGATGGTTATGTTTCCTAACAATAGACATGTGTTGTTATTTGATGAAAGGGATCACATCATTAGAGAATGATGTGATGGACAAGACCCATCCGTTAGCTTAGCATTATGATCGTTATAGTTTTATTGCTACTTCTTTCTTCATGACTTGTACATGTTATTCTAACTATGAGATTATGCAACTCCCGAATACCGGAGGAACACCTTGTGTGCTATCAAACATCACAACGTAACTGGGTGATTATAAAGATGCTCTACAGGTGTATTCGAAGGTGTTTGTTTGGTTGGCATAGATCAAGATTAGGATTTGTCACTCTGTGTATCGGAGAGGTATCTCTGGGCCCTCTCGGTAATGCTCATCACTATAAGCCTTTCAAGCAATGTGACTAATGAGTTAGTTACACGATGAAGCATTACAGAATGAGTAAAGAGACTTGCCGGTAACGAGATTGAACTAAGTATGATGATACTGACGATCGAATCTCAGGCAAGTAACATACCGATGACAAAGGGAACAACATATGTTGTTGTGCGGGTTTGACCGATAAAGATCTTTGAAGAATATGTAGGAGACAATATGAGCATCCAGGTTCTTCTATTGGTTACTGACCGAAGATATGTCTCGATCATGTCTACATAGTCTTCGAACCTGTAGGGTCCGCATGCTTAATGTTCAATGACGATTTGTATTAAGAGTTATGTGTTTTTGATGACCGAAGTTTGTTTGGAGTCCCGGATGAGATCACGGACATGACGAGGAGTCTCTAAATGGTCGAGGCATAAATATTGATATATTGGAAGGTTATGTTCGGACACTTGAAAGGCTTCGGAAGGGTTCAGACATTTTTCGGAGTACCGGGAGGTTACCGAAACCCTCGGGAGAGTATTGGGCCTTCATGGGCCTTAGTGGGAAGAGGAGGTCGGCGGCCAGGAGGTGGCGCACGCCCCCTAACCAAACTGAATTGAACTAGGGGAGAGGGCACGCCCCCCCTTTCCTTCTCCCTCTCTCTTTCCCTTCCCCCTTCTCCTACTCGAGAAAGGAAGGGGAATCCTACTAGGACTAGGGAGTCCTAGTAGGACTCCCCCCCTTTGGAGCGCCCCTCTAGGCCAGCCATCTCCTCCCTCCCTCCTTTATATACGGAGGCAGGTGGGCACCTCAAAGCACAACAGACAATCTCTTAGTCGTGTGCGGTGCCCCCTCCACTGTTTAACACCTCGGTCATATCGTCGTAGTGCTTAGGCAAAGCCCTCCTGTGGTAACTTCATCAACACCGTCGCCATGCCGTCGTGCTGACGGAACTCTCCCTCGATCCTCTACCGGATCAAGAGTTCGAGGGACGTCATCATGCTGAACGTGTGCTGAACACGGAGGTGCCATACGTTCGGTACTTGGATCGGTTGGATCGTGAAGACGTTCAACTACATCAACCGCGTTACTAAATGATTCCGCTTTCGGTCTACAGGGGTACGTGGAAACACTCTCCCGTCTCGTTGCTATGCATCTCCTAGATAGATCTTGCGTGATCGTAGGATTTTTTTTGAATTACTACGTTCCCCCAAAGTGGCATCCGGGCCAGGTCTATGCGTAGATGATATATGCACGAGTACAACACAAAGAGTTGTGGGCGATAATAGTCATATTGCTTACCACCAACGTCTTACTTTGATTCGGCGGTATTGTTGGATGAAGCGGCCTGGACCGACATTACATGACCGCATTCATGAGACTGGTTCTACCGACGTGATTTGCACATAGGTGTCTGGCAGGTGTCTGTTTCTCCAACTTTAGTTGAATTGAGTTTGACTACGGCCGATCCTTGTTGAAGGTTAAAATAGGACACTTGACGAAAAATCGTTATCATTTTGATGTGTAGGTAAGAACGGTTCTTGCTAGAAGCCCGTAGCAGCCACGTAAAACTTGCAACAACAAAGTAGAGGACGTCTAACATGTTTTTGCAGGGCTGGTTGTGATGTGATATCGTCAAGACATGATGTGATATAATTTGTTGTATGAGATGATCATGTTTTGTAACAGAGTTATCAGCAACTGGCAGGAGCCATATGGTTGTCGCTTTATTGTAAGCAATGCAGTAGCCATGCAATTGCTTTATTTTATCACTAAGCGGTAGCGATAGTCATAGTAGCAATAGTTGGCAAGACAACAACGATGCTATGATGGAGATCAAGGTATCAAACCTGTGACGATGGAGATCATGACGATGCTTCGGTGATGGAGATCATGAGCACAAGATAATGATGGCCATATCATGTCACATATTTTGATTGCCTATGATGTTTATTTTTTATGCATCTTATTTGCTTAGTACGGCGGTAGCATTATAAGATGATCCCTTACTAAATTTCAAGGTATAATTGTTCTCCCTGAGTATGCACCGTTGCCACAGTTCATCGTGCCGATACACCACGTGATGATCGGGTGTGATAAGCTCTACATTCACATACAATGGGTGCAAGCCAGTTTTGCACGTGCAGAATACTCGGGTTAAACTTGACGAGCCTAGCATATGTAGATATGGCCTCGGAACACAAAATTTCTAGAATGAAAGTCTTTATGCTCTTATTAATAAGATTTACTAACATTATGATTTTAGAGAAGATAGGTAGAAGTTGTAAGTCCTATTGTAAGAATACTCCACTTTTCATAATTTTCATAATAAAATATGAGGATTCTATTATGAAAATTATGAAAAGTTCATTGATAGGAAAAGAATACTTAGCACATAGTATACCAAACAAAACTTTTTTTCTTGTATATATAAGAGAAGGTCGAACGTGAATCATATAGTAGATATGATCAACATAGTGATGCTCACCATTGAAAACTACTCCATCTCACGTGATGATCGGAGATGGTTTAGTTGATTTCGATCACGTAATCATTTAGATGACTAGAGGGATTTCTATCTAAGTGGGAGTTCTTAAGTAATATGATTAATTGAACTTTAATTTATCATGAACTTAGTCCTGATAGTTTTTGCATGTCTATGTTGTTGTTAATCAATGGCCCGTGCTACCGTGTTCCCTTGAATTTTAATGCATTCCTAGAGAAAGCTAAGTTAAAAGATGATGGTAGCACTTACACGGACTGGGTCCGTAACTTGAGGATTATCCTCATTGTTGCACAAAAGAATTACGTCCTGGAAGCACCGCTGGGTGCAAGGCCTACTACAGGAGCAATTGTGGATGTTATGAATGTCTGGCAGAGCAAAGCTGATGACTACTAGATAGTTCAGTGTGCCATGCTTTACGGCTTAGAATCGGGACTTCAAAGACGTTTGGAACGTTTTTTTATGGTTAGACATCATGGAGCATATGGGATGTTCCAAGAGTTGAAGTTAATATTTCAAGCAAATGCCTGAGTTGAGAGATATGAAGTCTCCAACAAGTTCTTTAGCTGCAAAATGGAGGAGAATAGTTCTATCAGTGAACACATACTCAGAATGTCTGGGTACCGTAACCACTTGACTCAGCTGGGAGATAATCTTCTTGATGATAGTGTCATTGATAGAGTTCTTCAATCACTGCCACCAAGCTATAAAACCTTCGTGATGAACTATAATATGCAAGGGATGACAACCCGAGCTCTTCTCAATGCTAAAGGCTACGGAGGTAGAAATCAAGAAGGAGCATCAAGTGTTGATGGTCAACAAGACCACTAGTTTCAATAAGAACGGCAAAGGGAAGAAGGGGAACTTCAAGAAGAATAGCAAGCAAGCTGCTACTCCCAGGAATAAGCCCATGTCTAGACCTAAGCCTGAAACTGGGTGCTTCTACTGCAAAGGGACTAGTCACTAGAAGCAGAACTGCCCCTAGTATTTGGCGGATAAGAAGGATGGCAAAGTGAAAGGCATATTTGATATACATGCTATTGATGTGTACCTTACTAATGCTGGTAGTAGCGCCTGGGTATTTTATACTGGTTTTGTTGCTCATATTTGCAACTCGAATCAAGGGTTACGGATTAAATGAAGATTGTCTTAGGACGAGGTGACGATGCGCGTCGGAAATGGTTCCAAGGTCGATGTGATCGCTGTCGGCACGCTACCTCTACATCTACCTTCGGGATTAGTTTTAGACGTGAATAATTGTTATTTGGTGCCAGCGTTGAGCATGAACATTATATCTAGTTCTTGTTTGATGTGAGACGGTTATTCTTTTAAATCAGAGAATAATGGTTGTTCTATTTATATGAGTAATATCATTTATGGTCATGCACCCTTATTAAGTGGTCTATTTTTGTTGAATCTCGATCTTGGTGATACACTTGTTCATAATATTGAAGCCAAAAGATGCAAAGTTGATAATGATAGTGCAACTTATTTGTGGCACTGCAATTTAGGTCATATTGGTGTAAAGCGCATGAAGAAACTCCATGCTGACGGGCTTCTGGAATCACTTTATTATGAATCACATGGTTCTTGCGAACCATGCCTCATGGGCAAGATGACTAAAACTCCGTTCTCTGGAACAATGGTGTAACATCTCAATTTTCAATTTGGATTTTATTTATAGATCATTCATATGCATCTGTGATTTAAGCATTTTGTTTCATTTTTTAGTTGCATTTTGATCCAAGAGACCTTAAGCAACTCAAGGACCAATTTGAGAGAGTTGGAGGTTTCACTAAAAGTCCATTTTTGATTTATCAAAATTTGGTAAATTGGATCAAATTGTTTTTCAAAATTCTTTTCCAATTATTTCAATATAAAGAGAGAAGATACAAGGACTTCTTCAAAAACAGTAGAGAAATATTGGAAATTGAATTTTGAATTTTTTTTGGATTTTTTTTTGCAAGTTTATTTATTTATTTGCGGAGTAATTAGTACTAAAATGTTTGTTTTTAGTTTAGGCATTTAGGCCCAGAAAAATGATCCACTTTTAGATATTAAGGCACATATTAATATGTGAATTTTCTCGTACTTTTAGATATTTATTTATTTTAAGTTTAGTGTGTTTTTGTCTCTCTGGAAAAATGTTTCTTTAACTTCTCCACCGAATTGGGCCGGCCTAGCACCCTGCCAGACCGCGCCCCAGCTAGCCGGCCTCGCCCGACCGACTCCGACCAGGAGACCGGCCGGTGCACGCCGCCCGCCGCCGCGAGTCCGGCTCGTAGTCCGCCTCCCTGCTGCCTTTCCCCCTCCTCCAAGAAGCCGCCTCCTCGGCCTTTATAATCACGGCCCTGACCTTTATAAGCCGCAGCCCCGGCCCCCTCTCCTCCTCAAGTCTCCACTGCCACTGAAACCACCACCGCCGCAACCAACGCCGTCGTCGCCAATGCCGCCGCCCCGCGCTGCATCCGCCACTGCCGCTTGCCAACACCGCCCCGCAAGCCGCCGACACCGTCGAAGTCGCTGCCGCCGTCTGCCTTGCCCCCGCCAACCGCCATCGCTGCCGGTAGCCCTGATCCCCTCTCGACTGTCGAGTCTTGATCCAACGGGTTAGATCGTTTCTGTTTTTTTTTGAACCATTTTTTCATTAAGCAGACATCCGTCCGTTATTCTTCAGTAGCGAACGGTTTTCATTCTGTTAGGTTCTGTAGCGAAAGATTGTTCGATAGATTTTTCTTTTTCTTTTCTATTTCTACTAGGGACCTATTCGTTGTTTTATTTACAGATTAGTCCTTGCGTTTCAAACTAGCATAACTTTTCGCTCGTTTGTCCGAATTCGATGAAACCAACGCCAAAATCTTCAGAGCAATCTCATCTATCCAGTAAACCAACTTGACCATGTTTTTGAAAATTTAAAATTTGAATATTTTTTCAGATTTCACTACAAGAAATGTCAACCTGTGACCTTCTATTAGTGACCCTGGAAGAATTGGTCATAAATCTATGACCATTTGAGACCAATTGGTCAAAAGCTGTTCGGGGGGCTCCAAACCCTGAACTATAATGACCATTTTGGTCAGAAAAGTCATAATATCCTAATAAGTTGAATTTTTTGCCACATATTCTATATGCCTATGTAACTTACCTACACCAAATTTGAGCTTAGTTCATATAGCCAATTTCTCTCATTAATTTTTCGAAGTTTCTGTCTAGAGAAGAGAATTGTGAAGGAAGTGATATTTATATATTCTTTATTGCCCTCAAAAATTTTGGGCACTCTTTCCTATCCAAATCATTGCCTCATGACAGAATTCAGCTCCATTTGCCCAGTAAATCTTCCTCGACAAATTTCCAAAGTTTTTGTCCACCTAGAACCTTTGTGAAAGAAGTACTAGCTATGCATATCCTAATGAGTTGAATTTTTGCCACATATTCTATATGCCTATGTAACTTACCTAAACAAATTTGAGCTCATTTCATTTAGCCAATGTCTCTCACTAATTTTCCGAAGTTTCTGTCTAGAGAAGAGCATTGTGAAGGAGTGCCACTTTGGCATGTCCAAATGGTTTCCATTTTGTACAGTGCTTTCCTATTCCCAAATAACCATACTCCACCAAATTTCAGCTCAATTCATTCATTATTTTGAGCCCATCTACAACATTCAAATTTATGTCCAGTGTGGTACTTTGCAAAGCAAGTACCACCTAGGCTTCTCCTTTTGAGATGAAAATTTGTGAAGAGAGTCTTCTTAGTAACTGATCATCCTCAGCCAAAACTCACGCCCATTAGCCATGTGCATTTCACGTACTGCTAATCAAACACTTGGCTGCAAATTCATGTTTGAGCATAGTTCGGTCTCCTCGTGAGAAACTTATGTTGTAATTTTCTTCCTAACACCTACCTAGGGAGTGCCCAACCCACTAGACATGCCTAGGCCACCCAGAACGCATGGAAATGCCGTGGTCATGCGATGACCATGAGGCGGGCATTCAAATTTACACGCTTTGGAGTTGGGGCCCTCAGCCACTATACAAATCTCGATGTATCACCACCAAACCATGTAGTTCTGAATAAACAGATACTTATGTACCTAGAAATTATTTTTGTAAAAAATAAAGAGCAAACTATGAGGCAACTACACTTCAAATTTGACCCGCTTCCTACTGAATCGACGGAAATGTGTCTTTTTCATGAGAGGTGGATCAAAGCTTTTCAGACTAGACCATTTGGTCAACTGTGCATTAAATATGTCCTAGTATTTTACAAAATTGATTTGGTACAATTTTGAAACAAATATTTGGTAGGTCCTTCCCAAAAAAGGTCATTTTGGGCACCCGAAAAATGGAAAATTATTTTTCTCGTGCAAAGAAAATGATAACTTCCTTAGGTAACATTGTTTTTAATTCCAAGATGCACTCTTGTGCACACTATGAGATCATTTGAACAAACTATGCCATGAATGTTGCCATAAGATTGATGATTTGGCTTAAAAGCCATGAATCTTCACAAATGATAGCTCATTTTCTGAGAACACTTTCTAAAAAGAATTTTCATATTACAAGTTTATTATTTTTACTGGTAACTTGGTCACTTATAATGACACTATGCGAAGGTTTTTCCAATTTTTTGATTTTTTTAGAATTTTTTATGCCCGTTTCAAAATGCGATCAAAACAGCGGGCATGACCGTTCCTAGCTAGTGGTTGAATCTTGGACTTTTTTTGGTGTTTTCGTGATAAAATATATACTTATGTACCAAGAAATGATTTTTGTAAAAAATAAATAGCAAACTTTGAGGCAGCTGCAGTTCAAATTTGACCCGCTTCCTATTGAATTGATGGAAATTTGTCTTTTTCACGAGAGGTGGATCAAAGCTTTTCACACCCAACCATTTGGTCAGTTGTGCATTAAATATTTCCTAGTATTTTAGAAAATTGATTTGGTACAATTTTGCAACAACTATTTGGTAGGTCCTTCACAAAAAAGCTCATTTTGGGCACTCGAAAAATGGAAAATTATATTTTCATGCAAAGAAAATGATAACTTCCTTAGGCAACATTGTTTGTCATTCCAAGATGCACCCTTGTTCACAATATGTGATCATTTGAATAAAATATGCCATGAATGTGGCCACAAGATTGGTCATTTGGCTTGAAAGCCATGAATCTTCACACATGATAGCTCATTTCCGAGAACATTTTTTAAAAGAATTGTCGTATTACAAGTTTATTATTTTTCCTGGTAACTTGGTCACATATAATGACACAATACGAAGGTTTTCCAATTTTTTGTTTTTTTTCAAATTATGCCCAGTTCAAAATGCGGTCAAAATCGTGGGATGACAGTTCCTAGCTAGTGGTTCAATCTTGGAATTTTTTAGTGTTTCTCTGATTAAGTAGATACTTAAGTACCTAGAAATAATTTTTGGAAAAAATAAAGAGCAAACTATGAGGCAGCTGCAGTTAAAATTTGACCTGCTTCCTACTCAATCAGTGGAAATTTGTCTTTTTCACGAGACGTGGATCAAAGCTTTTCACACCCAACCATTCTGTCAATTGTGCATTAAATATGTCCTAGTATTTTAGAAAATTTATTTGGTACAATTTTGCAACAAATATATGGTAGGTCCTTAAAAAAAACTGATTCTGGGCACTCAAATAAGGGAAAATGAAATTTCCATCCAAAGAAAATGAAAACTTCCTTAGGCAACATTGTTTGCCATTCCAAGATGCACCCTTGTGCACAATATTAGATCATTTAAACAAACTATGCCATGAATGTGGCCATAAGATAGATTATTTGGCTTGAAAGCCATGAATCTTCACACATGATAGCTTATTTCTGAGATCACTTTTTTAAACCAATTGTCGTATTACAAGTTTATTATTTTTCCTTGTAACTTGGTCACATATAATGATACTATGCGAAGGTTTTCCAATTTTTTGATTTTTCTTAGAATTTGTTATGCCCGTTTCAGAATGAGATCAAAACAACGGGCATGACCGTTCCTAGCTAGTGGTTGAATCTTCGACTTTTTTTGGTGTTTCTGTGATTAAATATATACTTATGTACCTAGAAATGATTTTTGTAAAAAATAAAGAGCAAACTTTAGGGCAGCTGGAGTTCAAATTTGTCCCACTTCCTATTGAATTGATGGAAAATTTTCTTTTTTACGAGACATGGATCAAAGCTTTTCACACCCAACCATTTGGTCAGTTATGCATTAAATATGTCCTAGTGTTTTAGAAAATTGATTTGGTACAATTTTGCAACAAATATTTGGTATGTCCTTCACAAAAAAAGCTCATTTTAGGCACTTGAAAATGGAAAATTATTTTTTCGTGCAAATAAAATGATAACTTCCTTAGGCAACATTGTTTGTCATTCTAAGATGCACCCTTGTGCACAATATGAGATCATTTGAATATACTATGCCATGAATGTGGCCATAAGATTGGACATTTGGTTTGAAAGCCATGAATCTTCACACATGATAGCTCCTTTCCGAGAACACTTTTTTTAAAAGAATTGTCGGATTACAAGTTTATTATTTTTCCTTGTAACTTGGTCACATATAATGACACAATGCGAAGGTTTTCCAATTTATTGATTTTTTTAAAAAATATGCCCATTTCAAAATGTGGTCAAAATGGCGGGATAACAGTTCCTAGATAGTGGTTGAATCTTGGATTTTTTTGGTGTTTCTCTGATTAAATAGATACTTAAGTACCTAGAAATAATTTCTGGAAAAAAATAAATAGCAAACTATGAGGCAGCTGCAGTTGAAATTTGACACGCTTCCTACTGAATTAGCGGAAATTTGTCTTTTTCACGAGAGGTGGATCAAAGCTTTTCACACCCAACCATTCTGTCAACTGTGCATTAAATATGTCCTAGTATTTTAGAAAATTGATTTGGTACAATTTTGCAACAAATATATGGTAGGTCCTTCAAAAAAACTCATTCTGGGCACTCGAATAACGGGAAAATTAAACTTCCATCCAAAGAAAATGAAAAATTCCTTCGGCAACATTATTTGCCATTCCAAGATGCACCCTTGTGCACAATATTAGATCATTTAAACAAACTATGCCATGAATGTGGCCATAAGATTGATCATTTGGCTTGAAAGCCATGAATCTTCACACATGATAGCTCATTTCTGAGATCACTTTTTTAAACCAATTGTCGTATTACAAGTTTTTTATTTTTCCTAGTAACTTTGTGACATATAATGATACTATGCAAAGGTTTTCCAATTTTTTGATATTTTTTAATTTGTTATGCCCATTTTGATATGCGGTCAAAACGGCGGGCATGACCATTCCTAGCTTGTGGTTGAATATTGGATTTTTTGGTGTTTCTCTGATTAAATAGATACTCATGTACCTAGAAATGATTTTTGTAAAAAATAAAGAGCAAACTATGAGGCAACTGCAATTCAAATTTGACCCGCTTCCTATTGAATCGACAAAAAATTTTAGTTTCATGAGAGGAGGATCAAAGCTTTTCACACCCAACCATTTGGTCAATTGTGCATTAAATATGTCCTAGTATTTTATAAAATTGATTTGGTACAATTTTGCAACAAATATTTGGTAGGTCCTTCACAAAAAAGCTCATTTTGGGCACTCGAAAAATGGAAAATTATTTTTTCGTGCAAAGAAAATGATAACTTCCGTAGGAAACATTGTTTGCCATTCCAAGATGCACCCTTGTGCAGAATATGACATCATTTGAACAAACTATGCCATGAATGTGGCCATAAGATTGATCATTTGGCTTGAAAGCCATGAATCTTCACACATGATAGCTCATTTCTGAGAACACTTTTTTAAAAGAATTGTCATATTACAAGTTTATTATTTTTACTGGTAACTTGGTCACATATAATGACACTATGCGAAGGTTTTCCAATTTTTTGATTTTTTTAGAATTTGTTATGCTCGTTTCAGAATGCGATCAAAATAACGGGCATGACCGTTCCTAGCTAGTGGTTGAATCTTGGACTTTTTTTGGTGTTTCTGTGATTAAATATATACTTATGTACCTAGAAATGATTTTTGTAAAAAATAAAGAGCAAACTTTAAGGCAGCTGCAGTTCAAATTTGACCCGCTTCCTATTGAATTGATGGAAATTTGTCTTTTTCACGAGAGGTGGATCAAAGCTTTTCACACCCAACTATTTGGTCATTTATGCATTAAATATGTCCTAGTATTTTAAAAAATTGATTTGGTACAATTTTGCAACAAATATTTGGCACGTCCTTCACAAAAAAAATCTCATTTTAGGCACTTGAAAAATGGAAAATTATTTTTTCATGCAAAGAAAATGATAACTTCCTTAGGCAAAATTGTTTGTCATTCCAAGATGCAACCTTGTGCACAATATGATATCATTTGAATAAACTATGCCATGAATGTGGCCATAAGATTGGTCATTTGTTTTGAAAGCCATCAATCTTCACACATGATAGCTCATTTCCGAGAACACTTTTTTTAAAAGAATTGTCGTATTACAAATTTATTATTTTTCCTGGTAACTTGGTCACATAAAATGACACTATGCGAAGGTTTTCCCATTTACTGATTTTAAAAAAATTATGCCCATTTCAAAACGACGAGATGACAGTCCTAGCTAGTGGTTGAATCCTGGAATTTTTTGGTGTTTCTCTGATTAAATAGATACTTACGTACCTAGAAATAATTTTTGGAAAAAATAAATAGCAAACTATGAGGCAGCTGCAGTTCAAATTTGACCCGCTTCCTACTGAATCGGCAGAAATTTGTCTTTTTCACGAGAGGTGGATCAAAGCTTTTCACACCCAACCATTCTGTCAATCGTGCATTAAATATGTCCTAGTATTTTAGAAAATTGATTTGGTACAATTTTGCAACAAATATATGGTAGGTCCTTCAAAAAAACTCATTCTGGGCACTCGAATAACGGGAAAATTAAACTTCCATCCAAAGAAAATGAAAAATTCCTTCGGCAACATTATTTGCCATTCCAAGATGCACCCTTGTGCACAATATTAGATCATTTAAACAAACTATGCCATGAATGTGGCCATAAGATTGATCATTTGGCTTCAAAGCCATGAATCTTCACACATGATAGCTCATTTCTGAGATCACTTTTTTAAACCAATTGTCGTATTACAAGTTTTTTATTTTTCCTAGTAACTTTGTGACATATAATGATACTATGCAAAGGTTTTCCAATTTTTTGATATTTTTTAATTTGTTATGCCCATTTTGATATGCGGTCAAAACGGCGGGCATGACCATTCCTAGCTTGTGGTTGAATATTGGATTTTTTGGTGTTTCTCTGATTAAATAGATACTCATGTACCTAGAAATGATTTTTGTAAAAAATAAAGAGCAAACTATGAGGCAACTGCAATTCAAATTTGACCCGCTTCCTATTGAATCGACAAAAAATTTTAGTTTCATGAGAGGAGGATCAAAGCTTTTCACACCCAACCATTTGGTCAATTGTGCATTAAATATGTCCTAGTATTTTATAAAATTGATTTGGTACAATTTTGCAACAAATATTTGGTAGGTCCTTCACAAAAAAGCTCATTTTGGGCACTCGAAAAATGGAAAATTATTTTTTCGTGCAAAGAAAATGATAACTTCCGTAGGCAACATTGTTTGCCATTCCAAGATGCACCCTTGTGCAGAATATGACATCATTTGAACAAACTATGCCATGAATGTGGCCATAAGATTGATCATTTGGCTTGAAAGCCATGAATCTTCACACATGATAGCTCATTTCTGAGAACACTTTTTTAAAAGAATTGTCATATTACAAGTTTATTATTTTTACTGGTAACTTGGTCACATATAATGACACTATGCGAAGGTTTTCCAATTTTTTGATTTTTTTAGAATTTGTTATGCTCGTTTCAGAATGCGATCAAAATAACGGGCATGACCGTTCCTAGCTAGTGGTTGAATCTTGGACTTTTTTTGGTGTTTCTGTGATTAAATATATACTTATGTACCTAGAAATGATTTTTGTAAAAAATAAAGAGCAAACTTTAAGGCAGCTGCAGTTCAAATTTGACCCGCTTCCTATAGAATTGATGGAAATTTGTCTTTTTCACGAGAGGTGGATCAAAGCTTTTCACACCCAACTATTTGGTCATTTATGCATTAAATATGTCCTAGTATTTTAAAAAATTGATTTGGTACAATTTTGCAACAAATATTTGGCACGTCCTTCACAAAAAAAATCTCATTTTAGGCACTTGAAAAATGGAAAATTATTTTTTCATGCAAAGAAAATAATAACTTCCTTAGGCAAAATTGTTTGTCATTCCAAGATGCAACCTTGTGCACAATATGATATCATTTGAATAAACTATGCCATGAATGTGGCCATAATATTGGTCATTTGTTTTGAAAGCCATCAATCTTCACACATGATAGCTCATTTCCGAGAACAGTTTTTTTAAAAGAATTGTCGTATTACAAATTTATTATTTTTCCTGGTAACTTGGTCACATAAAATGACACTATGCGAAGGTTTTCCCATTTACTGATTTAAAAAAAATTATGCCCATTTCAAAACGACGGGATGACAGTCCTAGCTAGTGGTTGAATCCTGGAATTTTTTGGTGTTTCTCTGATTAAATAGATACTTACGTACCTAGAAATAATTTTTGGAAAAAATAAATAGCAAACTATGAGGCAGCTGCAGTTCAAATTTGACCCGCTTCCTACTGAATCGGCAGAAATTTGTCTTTTTCACGAGAGGTGGATCAAAGCTTTTCACACCCAACCATTCTGTCAATCGTGCATTAAATATGTCCTAGTATTTTAGAAAATTGATTTGGTACAATTTTGCAACAAATATATGGTAAGTCCTTAAAGAACTCATTCTAGGCACTCAAATAATAGAAAATGAAATTTCCGTCCAAAGAAAATGAAAAATTCCTTAGGCAACATTGTTTGCCATTCCAAGATGCACCCTTTTGCAAAATATTAGATCATTTAAACAAACTATGCCATGAATGTGGCCATAAGATTGATCATTTGGCTTGAAAGCCATGAATCTTCACACATGATAGCTCATTTGTGAGATCACTTTTTAAAACCAATTGTCGTATTACAAGTTTATTATTTTTCTCTGTAATTTTGTCACACATAATGATGCTATGCGAAGGTTTTCCAATTTTTTGATTTTTTTTAATTTGGTATGCCCATTTATAAATGCAGTCAAAACGGCGGGCATGACCGTTCCTAGCTTGTGGTTAAATCTTGGATTTTTTTGGGTGTTTCCCTGATTAAATAGATACTTATGTACCTAGAAATGAATTTTGTAAAAAATAAAGAGCAAACTATGAGGCAGCTGAAGTTCAAATTTGACCCGCTTCCTATTGAATTGATAGAAAATTTTATTTTTCACGAGAGGTGGATCAAAGATTTTCAAAACCAACCATTTAGTCAATTGTGAATTAAATATGTCCTAGTATTTTAGAAAATTTATTTGGTACAATTTTGCAACAAATATTTGGTAGGTCCTTCACAAAAAGCTCATTTTGGGCACTTGAAAAATGGAAAATGATTTTTTCGTGCAAAGAAAATGATAACTTCCTTAGGAAACATTGTTTGTCATTCCAAGATGCACCCTTGTGCACAATATGAGATCATTTGAACAAACTATGACTTGAATGTGGCCATAAGATTGATCGTTTGGCTTGAAAGCCATGAATCCTCACACATGATAGCTCATTTCTGAGAACACTTTTTTAAAAGAATTGTCGTATTACAAGTTTATTATTTTTTATGGTAACCTTGTCATATATAATGACAGAATGCGAAGGTTTTCCAAATTTTTTTATTTGTTTTTTAATTTTTATGCCCATTCCAAAATGCGGTTAAAATAGTGGGAATGACCGTTGCTAGCTAGTGGTTGAATCTTGGGATTTTTTTGGTGTTTCTTTTATTAAATAGATACTTAAGTGCCTAGAAATGATTTTTTGAAAAAATAAAGAGAAAACTTTAAGGCAGCTGCAGTTCAAATTTGACCCGCTTCCTATTGAATCGGTGGAAATTTGTCTTTTTCACGAGAGGTGGATCAAAACTTTTGACACCCAACCATTTGGTCACACAAACCATTCTGTCAATTGTGCATTAAATATGTCCTGTTATTTTAGAAAATTGATTTGGTACAATTTTGCAACAAATATATGGTAGGTCCTAAAAAAAACTCATTCTAGGCACTCGAAAATGGAAAATGAAAATTTCCGTCCAAAGAAAATGAAAACTTCCTTAGGCAACATTGTTTGCCATTCCAAGATGCACCCTTGTGCACAATATTAGATCATTTAAACAAACTATGCCATGAATGTGGCCATAAGATTGATCATTTGGCTTGAAAGCCATGAATCTTCACACATGATAGCTCATTTTTTAGATCACTTTTTAAAACCAATTATCGTATTACAAGTTTATTATTTTTCTGTGTAATTTTGTCACATATAATGACGCTACGCGAAGGTTTTCCAATTTTTTGAGTTTGTTTGAATTTGTTATGCCCATTTCGAAATGCGGTCAAAACGGCGGGCATGACGTTCCTAGCTTGTGGTTGAATCTTGGACTTTTTTGGTGTTTCTCTGATTAAATAGATACCTAAGTACCTAGAAAGAATTTTTGGAAAAAATAAATAGCAAACTATGAGGCAGCTGCAGTTCAAATTTGACACGCTTCCTACTGAATCGGCGGAAATTTGTCTTTTTCATGAGAGGTGGATCAAAGCTTTTCACACCCAACCATTCTATCAATTGTGCATTAAATATGTCCTAGTATTTTATAAAATTGATTTGGTACAATTTTGCAACAAATATATGGTAGGTCCTCAAAAACAACTCATTCTAGGCACTCGAATAATGGAAAATGAAATTTCCGTCCAAAGAAAATGAAAACTTCCTTAGGCAACATTGTTTGCCATTCCAATATGCACCCTTGTGCACAATATTAGATCATTTAAACAAACTATGCCATGAATGTGGCCATAAGATTGATCATTTGGCTTGAAAGCCATGAATCTTCACACATGATTGCTCATTTCTGAGAAAACATTTTTAAAAGAATTGTCATATTACAAGTTTATTATGTTTACTGGTAACTTGGTCACATATAATGATACTATGCGAAGGTTTTCCAATTTTTTTATTTTTTTTTTAATTTATTATGCCCATTTCAAAATGCGATCAAAACGGCGGGCATGACCGTTCCTAGCTTTTGGTTGAATCCTGGATTTTTTGGTGTTTCTCTGATTAAATAGATACTTATGTACCTAGAAATGATTTTTGTAAAAAATAGAGCAAACTATGAGGCAGTTGAAGTTCAAATTTGACCCCCTTCCTACTAAATCGACAGAAAATTTTATTTTTCACGAGAGGTGGATCAAAGCTTTTCACACCCAACCATTTGGTCAATTGTGCATTAAATATGTCCTAGTATTTTATAAAATTGATTTCGTACAATTTTGCATCAAATATTTGGTAGGTCCTTCACAAAATAAGCTCATTTTGGGCACTTGAAAAATGGAAAATGATTATTTCGTGCAAAGAAAATGATAACTTCCTTAGGAAACATTGTTTGCATTCCAAGATGCACCCTTGTGCACAATATGAGATCATTTGAACAAACTATGACATGAATGTGGCCATAAGATTGATCATTTGGCTTCAAAGCCATGAATCCTCACACATGATAGCTCATTTCTGACAACACTATTTTAAAAGAATTGTCGTATTACAAGTTTATTATTTTTTATGGTAACCTTGTCATATATAATGATAGAATGCGAAGGTTTTCCAATTTTTTTTATTTTTTTTATTTTTATGCCCATTTCAAAATGCGGTTAAAATAGCGGGAATGACCGTTGCTAGCTAGTGCTTGAATCTTAAGATTTTTTTGGTGTTTCTCTGATTAAATAGATACTTAAGTGCCTAGAAATGATTTTTCGAAAAAATAAACTTCAAACTATTAGGCAGTTGCAGTTCAAATTTGACCCGCTTCCTATTGAATCGATGGAAATTTGTCTTTTTCACGAGAGGTGGATCAAAACTTTTCACACCCAACCATTTGGTCAATTGTGCATTACATATGTCCTAGTATTTTAGACAATTGATTTCGTACAATTTTGCAACAAATATTTGGTAGGTCCTTCACAAAAAAAGCTCATTTTGGGCACTCGAAAAATGGAAAATTATTTTTTCGTGCAAAGAAAATGACAACTTCCGTAGGCAACATTGTTTGTCATTCCAATATGCAGCCTTGTGCACAATATGAGATCATTTGAACAAACTATGCCATGAATGTGACCATAAGATTGATCATTTGGCTTGAAAGCCATGAATCTTCACACATGATAGCTCATTTAGAACACTTTTTTAAAAGAATTATCATATTACAAGTTTATTATTTTTACTGGTAACTTGGTCACATATAATGACACTTTGCGAAGGTTTTCCAATTTTTTCATTTTGTTAGAATTTGTTATGCCCGTTTCAGAATGCGACCAAAACTACGGGCATGACCGTTCCTAGCTAGTGGTTGAATCTTGGACTTTTTTTGGTGTTTCTGTGATTAAATAGATATATATGTACCTAGAAATGATTTTTGTAAAAAATAAAGAGCAAACTTTAAGGCAGCTACAGTTCAAATTTGACCCACTTCCTATTGAATTGATGGAAATTTGTCTTTTTCACGAGAGGTGGATCAAAGCTGATTAACAACGACACATTATGGTCGGCCCATGAACCGACGATTCCAACTCTATCCCGTTTACGGCCATAATGCGGTCTGTTATTGGCCCATGTTTGGCCAACCGATCATACGGCCCATAGAAGGCCCATTGATGATACGGCTCGTAGAAGGCCCATTGTGTCTACGACCGGTATAAGGCCCATCGTTTCTACGATCCGTGGAAGGCCCATTGTTTCTATGGCCTGTGGGAGGGCCATGGTAACTACAGTAAATATGTAGCCCATGGTTATTATGGCCTAGTTTTAAAAAGTAGGTTATTGCGGCCACTAGCAAACCGTGGAAAAAGAACTGCACTGACTACAAGCAAAGAAATAAACAAGACAATAAGGAAATAAATAAGCAAGCAACTTACGCTAGGCTATCACGGTTATTACACATATTACATCCACTGGGCATCAAAGTTCGCCACCAGTGGAAATATAGGGAACAAAGTAGCATATAAATGCCGCAGCAAAACAAGTCCAGAACTGAAACCACTTCAGAAGAGCTCAAGAAACAATATCTTGGGTACCCATAATGCTGGCAAGATGCTTAGCAAGCTTATTAACTTTCTCTTGTTTGGCGCTTAAATCCTCCAGCGCTTGTTGTTGCACAAGAAAGTACGCATCTGAATTCTGTAGGGACTTCCTCAGTCCTTTGGCTTCTTGCCGTAGCACAGCTGACTGATGCCTTTCAGCTTGTAGCTGAGACTGAAGAAGCCGAAGTGATACAGGCAGCAAGTTCAAAGAGCTGGTGCCAGCGTTACTGGCCAGTAACTCGAACACTACATCAACGCAGGACTGTGGGGTTTACTCACTATTTACAAGATCGTTTTTATCACCTTTCTTAGAGACCAACAGGGTTGTCTCACTATCTTGAACCTTAACTGCATTACTTTCTCTACCATTGCATACTGGGTTGCTCTTCTCCAATATTTTGTTTGCATACTACAAGAGAAACAAGTAGACACATCACAGGTTTAACATGTAGTATACGAAACTCATTTTGGTAAACCGGTTCAGTAGTAAGGTGGACAGCATAACAACATGAAACAAGCATATATCTATGTACTATGGTCACTGTATTGTCCATATCATTCTAGTTTATGTTGCCTAATCAAGATAGAGACACAGTTCAACTCATATAGTATTAATACACAACAACATAGACAGAATATAAGTGTGAGAAACTACACATCATTCACAACAGTTGTAATGTGCATCACATGAGAACATAACTGTTTGTACAACTTAAACTGAAATCAACATAGAGCAAGAAGTTAGAACATCAATCCAGTTAAAGAAATAGGTTTAAAACATACCTGTTGTGCCATTGGAGTTTCAATTGGATCCTTCAAATCCGAAAGTAGTTGGTATGAGTAAATACAGTGATGCAATAGCAAAGGAATATGGACCATAGCTATAGAATCTGACCTGAGAACAATTGCTCTTCTGCTTTAAACGTGGAGTTTGGGTTAGCTGTGGTGGTCTTCGTGCTTTGGGCACTGCAGTTGCTTTACAAACTGCTCGTGTGGGGGTACTCTATGGTCGACATGGTGCTTTGTCAACTAGAAGTGGGTTACTATCCGCTGGGGTTGCGGTTAGATGGGTTGTAGCTGGTTCTCTGCCCAACGGTATAAGTGTGCAATCTGGAAGAGTCTCGATTATGTGTGGTGGGGCTAGTTTGTGGGCCAGTACAACCATGGTTCTACCTGCATCGACGGGTAGCACTGTCTTTTGTGAAGAACGGGTTTTTTCCCCCTTAGATACTGCCATCACCCCCTCCAATTCAAATGGCTGATAAACAAGAAAATAAATTGAATGTACAGACATTGTATGATAGACAGATGTGGTAATTCACATATATGTTGTCTAACCAAATAGGACAGCATGACACAATTTCACATATATGATGCCTAACTAAATAGGATAGCATGACACAGTTTCAGATATATGATGGATAACTTAACAGGATATAATGGCATAATTCAACATATGATGAGTATCTAAACAGGATGAGATGACAAAACTATATGATGTCTTTCTAAGATAGGTTGGGATGAAATAGTTAACATACATGTTGTCTAATTATACGGGATGGCATGATATAATTGACATAATTGATTCATATACTAAGCAGTTGGCACTCACATGCATGATCTCTAAACTAAGCAGATGGAATTCAATATTGTGCATATGATGTCTAAACTAAGCAATGCAAGACACCATATGCATGATATGAGAAATATAAACATTGCAACTTAGAGCATACACCTCAGGTGGGATATAGGAGTGGTCATCTATCTCTGAATCCTCCTCTGAGGAGATCCCTGTAACCATCAAGATATATGCTTCAATAGGTACCATTGCTTGCTCTGAAGACCTTGTTTTCACTCCAGATTTTTCCATAACCGGCTCAAATGGCTGATACACATGAAGAGTAGTTCAATATACACAAATTGTCGACAAATGGAATACGTAATAAAAAAACGATGGCATGAGATAATTTACATATATGATGCCTGGCTACATGGCAGTGCATAATTCACATATATGATAACTGGCTAAAAAACATGGCATTGCATAATTCATATATCTGATATAGAAAGCAAACAAGAGGCATTCACACAAAGCATGTCTAATCTAAGCGGATGGCATGGCAATGCAAGACACCATATGCATGATATGAGCAATATAA